>NW_023396599.1:0-330757 GCF_011125445.2 Fundulus heteroclitus
CCCAATTTCTGACAATCTTCTGCTGTTGTCAAAGCAGTTCTGAAGTCTTCCCTATTGTGAATGGCTCACTTCGTAAAGAATTAATCATGTAAAGCCTCCAGCAGTATGTTAAAAGGACCAAAAATATGTAAAATGAAAACTATATAAAGCTTAATGATAGTTTAAGGATTAATTTGAAGTATAAAGCAGACCTTCTGCTGGGAATTGATGAAACCAAAGTATTTCCTGCCAAATTATGGGTGAACAAATAATAGAAATGATCATATTGTTGATCTTTTAAAACAATCTGATTGTTGAAAAGGTATTTTACCTATGCAGTGGACCCAACTGTGACATTTATTTGTGTTTAATTGGAATTGAACAATGTATAAAATCACCTTTTGGAAGAATGAGGTGCAGTTTTCCCTCATTCCCAGCTCTTCTGCAGGGTTGGGTCTGGATCTCCGGCATTTGGTGTCTACAACAAAACATACAAATAAACTGTTAAATTCATTATGCAATAAGCCATTGACAATCCTAGTGTAACGAGGGGTCAGGCTTATTATACTAGACCCTATAGAAAGATTTAACACTGTAGAGTATTTCACCATAAACAATATGAAGGCGCTGTCACACACACACACAACCGTTTATTCAGACCATGTGAGGACGTTAGATTAAACACACTCATTTTGTTCCTATTTAATACAATATGGGGACATTTGACTCACACACTAACGTTTTATTCAGACTATATGAGGACATGACGACTATGAACATGTTCAATCTGTCTTCTTCTTCCAATTTCTGACATCTTCTGCTGTTTTCAAAGCAAGTTCTGAAGTCTTCCCTATTGTGAATGCTCAACTCCTAAAGAATTAATTCATGTAAAGCCTTCAGCTGTATGTTAAAAGGACAAAAATATGTAAAATGAAAACTATATAAAGCTTAATGATAGTTTAAGGATTAATTTGAAGTATAAAGCAGACCTTCCTGCTGGGAATTGATGAAACCAAAGTATTTCTGCCAAATTATGGGTGAACAAATAATAGAAATGATCATATTGTTGATCTTTTAAACAATCTGATTGTTGAAAAGGTATTTTACCTATGCAGTGGACCCAACTGTGACATTTATTTGTGTTTAATTGGAATTGAAAATGTATAAAATCACCTTTTGGAAGAATGAGGTGCAGTTTTCCCTTATTCCCAGCTCTTCTGCAGGTTGGGTCTGGATCTCGGCATTTGGTGTCTACAACAAACATACAAATAAACTGTTAAATTCATTATGCAATAAGCCAATGACAATCCTAGTGTAACGAGGGGTCAGGCTTATTATACTAGACCCTATAGAAAGATTTAACACTGTAGAGTATTTCATCATAAACAATATGAAGGCGCTGTCACACACACACACAACCGTTTATTCAGACCATGTGAGGACGTTAGATTAAACACACTGATTTTGTTCAAAGTTAATACAATATGGGGACATTTGACTCCAACACTACCGTTTATTTAGACCATGAGGACGATAGATTAAACACACTCATTTTGTTCCTATTTAATACAATATGGGGACATTTTGACTCACACACTAACGTTTATTCAGACTATATGAGGACATGACGACTATGAACATGTTCAATCTGTCTTCCCAATTTCTGACATCTTCTGCTGTTGTCAAAGCAAGTTCTGAAGTCTTCCCTATTGTGAATGGCTCAACTTCCTAAAGAATTAATTCATTAAAGCCTTCAGCAGTATGTTAAAAGGACAAAAATATGTAAAATGAAAAACTATATAAAGGCTTAATGATAGTTAAGGATTAATTTGAAGTATAAAGCAGACCTTCCTGCTGAGAATTGATGAAACCAAAGTATTTCTGCCAAATTATGGGTGAACAAATAATAGAAATGATCATATTGTTGATCTTTTAAACAATCTGATTGTTGAAAAGGTATTTTACCTATGCAGTGGACCCAACTGTGACATTTATTTGTGTTTAATTGGAATTGAAAATGTATAAAATCACCTTTTTGGAAGAATGAGGTGCAGTTTTCCCTCATTCCCAGCTCTTCTGCAGGTTGGGTCTGGATCTCGGCATTTGGTGTCTACAACAAAACATACAAATAAACTGTTAAATTCATTATGTAATAAACTAATGACAGGTCCTAGTTGAATAAGGTCCAAAACTTATCATAGAAGACCTTTTACAAAAGTCAATATACCGTGTTCTATTTGCAATGTACATAACTCTTAATAGTACTTGAATTTATTTTATCTGAAATTTCGCAAACTCTGATCATACACTGTTTAATAGAAGGTTCATTTACCAGCACTCTCGCCTTGGCCATAGAGAGTCTCCGTAGTTGTAGGTTATTTCACACTCTGCTTGGATGTTTTTAATAGCAACAAGCAAGATGAGGTTTTCCCTTGACATTTAGCTTCTTCATTTTACAGTTTGGGGATTTATGGTCATCATGACAACCCGACCAAAAGAACCATCTTTGTGGGAGACATCAAATGCTAAGTCTAAATTTGATTTCTCTGTGTTCTTCCCTAAAACTATAAATCTGGCAAGAACATATGATTTTGATAGACCGCAACTTATCAGAATCAGACATACTTTAATGTTTTGAGATCAATTCCCCACGGTATTCGGCAAAAAAAGCT
This sequence comes from Fundulus heteroclitus, assembly GCF_011125445.2. Classification (NCBI taxonomy): domain Eukaryota; kingdom Metazoa; phylum Chordata; class Actinopteri; order Cyprinodontiformes; family Fundulidae; genus Fundulus; species Fundulus heteroclitus. The sequence continues at coordinate 2,652 of NW_023396599.1, forward strand.
TCCCTTTTCGATTGGTTCCCAAGCAAATACACCACGCCCTGATAAAACAAAACTAATTGATCATTTTCATGCAATACATCCAAATCACTAATTTCCAAAACCTATACAGCAGAGACCAGAACCAAGATGGGACTTTATGACAGTGAGGAAATCATATCTTTTCTCTAAGTAAACAGTAAATCTGGGGACTTCATTTTAACATACATACCTTTATAGACACTGATCCTTTGAACCTTTAGACAAGGCTTGTCAATTCCAGATAAAATGAACTGGATAGCCTCAGCTTCTGGACTAAGTCTGGCTCTTCTTTTTGACATGCTATTTGCGTGATTTTTGTTCCTTCATCTGCAAAGTCAGCAGAGAAAACAAAAGATTATGACTGAATGCTTTGACTCTAATAGATTTTTCAAAATAGTCATGTCTTATTGTAACTTACAATTTTTCTTATAATCTTATCTGAGCAGTTGGCCAACAAACTGGCCCACTTCTGTGTAACTGATTTATTAAATTACTTTGCATAATCTTACCCAAACAAATTAGCAGCACAACATCTTAAATGATAAATACTGTTAATCACTCCTTAAGGTTTTTGCTTCGTCTGTTAAGAACTGCATATGTAATTAATTTGTGGTAATAGGAAAACAAATTACCATTCAAATGTCAGAAAATATACTGTGCTGAAAAAAAAAATTATGTCAGAGAAGAAATAAAGTTAATAGCTGTTTTTCTTAGAAGAAATCATGTAGAAAAAACTCCATGCAGCTGTGTAGTTTAGCTTAATTTGAGCTAAATAGCGAGTTTAGCAACTCAGTGACCGTTGTTAACATGTTAATAGTTATACTTCACAAGAACTTAAACTCTTACTAGTTTTAGGGCAGACCAAACGTCATATGTTATCATTTATCATTAACTCCTTCAATTTCTCAGCATATGTTTTGGGTATTTAAAATTCACTTTCATTCTCACCTGACGTTGTCAAGCATACCACGAGGTTGAACATCGATGGTACTGTATGAGCCAAGACGGAAGTCTCCGGAGCACAGAAAGTCCCGGATGAGCCAAGATGGAAGACTCCGGAGCGCAGAAAGTCCCAAATGTTCGTTTTAAGTACCACTCTGATATTCTTATCAGAACCTTTGGATTCCCTCCATAAAAACACGACCCTTTCAGAGACTGTGTAAAACAATAAAATACTGAGGAATCCTACATGTGATGCTGAAAATTGCTGCTGCTGCTTCTTCTTCTGCTTCATATTCTTCTTCTTTAGGTTATAACAGCAGCTTGCATCCATTGTTGTTGCATTACTGCCATCTATTGGATCATAATATATCTCCTTCAAATCCTCATCATGATCCCAGTATTTTAAAAAAAAAACTTCTTCCTCTCAATACTATTTATCTTTTCAACCACATTCTCAAATTTTAATTCCCAATTAACACCTAATTTTGTTTTTAATATGTTCTTTAATATACATATGTTCTGCAACTAATAAAAACGTGTTCCAATGTTACTAAATTATCACACCAATTACAAAAACCAGTAAGATGTTTCCCCATCTTAAAAAGAGTTCCATTTATATAATAAAAACTGTAAACGGTTCTTATTATATTTATGATTATCTCTTCCCTCCTGTTTATTCCTCTATTCCTTGTTACATCAACTGAATTTTATTATTTCTTCCCCTTTTCCATAATGCTCGATCCTCAGCAAAGAGTGAGCTGCTAAAACTAATTGATAAGTCTTTAAAAATGTCAATCATAACTGACAATAATGTTGGACTTATTACACTTCCTTGAGGAGTTCCATTTTCTATTTTACAAGATTGTGAAACATGAGGTCCTATTTTGACTTGAATAGTTCTATAACATTAAAAAATCCCATAACCAATTAAACATATTACTTCCTATCCGATGTAATTTAAACATTAGCCCTTCTCTCCATAGCATATGATGGGCTTTTTCCACATCAAAAAACAAAGCAACAACAGTTTCCTTATTAATTTGAGCTTTCTAATATCATCTTCAAAACATAATGCAGGATTTATTGCTCCTCTCCCTCTACGAAATCCACTGATAAGGAGCAAATATATTTCTTGATTCCAAATATTGTATTAATCTCTCCACAAATTTACACTTATTAGACGTTAAAGCAAATCAGTCTGTAGTTTTCCAGGATTACTATGATCTTTCCCATATTTCTTTATCGGAATAACAATGGCTTCTTGCCATTTACATGGCAATCTCCCCTCTTTCCAAATCTTATTATACAAAATGAATAATTTATTTAAAATGTCACCACTTACACGTCTTACCATAAACAGGGGTTGGACAATGAAACTGAAACACCTGGTTTTAGACCACAATAATTTATTAGTATGGTGTAGGGCCTCCTTTTGTGGCCAATACAGCGTCAATTCTTCTTGGGAATGACATATACAAGTCCTGCACAGTGGTCAGAGGGATTTTGAGCCATTCTTCTTGCAGGATAGTGGCCAGGTCACGGCGTGATGCTGGTGGAGGAAAATGTTTCCTGACTCGCTCCTCCAAAACACCCCAAAGTGGCTGAATAATATTTAGATCTGCTGACTGTGCAGGCCATGGGAGATGTTCAACTTCACTTTCATGTTCATTAAACCAATCTTTCACCAGTCTTGCTGTGTGTATTGGTGCATTGTCATCCTGATACACGGCACCTCCTTCAGGATACAATGTTTGGTCCTCCAGAATGGTTCGGTAGTCCTTGGCAGTGACGCGCCCATCTAGTACAAGTATGGGGCCAAGGGAATTCCATGATATGGCAGCCCAAACCATCACTGCTCCACCCCCATGCTTCACTCTGGGCACGCAACAGTCTGGGTGGTACGCTTCTTTGGGGCTTCTCCACACCGTAACTCTCCCGGATGTGTGGAAAACAGTAAAGGTGGACTCATCAGAGAACAATACATGTTTCACATTGTCCACAGCCCAAGATTTGCGCTCCTTGCACCATGGAAACCACCATTTGGCATTGGCACGAGTGACCAAAGGTTTGGCTATAGCAGCCCGGCCGTGTATATTGACCCTGTGGAACTCCCGACGGACAGTTTTGGTGGAAACAGGAGAGTTGAGGTGCACATTTAATTCCCGCCGTGATTTGGGCAGCTGTGGTTTTATGTTTTTGGATACAATCCGGGTTAGCACCCAAACATCCCTTTCAGACAGCTTCCTCTTGCGTCCACAGTTAATCCTGTTGGATGTGGTTGGTCCTTCTTGGTGGTATGCTGACATTACCCTGGATACCGTGGCTCTTGATACATCACAAAGACTTGCTGTCTTGGTCACAGATGCACCAGCAAGACGTGCACCAACAATTTGTCCTCTTTTGAACTTTGGTATGTCACCCATAATGTTGTGTGCATTGTAATATTTTGAGCAAAAACTGTGCTCTTACCATGCTAATTGAACCTTCACACTCTGCTCTTATTGGTTCAATGTGCAAATAAAGAAGAATGGCCACCAGGCTGGTCAAATTTAGCCATGAAACCTCCCAGACTATAATGAGAGGTGTTTCAGTTTCATTGTCCAACCCCTGTATATCACACTTCATCTTTACCTGGAGCACTATTTTTAGTTTTACCCAAAGCACTTTTCAGTTCTCTAATAGAGAATGGATAATTCATCAAATCATGAGTATTATAAGGTGAGAAGTGGGTGACACTCGTACTGGGGAGATGAGACGGACCAGCGGGGTGAGCTTTTATAGTTGAGCTTGCAGGTGAATGGGGGGTGGTACTTTGATGTTTGAGACTGTGGGTGTGGTTTGGGTGTGCTCCCTCTCTCGGATAGGTGTGGCTTGTGGAGGAACCGGCTGCTCACTACCGAGACTGATCTTTGTCTTGAGCAGTATTTAAAGCCTGACCTCCTGTGTACTCACTGCCAGATGGTCACCGCTTAGTTGGTGACCTTAGTTGGTGAGCATCTGGTAGTGAACATTGTCCTTTTTGGCCGTTCTTAACGTTACCTTTGCAAAGCATCTCAAGGATCACTAGCGTTGGTCTGTATAACAGCAGAATGATCTCTGTGATGGTCGCAGTAGGGATTGTACTGTATTCAGATCATCTAAGAGATCCTGTGGAGGCACTTCATTTGGCTTCACAAGTCAATGTCTGGGTTGACAAGCTCTTAATTTAGCCATGATCTTATCTTTTAGGTTACACGTTCTCACATTCAGTTGTTCTTGCATTATTGGTACCCAGTCCCTGGGGAGTTTACGTTAACTCTGTGTCTTGGTTACACCTTGTTCTAGTAATGAAACTATATCTTGGATCTCTAGTTGTGAAAGCAACTAGAGATCTGTGGAAGTTGTCTGTGGAAGTTGGAATGCTGAGTTACTAGCTGTTTTGCTGTCTGTCTAGACTGTGAGTATCAAAGCATCCATGTTTCTCAGTTTTTTTCTCTTGCCCTGTTGACTAAGGTTACTAGAGTAGTAGCATCCCAATAGTGCCTCATTGTCTTCTCAAGTCCATTGCCTTTGTGTTCCAGTAGCCCATTTGTCATTCCAAAAAAGTAAAAAAACAAAGCAACTGGACTTGTTTTCCGTAGTTGAAGACATTTTGCTTCCTCACCAGGAAGCTTTCTCAATTCAAAAAGTCTGGAGTAATGATGAGTACCAAGCTATATACCTCTGCCCAAACAAAGGCCTTGCAATGGCTTAGATAACATGCAAATTCAACAGAAACAGGTCCACCCCTTAGTAATGGGCGGTTGTTAAAGCCATTAAGCCAGCAGATTGGACTGAAACTGGTCCACTCCTCTGTAACGAGGAGTCGTTAGGGTTGTTATTGGCTTGGCTTAAAGGAACAATGTTTTGATCACCCGAATGAGGGTGAGAGTTAAGGTGATAATTGGCTAGAATTAATCCTATAGCTGTGTTGTAAGTTTTTGAGAGTTGGAACCTAAGGCCTCCTCCTCTGTTTAAGGTTGGTTTTCTCTCTTAACGTAGATGGCTTCCTTCACACCCATTTCAAACCATCTGTCTTCTTTGTCCAAAATGTGAACATTTTGGTCCTCAAAAGAGTGTCCCTTGTCCTTAAGGTGTAAGTGGACAGCAGAGTCTTGTCCCGAGGAGGTAGCTCTCCTGTGTTGAGCCATGCGAGAGCTGAGCCAAAAGGCGGACCACAACGGACCGGTACAGCGCCCGCTTCACAGCAGACGCCGCACCAATCTGCCTGTTGATCTCCCGCTCCATCTTCCCCTCATTCGTGAACAAGACCCCAAGATACTTGAACTCCTCAACTAGGGGCAGTACAACCTCCCCAACCCGGAGGAGGCACTCTACCCTTTTCCGGTTCAAGACCATGGTCTCGGATTTGGGGCACTGATTTTCATGCCGGCCGCTTCGCACTCGGCTGCGAACCGCTCCAGTGAGAGCTGTAGATGACGCCCTGATGAAGCCAATAGGACCAAGTCATCCGCAAATAGCAGAGACACAATCCTAAGGCCACTAAAATGGATCCCCTCAACACCTTGGCTGCGCCTAGAAATTCTGTCCATAAAAGTTATGAACAGAATCGGTGACAAAGGGCAAACCTTGGCGGAGTCCAACTCTCACCGGAAACGAGTCCGACTTACTGGCAATGCGGACCAGACTCTGACACCGGTCATACAGAGACCTGACAGCCCTTATTAAAGGGCCCGGTACTCCATACTCCTGGAGTACCCCCCACAGGATCCCTCGGGGGACACGGTCGAATGCCTTCTCCAGGTCCACAAAACACATGTAGACTGGTTGGGCAAACTCCCATGCCCCCTCCAGGATCCTGCTGAAGGTGTAGAGCTGATCCAGTGTTTCATAGCCAGGACGAAAACCACACTAGTTAAAAGTTTGACTTTGGACAAAATCAAACATTTAAAGATGGCACCAGGGGAAACTCTGGTGTCTCTGGTGTCTCTGGTGTCATCATTACTCCAGACTTTTTGAATTTAGAAAGCTTCCTAGAGAGGAAGCGAAATGTCTTCAACTACAGAAAACAAGTCCAGTTGCTTTGTTTTTTACTTTTTTTTTGGAATGACCATGACCTGGATGACTGAGAATCTTCACCAGCATATAGCCCATTTGTCATCTTACTGTCCTGGCTCCTCAGCACCTGAAGCAACCTTAAATTAACCTTATATGCTACTATCACTCCATATATAGTGCCCCAGTTTTGCACATTTAGAGTCTGAAATTTTTGCCCATTCCTCCTTGCAAAATAGCTCAAGCTCAGCGAGGTTGAATGAAGAGCGTTTGTGAACAGCAGTTTTCAGTTCTTTCCACAGATTCTTGATTGGAATCAAGTCTGGAATTTGACGTGGCCATTCTAACACCTGGATGTGTTTACTTGTGAACCATTCCATTGTAGATTTTGCTTTATGTTTTGATTTATTATCTTGTTGGAAGATAAATCTCAGTCCCAGTCTCAGTTTTTTTTTGCAGATTCCAAAATTGTTTCTTCCAGAATGGCCCTGTATTTGGCTCCATCCATTTTGCCATTAATTTTAACCATCTTCCCTGTAACATCTGAAGAAAAGCAGGCCCAAACTATAAGGCTACCACCACCATGTTTGACAGTGGGAATGGTGTTTTCAGGGTGATGAGCTGTGTTGTTTTTACACCTAACATAACGTTTTGTATTGTTGCAAAAAAAAATCAATTTTGTTTCATCTGACCAGAACACCTTCCACGTTTAGTGTCTCTCCCAGGTGTCTTATAAATATCTTTAAAATGGGTTTTCTATTGCCACTCTTCCATAAATAATTATTATTTATATTTGTGCAGTATAGGACTGATTGTTATCTAATGGACAGAGTCTCCCCCTTCAGCTGTAGATCTCTGCAGCTCATGCACAGTGATCATGGGCCTCTTGGATTCATCTCTAATCAGTTTTCTCTTTGTATGTAGCGCGGATGTAGCTCGTGATGTCACGCGTGAACTGGTCTATTGACATCTGGTGAGTGGAGATAATTGGAGAGGAGTGAAATTCTGAGTAGAGCAAACTCATTACATGTTTAAGATACCAGTCAGTGATGATTTGAGGTTTGTAAAATGATGTATTATACTGCTATAAGTATCCATCAGAAGATGGGTATACTGTGCTCGTAAAAGGATAGACATGGACAGCAACAACACCCAAGTTGGCTGTGGTGTTTAAACAATCTTGACAATGTTAAACCTGAAATTTATACACATCAGATCTGGCGAAGTGTTTCCAATGTTTACAGTCCAGTTTTGGTGTCTTTGTGCTCCTTGTAGCCACATTTTCACATTGAAATTCTGGTAATCCATTCAATGTGGTTTATATCACACGTCCTGATCAAAAAATGACACCAAAGTGTATTACATTATTACAGAGACCAATTTTAGGCCATCTGGAAGAAGTGACTGAGTAATCAGCTTATTTTTCAAACATCTCTCCCGTGTATTTTCTCCTATATACTCCTCAATATATACATATTGTTAATAGTTTTTAATTTCCCTCTTGTTTAATTTTGGTTTGTTGTGTGCACTCCATTTATTACATCAGCTTTGCAAATAACAGCTGTTCTATTTTATTCTATTCTTTTCTAAAGGCCTTTTATATACACAGTATTCTGTATACTATACAGAATATTCTACAGTTATTGATATATTTTTAGCAGTCCTTCATAAATCAACTGTTACCAATATTATTCTCTTCTAGTTTTAGAAAAAAATGGCTTATACCAGATATATCAGTATATGAGAATCTCTAATTTGACTTTGCAATTCCAGAATATGTATTGGTGTAATACTTAAACCCGTTACCAATGTTGAAGAGTGTGTTAGTGTTTCTGAACAACATGACATATGGGTACAAGTGTGTGAAAAGTGTGTTAAGTACCAAAAATGGCCACTAGTAGGCGAAAACGAAGGTGAGCAAAAACGATACACACACTCACACACAAAATTTCTGAAAATCATGATTTTTTTAGGACTTTGGAGATTTTTGGTTAGGGTCATGTTAGGGTGTTGTAGAACACTCTAGTATGCTCCGAAAAATTAGGACCTAAAAAATGTCCTCATATTTCTAAGCGTCCTGATAGTGAAGGTGTGTTATCATAAAAATGTCCTTGTATGTCATGAAAACAAGTGCACACACACACACACACACACACACACACACACTCACACACACAGGGCGAAAAATGAAAAAACAACACACACACACACATACAAGCTGAGGAATGATCTTCTGACCAAAGCTCTCAGAAATATGCTGAGCAAATGAACTAAGCCAACCGCAGTTTATAATTATAGATTTACGTCTGTGTGGACGTTTTTTTGTGCGTGTACCTGTGTGTCTGTGTGGGCCTTTTGTCTTTGCTTTTCCGTTGACTTCACCTAACCTCAATTTACCTGCTGCCTACTTCTAAATGCAGGGTCACCTCCCCACCCCTCAACACACAACTGCTAATGCACAGATGCACATTTATGTTTATGTCAATGTGTGCAGGTTTGAAAGTTTCTCGGTGTGTGTGATTGTTACGCCCACTTCCCCTGACTTTCTGTGCAAAGTCAGAGCTTTGTCTCCCTCCCTCTCGCTGCATTGTTTGCCTCTCTCTCATGGTCACTGAAAGCTGTCAGGTCGCATATGCCAACTGATCACAATCTGATGTGTGTGTGTGTGTGTGTGTGTGTGTGTGTGTGTGTGTGTGTGTGTGTGTGTGTGTGTGTGTGCGCGCTCGCTCCCATGTGAAGCCTCTCTAGCCTCTTTGGCTGCCTAAAGTGAGGCCTCCATTTAAGGAGAAGATGACCTGATTTGTCTTCCGCTTGTCAATTTTTTGCTTCCCCTGTGAGAAAGGATGGATAGGGTGTTGGAGGGGTTTTTGGGTAAAAAAAATAAAAAGAGTCGACGGAGCTGTTTGCCATCTGAACATCTCCGAAAAAAAAAATATATCTGTTAGATTGTCGGTAGATTGCATGAAATGAAGCTGAGTTTCTTTTTGTTTAAATACGTAGATATCAACTTCTTTAAAATAAAATTGATTTTAAAATCTCAATCAGTCTAATTGATTAACAGAAATAGTTGTACTTGTAACTTGTCAGTATGATTCATTTAATCTGAATCGGAACAGACAGCTGCTCAGCCTGGACCCAGAGGGTCACCTTTTGGACAGACCGGTGGTACAGGTGTCTCCTCAGCAACAGATCTTGCAATTTCTTGGAGATACCTCCCTTTGAAACTGAAGCATAGTGATTAAATTCAGGAAGATACTTAAGGTCAGATAAGTGAAGACGTTTTAGAGTAGTATACCACGCAAACAAACATTTAAACCAACCGGAACACCAACAGGATGATCTGTCTCGGTTCTCTTCCTGCCCGACCCAGCCGTTCTACAGAACACGAGTTTCTTGAGAGTTTACCTCTGTCTATGTCTCGTTGAATGCAGGAGAGCATCTAACCCTAAACCAAAGTGTTAAGGAGAGGAGTCATCAGCAGGGGCTGAACAGCCAATCAGAAGTGTCCCTGCTCAGCAGGGAAAGGAACGCAGTGAGTTCATTGGACGATAGATGCAGTTAAATACATGACAACGCTGGAAGAAAACCTGTTGGAGGATGCAAAACCCTCTAGGCTGGGGTGGAGGTTCATCGTCCAGCAGGACAACAACAATAAACACACAGTCAACAAGAACAATGAAATAATCATCTTTAATCTTTATGTCTTTATCTGTCATTGCAACATAAATGAAAAAAAAAAGAAGGGAATTTGTCCTTTGCATTGTTAACCCATCTCTATTAGGGAGCAGTGGCCCCCAGTGTGGAACCCAGGGACCCAGAGTTGCAGTCTGTGGGAACCAGGGAACTTGAACTCTTTCCAAAAAAATTTTTAGCCTTTTATTTGTTAAACAAAAAATCTATTTCACAGTCATGCACTACTTGGTGTTATGCATCTATCATATAACATCACAATAAAATCAATCTTTGTGGAAAAGTCCAACGGTTACAAGTTGTCTTGCAAATCCCCCGGTGTTACAGCTGATGAAGGGAATATATGCAGACGTTTTAGTACAGCCACGTTAAAAATGATATCGTTTGCAGTGGAGAAGCTGAACAAAGCGCAACGTTTCTTTGAAGAAACAAAGTGAAAAGTCGAGGAACATAAACTTGGAAAAAGTGGAAGCAAGTAGGGCGGCTATTACTCAAAGCGTGATGCTTTAAACTGTCTAGAGTGAAGTAATGGCAGAGGCTTTCCATACATCACTCTGGTACCGAGCTTCATCTGCTGCCAAGTTCTGTCATTTTCTCACTTCTGCCCAGCCCAAAGCATGCCGTTGTTTAGTGTTTATGTGTGTTGCTTGATTGAGAGCGGGCGTAATTGTGTTTCCATTGTTTAGGTGTCAACAGCCCATGGTGGGCCACTTGTTTGCATATTGTTAATTTCCCCCCTCTCGCTGTGTCTGGCCGCGCGTCTCTGCGTGCTCCCGTGTTATTTCTGTCACCGTCTGCGTCTGTTGGTACGTGTCAGCGTGTGTGTCCTGCCCGACCGAGAGGTGCCTACGCGGTGACGCTTGCTTTGACAGGCCCGCTGACACTCTAGCATTTAAGCCCGGGCAAATGTAGGTGCGTGCGAGAGAGGGTGTGTGAGGTATGAGTGACAAGGTGTGACACAGTAGCATTTGTCTCCTAAATGCCAGAACAGAGAACTGACACTAAAGGGCAAGAGAGACGGAAAAGAGGAAACGTTGGCATGGGGCGAGGAAAAAAAAAAAAAGCTGGAAAGGTGGAAGTTGGGAGGGGGGGGGATATTTTCTTTTTATGTTCCCAATTTTAATTTAATTTGAATTGTTTGTGTTTTTCAACATTCAGAGTTTTTTTTTTTTTTGTTTTTTTTTGGTAGCCTTTGTTTAAAATGTGACAGCAGACCTTTTTCCAACTATGGCACAGTTTACATTTACTTCATCCCCGGCATACAGCTAAAAATATATTTTTTAATCGGTTTGTATAAACTGAATTAGAAATTTGGGAATAAAGAAATTTAAGCAGTAAAAGGCCATCTGAGAATATTTCTGATGGAGTGATGTGTCCTTTACCCATATAGCCGCCCTAAATACCTTCAAATAAATCATACCTTTATGGATTTGGGATTATGTCACACTGAAAAGTTTAGCCTTTATTATGAGTACATTTATTTAAAACCACCAAGTTAAGAAAAAATATGTTTTGGTATTAAAGGACATGTGTGGAAATAGCCCTGCTGTTTGTGTATTGTTCTCCATTTGGTTTTGTATTTAGATCATACTAGGTTGTGATTATGTCTTCCTTGCACAATTAAGGTTTACGTTTTTTAATTAGTTTGTTCTTGTATTATGTTATTTGTGTTTTGGTTTAGATTTGTCATTTTAGTGTTTGACTTTAGCTTTGAGTTTAAGATCCACATAATAGGACATTTATGTAGTGGAATGAAATGTGTTACTCTAGATCCGGTGCAAGTCCAACTACAAAATCAATGAAAAAGTATAAATAATATAAAAAAATAGCAAACAACATAGGGGCACAAAACAAGCGAGACAGAAAGAAATAAGCCAATTCTGAGCTTATTTTGTGTCCCGTTAGACTTCTGTGTTTATTAGTGATTTTCCTTCAGCTTCTCAGATCAGGGCTTCACCCAGCTGCGCTGCACTCTGCTGATTGTCCTCACCTGATTCCTTTGTCACTAATTACCTCTGAAGTTTTAAGTCATTGGCCCATTGTCTTCAGATGATGACGCTTCCAATTGTGACATTTACTTTAACTGTTCATCGAATACACAAATTACAAATTATAAAAGTAAAAGAGACATTGTTCACCCAGAAAGAAGAGAACTTCAGTTAGAGCCCAGCTCAGGAACTTGATTAGTTTTGCTCATCAATCAACCCACCAGCCAAACTACTTGTCGACCCAAAAAAAACCCTGCGAAACGAATTAATATGTTTTTATATTAGTAGATACACAATTTTCTTTCTCTAAAGCATAGAGGCACTCTGAAGGTGTTACTCACACAACAGCAGGATCAACAATTTAAAAGTAATTCAAATGGAAAACAATCACTGGTTTCTTTATGCCAGATATTTAAGAAATAAAAGCTAACCTAAAAACTTTTCATCTCATTCTATAGTTTAAATGCTATGGTAACTTTATATGCTGCCTTGTAAGAGGTTTTGTCTGAGTGTTAAGAAGTCAACACTTCAATCTGTAAAACTGAATCAGAACTAAAACTCTGAAAACAAATTTGATTATTTCCAGAGTGACAAATCTCTACAAAGTTGTGGTTTCTCTCCTTTAAACCCAAACAAGCATGATCTTTGCCAGCCCTGTTGTTTTCTGCTCCGTCAATATTCTCAGTTGGTGTTGAATCAACTCCGCCAGTGAAGTAGTCATTTGAGGAAGAGTGCGTCAAACCTCAGCCTCGGAGTCTGGATGAGTGTGTGTAGTCATTTCACCGACGATGATTCATTAAAACGAATTATTTCTCAAGTCTCACGGGGAGCCAACCTGAGTGGATGCAGTCCCTCGCTTTGGGACTCAGTCTCATTAAATTATAATAGCACTTGTGCCGTGTTGAAACTTAGCTGAGGCACCCTGTGACCCATGCACAACTTTTGATTATGGAAAAGAAATTATCTTTCCGAATATAATGTCTGGTTTCAACAAGAAACCAAACAAACAAGTCTCTTTTTATCATATTCTAACTTATGTAAATCAAATTATTTATGCAAATATAATCTATTTTTGATGAGCAGTGTTGTGTTTTGCCAAGTTATTTTTTGTTAATGATTTAGAATCTACATGGAAAATGTATTGAAACTTGTGTAAAAAGCATCTAATTATATGACGCAGGTTGAGAGTTTTTAAAACATGTAACAAATTATTAAATTAAAAAATAATCTTTCCTTAGCAATGTCTCTGTGTCCTGAATTGAATTTGCACTGGCTCTCAAAACCGTACACACTTTTGTTAAACCCTAACCCTAACCAGGTTCTTGTGACTTCAACATGTTAATTGCATGTGAACGCAAACCCTAACTCTAATACTTTGGTAAAGTGCCCTGTGATTCACACAGTTTAAATGGCAGTAGTCTAACAGCTTGTCTTTTAGACTTGGAAATATCCCTGCCAACCTTGACAGTTTTAAAGTTAAAACTGCACATACATTTTTACTGTTGCCAACTTCATTATTCTGCATACAATGCCAGAAAAATAAAGAATGCAGCTTAAGCTCATGATGCTCCACCACCATGTTGCATTATAGATACAGTTGTTGTTGTTGTTGTTTTTTTTGCAATATGTTGCATAATGTGTTATTTATAGCTCAAATTTGCCTTTTGCAGTTATGGCTTAAAGTATGTTTGGTTACATTACACTGTATCACATTCTTCCTCAAAGCTTTAAAATTTTAGTCAGGCCTGGATTCTTTGGACATATATGCTTATGTTTTGCAACCTTTTGCTCAGACCACATATATGAAGACATAGTTTTAGTTTCTCTAGTATCACCGAAGGCCTTCCTAAAAGTTTCCATCTTGTCATTACATAGTGGTGTGTTTTTTTTAAACAATTGTAAATGTTTCTGTGATATCACAGCTATTATAATCTGATGTGGTGAAGAAAGACTAAGCCTAAGAAAGTTTGTATGTCAATTTTAGTTTCCCTAAACACCAAGACTTGTCTCCAAAAATTAAGTCCTTTGTGTTGCTTTTGGGGTAATGGCTTCCTCGCTGCTGAGTGGCTTTTCCGTCTATGCGGGTACTCTTCACTTTCCCACTTACCCAGCATCAGTCAAAACTTCACAAGGCATTTATTTTTGTTTGTGATAGTTACTGTACACTAATTTTACAGCAAAACATGTTCATTTTTGGGTTACAGAACCGGGATCCTCCCCATAGGACATGAAGGCTAGACATGTTTGTATATTAGCATTTGGAAACTGTACCAAAGGACAAACTAGGTTATGGAGGTCCACAATTCCTTTCCTGATATCCTTGCAGATTTCTTGTTTGTTTTTTTTGTCAGGAAGTGATATGTTTGAGGCTCCCCTTAAAAATTTGTCCTCTGATCTTTTTAAATATATTAAATATGTAATAGTCCACCTGTTTAAAATTAGCAATTATCAATTTAGATTAAAAAATATGACAACTTTTGATAGATATATTTCTGTTGTATAGTTGTTAGTTTAACATTGGACAATTTTAAAAAATCTCAAATTTTGTTTTCATTTCAATCTTTCATAGATGTATTGTGTTTTATTTTTACTTTTTCCATTTGTTGTTTGTTATCAAAAGTTGTTTGAATGGTTCAATAAACAAGGATGGCTTTCCAAACCGCCATTTGTTGAAGTTATAATTGAATGCAGACACAAAACACACACAAAAACTCTGCATGTGCTTTTGAGCCTAGATGTTGTATTTCTGGTATACCAAGGGTTATAATCAATTTGGTGGTATTCAAACTTCAAGAGAAATCCTCTGTTTGCCCATTCTTTGTGTGTCTGATTGTCCTCTGGTTTCATCCCATTCGTTGGACAGGCCCCTTTTGTAAATGTGTGCATTTCATTGGAAACATGGAACAAAGATGATGAATGGTTTTCAAAACTTACAGTGACACACAATGCTCGCTAGATGAGTGCTGTGTGTTTGTATGTGTCTAGAGGGAAATGCTAACTGAGTAAACATGTGTTCAGCTCTGCATTAAGCTGCAGCGTCCCTCAGTTACCTGAATCCCTGGAATACAATTTGACAGACTTTATTTACAGGGAATACTTCTTATGTTGTCTCCAAAATCTCAGGATTGCTTTAAAGAAACAGAACCAGAAATCAGCTTTATTGGACAAGATTGTGTTCGGAAACAAGGAATCTGAGTTTATTTTTACGTGCTCTCGGTGTACAGAGAATAAATATAAATGTAGAACTTCAGATTAAAAAAAATGGAAATAACAACTACGGACAATTTCTTTATTTTAATTCAGTTTTGTGTATTTAAAGAAAACAAAAAGGGCAGGTTGTGATAGTGCAAATATGTTTATTTTGTCTCGCTGCAGAGTAGTTGACTACTAAGGTTGTAGGGTGTTCATTATTCTCCAGAGGGGGTAAAATCTGTCTAGCTTATCTAGCAGTAACAGTATAATCAAAGGCAAACAGGCTTAAATCCTAAATCGGACTTTTGCTTAGTTTTTCTCAAAACGTGTCAACACCTATCCAGGGGTCTTTCTTAATTCTGCCGGCTCTCATTTGGTCAACCAGTAGTTGGAGCACTGCGGTTTTTAGGGACACGGAGGCGCATCCTTCTGGGCACATTCTGCTGCCAATCAATGACCCACCCGTCACTTTCCTGGCTCGGTAGAAGCTATTGAAGTAGGAGCAAAGCCACTCTTTCAAGGTAGGCCAGAAACAGTCATGTTTTAATTTCCTCAATCCGTCTAAGGAGGAGGCTTTAATGTTTATAAATCAAGTCCCCAATTTTTTTCAATCAAATGTTGTTGACTCTCTCACTGAATTGCTTTCCAACCCCCGGTCAGTATCATTAGAAACTAGAGAGTTGTACCTTGATATGGCACATGTGCCGGTGAAGTAATGTCCGTGCGTAACAGAGCTAGCAACACCTAGCGCCCGCCTACCAAAGGTTGGTTTTAAACAATCACGGTATCAAATTTAAACGTAATCGGGAGCTGCTATGAGAAACCACAAGAAGGTAAGCTAGTAAAGCCACTGCTTGCTGTTCTTCAATCGAAGAAGAAATCGTGGATTATTCTGCGCTGCCCGGTTTATGTCGGTTCATGCTATTAAAGAGAAGCCCTGGCATCATATGAAGGTTAACGTAGGATGTAAAAATGCCACACATATGCCAAGTTATGCACATAGAGCACGCTGCAGGGCTAAGATTAACATGCATAATGCCACAGTTCTGTATAGAATAGCCTGCATCCTTTCCTGCTAAAGCTGCTCTCCAGTGCAGATTAAACTGCTGTAGTAGGTGTAGAAACCTCCCATAATTAGTGGGGAATCCTGCAGATTGTTTGGATTCATCATGTTGTAAATGTGTTACAAATGGTGATAGGGTGATGATAGAATAACAGCAGGGAAAAGCCTATGTACTGAGTACTCAGAACACAGTGATGACTGCCTTCTCAATGAAATGTGTTTTTCCAAGTTTACTGATATCCAGCATTGTTCTAGTGGTATTCACTTTAAGGGGGGGGGGGGGGGTCTTAATCTGATGTGATGGGGGCCTTAAGGCACCCTTTCACTGTAGAAATCTTTTTCAGAAACCAAGGTAGTTTTCTGGAGCCATAATAACCCATCCCACCTGAAGAACTACCTCAGTCAACACAGCTGTAGTGGGAGGCGTTACCGTTGAGTTACACTGGCCCTGTTTTAAACCCCGCGGAGTAAAATGCTCACAAAAAATGACCTGGCTAAACAAAAAAATTCCAATTGCTCAGTTTTGTTGTTGAAACAGGATATTAAACGGCCTTTTTGAGAATCCAGTCAGCTCTGCTTCTGCTCGTTTTTCAACTGTGTGACCCTTTACTTCCCCAGTTTGTTTGTAACTTGATGCCTAATACCTTCTGCAGATGCCATCTCTTTACGCTCTAAACTGGTTCATCGATGGTAATTTGTTAGGTTTAGCTTTTATAGAAAGATATAAAATATGATAATCAAAAGTAAACTCATGAGAAAATAACCTGACAAATTAAAGCCGTAATAGGCTAAACTGATAAACTGAGATATAAACAATTGTTGCTTTTTGCACCTATTTCTATATATATATATATATATATATATATATATATATATATATATATATATATATATATATATATCATATACACACACACACAAGAGTTGGCCTAAGCTCCACAAGTGACCCTGGAGTTCGAAGATTAATTTACTTCAACAAACTGGAATCAGTCAGACAAATAAGATTTAAGCCAGGCTAGTGGTGGTGCCTTAATCCATGCAGCCAGCCTTTCTAAGAGAATATTATAATCGACTGTATCGAATGCAACACTGACATCTAACAGGACAAGCACTGACACAAGTCCATTATCTGATACTATGAGAAAATCATTAGTGACGTTCACCCAAGTTGTCTCGGTGACATGAAGAGCTCTGCAACCTGAGTGAAACCGTTGAAACAGGTTATTACCGTTTACAATTTATTACCATTACTGGTAAGAAATTTCTCATGAAGACACATTTCAATGCACTGCAAACAAACCAGTGTCACCACCTAAAGTTTTAAATTATAGACACAAGAGTCAAAGGATGAGGTGGATAATCACAAACGTGTGAGCACTGGTTTCACTGGCTTTGCACATGCATGCAAAGAAAACATGTTGAAGTCTTAAGCAACTAATGAGGTTTTCCAATGCCTCAGTTTTGACAAATCTGTCACATAACATTAAGTCCTCAAAACTTAATCTATCATAAAAGGCTCAAGACTTTGCACGCAACCAGGGAGAAAAGCCACTGAAGAAGACGAGGAAGAAGAGAGGAAAATTTCTTATCTTCAAACAATGTGGCTTCCTCTCCTCGGAGATTGTTGTGGCGCCTGTTTGTGTGCATCTGCGTGCAAGTGCGTCTGATGGAAAAGAATTGTTTTTGTGTAAGCACTGTTGCTATGTGCGCGTCTCTTTGTGCGTGCGTGTTTTCTGATGTGGTTTTGTTGAACAGAAAAACAACCCCTTTAACTTTAACAGATAAAATCCTCAGATTCCCAAATGGATTGATAATTACAAACAGGACAAGACTTATATGTGTATTTGTGGAGATGGGGGGTGGGGGGGGGGGGGGGGGGTTGTGTTGTAAGGCTAAAGCTGAACATGTTTTATGAGTTTTGAAGGGAAAATAATTACAAATTCCTGTCACAGCTCAGAGAGAGGGTGAAAAGCAATGATGGGGTGTGGGGGGATACATATATTCTTAGATTTACTTTATTAAGCAAACAAAAAGCAACTATTAAATTGAAAATGGCTGAGTGGAGAAGCAAAAAGAAGACACTGGAAATTTTATTACAAAACGCACAAAAATATGAGATATTTTCCCAGAGCATGAAGTCAAAGTAAGGCAGATCTTTGTGCTTATTTCAGTCCTTTCTGACCCGGGGGACTTCAATCACATTTCTCTATAAATGAAAAATGCCTTTTCTTGTTTTGTGCTTTAATCAAACCCATATTTTCTTTCTATTTGCATGCAAATTCTTTTTTATTTCCAACAAGTTTAGCTTTTATTATCGCAGAATATAATTAAGACTGATGTTATCCTGCTGTATAGGGAGTTTTTATATTGCAGACAGCTATGTCACTACTGCTAGCACATTTAGATAATGAAAGGGAAGCAATTGCTGCAAAGTTTAAAGCAGTGAAATAACATTCAGTATGTATAAAGTGAATATTCATTGAATTTATGCAAGGGCTTTGAATTTACTCAGTAAATGTGTCTGCAGCACTGCAGACTGCATTTCTATCACCTTTCGCCACTTGAGGCAGCAGTTGTCCACATATGGATCCTCCTCTTCGTTCTGTCCCTCTAACTCACACACACACACACACACACACACACACACACACACAGGCAGGAATACATACAAAAACACACAAACACACACATCCCTGGACACGCACAAAGCCATCCATCAAGTGTGTGAAAGACCCTTAAGGCCTTAACATTACTCTTGTTTCCCGTGATAGAGTGCTGGACAACTCTGTCTCATTCTCTCATTCCCTTCCTGTTTTTCACTCTTTTATTCTCTTGTTCACCGTGTCTATGTCTCTTAATCTCGAACTCTCGCCCTAAATCTCTTTTGTCCTCCCCTCCGGACTTCATACTCCCCCCCCACCCCTCTCTTCCTTGACTGTCTTGTCCACCTCTCGTGTCTACTGGATATTGAAATCCTCCCTTCCTACGGTAGGAATGCGCACACGACACTCACTTTTCCCCGGGAGCTACAGGATCATTATAATCAACGCTTTTGAATTGCAGTGACATCACGTCTTGGATATATTTCATCTACGCATCACTAGCAGTTTTTTTTCTTTTTTTCTGATGAGGAGAGTAGGAGACAAAGACTTAGACAAAAGCCCTTTTCGGATGGGATTAGTTTGCTAAACCATGTGTGAGATACAATTACAAACAAAGATGTGAGGTGCCTGAGGGGTTTTCTTACACTTAATGCCCGTTTTAAGGGATCTTAAAGAAAGGCTCAAGATCCAGGCCTTGATTTAGCTTAGGAGTTTCCGTTTCGCAATTCACAACCAGTCCTTGGTTGAAGGTCTGTCATAATTCATTGCCGTGTTGGTGGGTCCAGTTCTGCTTCAGCTTTAATTTTTTTCTTTTTACAAATGGTCCTCAAGAACCCTCTGATACACGGTAGAACTCATGGTCCCCAAACCAGGACACCTCCAGCTCTATGCATCAGAATTGTTGGTATGAGGTTCTCTTTCTTGGATTGCGATTCCTGGTTTTACATGGAATCACTTCTGATGTCCAAATCATTTAATTGTAGACTCATCTGTCAAAAGGAGATTTTTCTAGAAGTCCTGGTATTTGCTTATGTTCTCTCTGGTGAACTTTAGGTTTGTTGACAGATATTTTAGCCGACTCATGTTGGGCAGGTCACTCAATATCTTTATGAACACAACCACAGGAAAAGGAGTTTCTATCGCGGGGGGGAGCCTAAGCCCAAATTATCGACTTCACATTAAAAAACAAGCCCAATAAATGGCCAGCGACTTTAGAGAAAAACAAGCCAAAGGTTGGTTACACTAAGCATACTTGGCAACAATGATGACCAACTGTCCCCAATTTCTGGGGATCCCCCCCCTGGAAATGATATCAGCATCCGCTCCAGTTTCTTTAATCCATCATCACTAAATGTTTATTTTTTATTCACGAACTAGAAGTCACCCCCGATTTAGTTTGAGAAAGCCTGTGCTGATGCCTTCACTGTTCCTTCTGCCTGTATGTCCATTTCATATTACTATATGTTGCATAATTTTATTAAGTGGCACATCATTTTAGATTTTTTATTGGTTCCCTTCACACTGGGAATGTGGTGTAAGCTACAGAAACCTCCGAAGTTTCATGCTGGAAAAGTTGGGATATTTACCCTGAAAATGTTTAATAATTGCTTGAATTTTACTGCGGAAAAAAGTGTACGAACTCTTGTTGAACTTTTTTTTGTATTTTGCAATATTCTATTTCATCATAATGGGAATTATCAAGAGTTTTACACTTCCTTTTTTTTTAACCAAGCGGGAGCAGAAATACTGCTTCAAATCAAAGAGTGAACAAGACATAACGAAAAGAAACATCTTGCTCAGACATATCGCTCTGAATATCTCAGAGAATCTACAGCCGATTAATATTTAAAATGTTTGTTACTTAATGAAAAGTCATCTTTAGCTTCAGTTCTAGTTTCCCTGTTTTTTTTCCACAAAGTGGCAAAACAAGACCAGTGAAACTAAATGGAAAAGCAAAAGGGACATACAAGGAAATAATCAAAGAGGGATTGTGTAGGAACTGATGAAAAAAAGAACACAGAAAATCAGACAGAAAGCCGAGAAAAATTGAGTTCTCTGTTAAGTTGTGATGGATGTTGCCGAAGTGCAACCTCGGATTGATTCCCGGACAGTTCCCTGTCAACAGGCCAACGTGAGAATGGAAACAGGTGCCTGTATAGTGAAGATGGATTACAGTCAGATCACCCACTGGTCACATATGGTAACTTGATGATGGGAAGCAGCACTTCCACACACAAAAAAGGTAGTTTCTGTTTCTATTATGAAGGACCAAAAAAAAAAAAAAAAACTTGTTAGGATTTTAGATTAAAATGATTTGTTTACATAGTAACATTTTGGGGAATTTTAAAGGAAATATTGTGCATTCTATTAATCGGGTAAACAGCACGCTGGTTATATGTTGACCTCAGTAAACTGAAGTGCATTGCAGACATGACTGAAAAATAATTAGAAATTTGCACTTGAAATGTGAAGAGGTGGGTGGGTGCCACTGAAGTAGCTTTCTGGTACGCCAACATAATTAAAGCTGAGTTTTCAAAATTAGAAAAATGATTCTTGAAAGGGTAAAACACTTGTCCAACCCCTGTGTTAGTTTAATATTGTTCAGTAATAAACGAGAGAATTCATATTGTCCTGTTTGTTTATCCTAAATCTAAACCCTAAAGCCGGACCCTTTTATGTTTTAAAGTCTTTTATGAGTTGGTGCTAATGCAACTTTTTTATATAAATAAGGCCTGTTGCCATAAGCACGCATATATAAGTGCACAGTAATACATTACAATAATGTTAAAATATGTTCTATCCAGTGATTATAATAAACATCCATACCACATAGAAAAATATATTTATGCATTTATTTTTGTTGATTTTGATGATTAACAAACCCCCAGAAACACCTAGAAATGCATACTCAAATTTGATTAGATGGAGTTTTCAAACCTTTGAAGCACATGCTGAATCTTGGACTCTCTGTAAAGATGACCCTCTTTATATTAACTCTAAGCAGTCAAACTTAATGTAACTATTATGTTCCAAACTATTCTGTAGACACTGAAGTTAGAACACACAAATGTAAAATTTTTCCCTTGTCTGGATCTTATTTTTTTGTTTTTATCTACATGGGTGGCTTATGACAGCCTGGCGACCTATTCAGGGTGTATCCCACATCTCGCCCAATCACAACTGGAGATGGCTACCAGCTTTTTGTGACCCTGTAAGGACAAGCTTTGGTTGACAATGAATGGGTGGATGGATGGATGAAAGGATGGATGGATGGATGGATGGATGGATTAGCACATGGAGGGCTAAAGATCTGGACTTGGAGATAAAATCATGCTATGGATAGAAGAAGTCTAATCTATTGTAAGATAATTTGAAAATAATAACTCAAAAATGTATCTTTCAAGAAAGTTTTTTTTTGTGTGTGTGGGTATGTCCAGGTTGCAATTCCTGAAACCTTCAGCATGCTGTCGTACAGCAAACTAAAAGTACAAAGAGTTGTGAAAAAGGTCTTCTACCTCATGGCATGGGTAAGCAAAACAGCTCGCCATCCCCCACGGACACACAGACATGCACAAGTAGATAAAAACTCCCTTCTGTACACTAGAAAATGTATTTATGCTTCTTATTTTAAAATTGTATTTCACAACGTATAAAAAAACTATAGCTGTACATAAAAGTTTCCACTTACTGCTCAAAGAGGAAACTCTCTCTTTCCAAGACTTCCTCCGTTGAGTTGGCAAACAATGAGAGCTCAGTCACCTAAAAAGTTGCTGTCCCTCCTGCAGACCAACTATAACTGTGGGGTTAGCTAATCTTAAAAGATTTTGCCATGATTAGTTTGGTAAAATACCGTGTACACAATAACAGCAATGGCAATAAACATTGTTTTTGTTTTTTTGAAGCATGGAAGGAATATCACTGGTTAGACACCTACACTGTCAGCATGAGCATCAGAGCTGAACCCAGAACTGTATGTCTGAGAGTAGGTGGGACTTGCATCATATGGTGGATATGACTGGATTAGACTCTGTTCATTCTTTTAAGAAGCAGTTGAAGACCCACTTGTTCCGACTGGCTTTTAACTGTTTATTTTTTTAACTAGTTTTATGCCATGATGTTGCATTTTGGTTATTTTTATTGTGAAGCACTGTTTTTTATCCTGTGAAAGGTGCTATATAAATAAAGTTTTCTTACTTATTTACTGATGAGAGCATAGACTAACACAACTGATTGAAATTGGTGTCAATCAAGATTGGTTTAGCATTGTTTTAGATATATTCAAATTAGAAAAGAAAAAATGAATAAATGGATCAGGTTTGTGTCCCCATTTCAAAGTGCTTTTGTATAATTCTTGGACCCTAACTATACTGATGCACTGTACTGACCTTGTGAAACTGGAAAATAAGATGGTTAGATACTTGTTTTTCTTATTGAATATGTAAAAGGTACCTGCAGCTCCCAGTTAAAGCCACCAAGTCGTATTTTTAATACACTTAAAAAGGGAAGCTGGTGGCCATTTTGGCTCAATAATGTTCACATTTTTTCTTTTTTAAATGGTGACATTCAAAGCAAACTCACATGCTTCCAGCCGCTATATGGGCTGCTGCCATCGTATTGGGTTGCTTCTTATGAAAACCCCAAATGCAGCTTCCATGAAAATTACATAATAACAGTAAAAACTATTTGCAACACACAAATGTTATGGTAGGCTTATACAACCATTTGAAAGACTGGTGACTTGACATTGTCTGTCAGTGAGGGTAACCCACACAAGGTGATTGTGAAAGATGCTGTTCATTGAATGCTGCATCCAAGCAGATTAATGGGAGGTTTAGTGGAAGTAACTACAACTGTAAGATTCCTTGTGTCAAACCACTCTGAGCCAAAGGCAATGCCGTGTCCTCCTTTGCTAGGTTTGAAAACAAAGTTTCCTTTCAGATGAAATTTAATTTTGTAATTGATTTGGAATTCAGGGTCCTGAAGTCTGGAGGAAAAACAGTGACACAGAATCTCCTGGTGTTGGTCCAAAGCCAAAACATGATGAAAAAAAAAATATAGATTTTTATTGAGATGTGCTTGTCAATATTCAAAAGATGTCTGTTGCTTCCTCTTAAAGACTATGGGTCAAAACACTGGGTCAAAATCTACACCGGTGTCTTAATATCAGGCATACTATATCATTCTTGGGCTGATTGTCCCATTTTTGAGCTCTGCAGATCTCCATCAATTTGGCGATCTCTGCTACAGCCTCAAAAGTGAATAATTTAATTCGGTTTATGCCTGACAAAATGCACCACAAAGGCAACCCGCCATTTTTTTGTTCTGTGATTCTGTGTGTGTGCAAGCCTGGTGTGTAGGTTCTGTAATTAACTTAAAGATTTACCAACTAACAGAATTAAAAATCTAAATTAACCCCACGACGTCATTCATCTGACACAATCAGCTCTGCTACGACAAAGTTCAGGAAAGCAATCAATGAGAATTCAAGGCGAGATAAAGAACTGCAAGTCTTGGCTGGAACAAGAGTTTATATGGCGCATAATTTATCCTCACACTGTATCCATTTGTGTTGTTTGCTGTAAGCCTGCTGTAGCTCTGAGTTACATCTTGTGTTGCCAAAGAGAATTGAAACCATTTAAACTGGAGACAGAATATTGACAATATGTAGCGGTCATAGAGAAAAAACATCTTTTTATGGTAAAAGATAGTATTATGGTTGGAAATTTATCCGGCCACGCTGGGCTCCCATCTCCGTTTTCAATCTCCATGTCTTCGGTAAATTCACATTTTTTCCTCGTTTGTGCCTTTCTGTCACTTTTTAGTGGCCTCTTTAAATTTCTTTTTTATTGCCGTTGTGTTTGGTCTTATCTAAACTCACATCAAGCCCACCTCTCTTTATTTACAGCACTTATGTTAATGAATATAGATTTTGCACTGGTGGTGAGATTTACCTGCTAGCCTTTTTGGCTGGTTTCAGCAAGAAAATCGAGAAAAAAAAAGTTGAGGATATTTTCCTTAAAACGGATGCACTTGTTTTGCAAAGTTTAGTAAAAGTTAGCATGAAAAAAAAAAGCTAAATTCATGATTAAGTGTAAATATGAGCAAAGCTTTTTCTGATTTAAAACATTTTTAAAAAGTAAATAAAAAATACATTTTTCAAAGAATAAATACTCTGTAGCACATGTGAAGGCTAAACAACTCAAAAATTCATATAAGCATCTCAAATATAAAACTTCAAGAAATAAAGCAATTTTCTTCTTTTGGCTTTTTGCTTTCAGGGGTCGCCACAGCGAGTCATTTGTCTCCATGTAAACTCTATCTTCTAGCATCTTCTTCTCTCACACCAACTGCCTTTCCACTCTTCAACTTTTTCAATCCCTTCCATACTTTATCCTTATTAATCTTTGCTACTTCCTGATCTACAAAGGTCACTTTTTCTGCTGTTTATTCACTCTCATTCTCCTTCATTCATCAGTACTTCTTCCATCTCCCTATCACACTGGTTGCACCTGTCATTTCCATCTCAATCCCTTCCCATCTTCGTCTCTCTGCCTCGCCAACCTGTAAAAATCCTTCTCTCTCTGCTTACGGCTCAACCTAACATACAATTCCTTGTATGCTGTTTGTGTTTTTACCTTCACTTAACGCTTCATCATTCTGTACTCCTGGCCACTCTTTTCAGTCCTCACAATGTCCCTCTTCTCCTTAGATCTCTTTTTCTGAACACACTCATGTACTTCCTCATTCCATCACCAAGTCTTCTTGTCAACTTTCCTTCTAGAAGAAACACCAAGTACAGTACTCTCTTACCTGTCTCCCTGATATTGTCAGCAGTAGATGTTCAGTCATCTAACCACCCAGAGCCTGTCTCAACTCCTCACTGAAAGCCACAAAATGTTTGTCCCTTTTTAAATTTCCACCACTTTGTCCTCTGCCCTAAGAGTCATTCTACACACCACCATCCTGTGTTTTCAGGCAACACTCTCACCAACAACTACCTAGCAGTCCCTGAGCTCCTCCTCGTTATATTGTCTGCATAAGATGTAATCCACCTCTGTTCTCCTACCTCCACTTATGTCACCCTGCATTCCTGCCTCTTTTGCAACAAAGTATGCTCCACAGCCGTTTCCATCATTCCATCCAAAGTCTACCACCATCGCTCCTGCAGCATTTCTGTTCTGAATGCCAAACCTGCTCATCTCTTCCTTAATCCCTGATCTGTTTCCAGCTCCACCGTCTCTATTGAAATCTGCACCAATCACCACTCTCTCATCTCTGGGGATATTCTGCATCACTTTACCTAGCTCTCCTTCTCCTCTAACTCGCATCCCACCTGCGGGCATAACCAGTACAAACCCTGAACATCACACCTTCAATTTCTATCCTATCTGACACTCTTTTCATCTCCAGAACATTCCTGACAAACTCGTCCTTCATTCTTACCCCCAGATTCAACATCCTCCGTGACTTCTCCAAACCTCACTGTCAGCGGACAAGCTCTCCGTCGTTCAACGTCAAAATATGAAACAGGTCCAATTTCCTGCTCTGTTCAGACAGGTCAAGCTCCACAACTGCAATCGTATCAAACAGGAAATAGAACGTCGACAACCTCCGGTTTGTCAAAGTAACAAGAGTGTAACGAGAGATTGGTAACTACTAATTAAAACATCTTTTTTTAAATATTCCCAGTAAAGTTACCAGTTTTTCACCAACAAAGAAGCAGATTTGTCATTTAATATCTATATGCTTTGTACATAAATACAAAAAAAAAAACATATAAGTTTTCGGTGCCCAATGTACTCACCCGTACGTGATGGAAGTAAACATACGCAGAGGCGATATATCATCAGGAATAGATAACTTTTCAGACGCTGTTAAAAGGATGAATGAAAAGTTTATTTTGTTTCCAGCTCCTTTACATTTCATTTTTTGTCGCGTGAACTTGTACCTCTCGCGTATGCTCTCCTTAAACTCCAGGGAACTCAGAGCAGAGCAAGACGGAGTAACCGCGGATGTAGTAGGCGCTGCTTTCCATGGACTCGCAGAGGTATGGAACAGAGTGGACACGTACATGAGCAGAGGATGTGGAACCTGGAGGTTACACCATTTCTCTTCCCACCCACACCATGGTAGAGCAGCTTGAATCCTGAGCTTCTAGCCCTGCTACCTTTCCACGTGGTCTCCTGAATACACAGCATGTCCATGTTCCTCCTTTGTATCGTTTTAGTCAACTCTCTGGCTTTTCTTGTCTAGTTGCAACAATTAAAGTCCCTACTCTCAGCCCTCGGCTCTTGGCTTTTCTCATCTCTCTCTGCCTAGGGACATATCGTCCTCCTCTCCTTCTTTGCTAACCAACAAACCCAATTTTAACTGGTACTTTGTAGGTCACCAGCAACAGTGGCGGTTGTCGTTAATCCATGCCTCGACCTGGCACATAGATCATGTTAACGACTCGTGTTGTAAATTTGGCAAACGTTTGATGCCAGATGTGCTTTCTTATGCAACCCTCTGCATTTATCTGGGTCTTACCTGGACAATGCATACAGCATTGTCCAGGTAAGAAATCTTATTGCTAACTACCTTTCTCGTTTGCCTGAGTTTGATAAACCAGAGGGGGAGGAAGTGAGTAAATGTTAAGAAGCAATAATATTTTCTGTAACAATTAAGTTCTGGAATGTGTATATGTGATCTTTTGTTTGTGAAATGTTTGTTACCTTTTGGGTGTGTCCTTGTAGCGGCCATCTTGAAACCTACCAAAGAGGAGGCCCGCCTCAAACCAAGCTCTTTTATAGAAAGGACCTTGTTTGCTGGACTTTGATTGGCTGGGCAGTTAATTGAGAAGGTGGGGACAACAGTATATTAGGAGACTGTTGGCTGAACCAAGGAGAGAACAACCCCAGTATCAGCTTTACAAGTTGAAATGGGGGAGATGCCACTAGAACTTAGAAGAAAACAACTAGCCATAAATTATTGGGCAAATGTAAAAGGGCATAAGGAAAACTTTCCTCCAAATGTTATGTTACAACCATGTCAGGAAAAAATAAAAAAAAAGAGAATCAATAGTTTTGGATGGATTATAAATAATGAGATAAGTGAGTTAGGAATAAATCATTATTTAATTAGTCCTGTGATGTGTATTCCAAATACTCCACCTTGGGTAAGTGGAAAACCTGAAGTTGATTTAAACTTATTGGGAAAAGGCAGACAAATAGAAAAAAAAGAGGTGGAAAAGTATATAAATAAAGAATATGCTGAATATTTACAAGTATTTACAGATGCTTCTAAAATGTTAAATGATAAAATTGGAATAGCATTTATAATTCCGGACTTAAACATTATGAAAAATAAAAGAATAACAGATAGAATGACAGTTTATACAGGTGAGCTAGTGGCTATATTAATGGCTCTAGAGTGGTGTGAGGAAACAAGGAAGAAGGAAATATTGATTTGTTCAGATTCAAGCAGTGCATTAATAAGTATCTTAGAACAAAACTCAGAAACGAGACAAGATATCATATTGAATATTAACCAATCAATTTTTAAAATTAAAAAATATGGATCTAGGGTTAAGTTAATTTGGATTCCTGCTCATATTGGGATAGTAGGAAATGAATTGGCGGATCAATTTGCTAAGAGTGCAGCAAAAAGGGATAATGTTGAGGTAAATATCAAAATAAGTAGAAATGAGGTCAAGAATATTAGTAAAATATATTTTAAAAAGAAATGGCAGGAATTATGGGATAGAGAAGAAAAGGCAAGATTTTACTATAACATTCAAAGAAAAGTAGGGGAATGTAGGGAAGGTAATAGGAATAGAAAAGAAGAGGATATTATATCCAGATTAAGGTTTGGGCATACGGGGCTAAATAGTACTTTGAAAATAATTAATAAACATAGTACAGGGTTGTGTAATTATTGTGGAGAGTCAGAAACAGTGCAGCATATTTTTCTAGATTGTGATAAGTACAATCGGGAAAGAGAGATATTAGTCAGAGAGTTAAAAAGAAATAAAGTAATTTTAGATATTAAAAATCTGCTGCAAAGGTCCTCTGAAGATGTAATATTTAATAGCATTTTTAGGTATCTTAGGAAATCAGGTTTTATGGGAAGATTATAGTGATAGGACATCTAATCCATACTCCAGTCTGGAAGGTGGCGGTAATGCACCTATAAGTTGTTTGCCAACCGCCAAAAAAACCTAAAAGAAGAAGAAGAAGAACCAAGGAGAGAGAAGGTTTATTGATTAAAATTAGACAAATAGGGTTAAGAGGTAAAATTTATAATTGGATTAAAGATTTTTTAACTGATAGAAGTATAAGAGTTAAAATAGGAAATGAGGTAAGTTCAAAATATTTAACTGAAAATGGCACTCCTCAAGGTAGTATTATAAGTCCAATGTTATTTATAATAATGATTAATGATATTTTTAGTAAAATCGAAGGTAAGTTTGGAATGACTTTATATGCGGATGATGGTCTTATTTGGAAACGGGGAAGAAATATAAAATTTATAAATTATAAAATGCAAGAAGCGTTAGGTAAAGTAGAAGATTGGGCACTAGAGTGGGGATTTCGAATTTCTAGTTCAAAATCTAAATTTGTTAACTTCACTAAGAGGAAGGTAGGTGCTAATATAAAATTAAAAATGTATGATAAGGAAATAGAAAGGGTAGATAAATTCAAATATTTAGGTTTATGGTTCGATAAAACGCTTACATGGAAAATACATATTAGTAAAATAATAGAGAGAAGTAAAAAAATATTAAATATCATGAGGTGTTTAAGAGGCAAAGAATGGGGAGCAGGTAGGAAAACTTTGAAAATATTATATATTGGACTTATTAGATCGGTTATAGATTATGGATGTGTGGTATATAATTCTGCCTCAAGTAACTTATTAAAAGAAATAGATAAAATACAGTATCAAGCGTTAAGAATTTGCTGTGGGGCAATGAAGACGACACCAGTGTCAGCACTCCAGGTAGAAATGGGGGAAATGCCATTGGAGTTAAGAAGGAAACAATTAGGAGTAGGGTTTTGGGCAAAAGTAAAAGGGCATAAAAAAAGTTATCCTATAAATAATATATTACAACCATGCCAAGAAAGTGTTAAGAATGTAAAAGTAAATAGTTTTGGATGGATAATAAAGAAATAAAGGACATAGGATTAAATCAATGTTTAATTAGCCCGGTCGTGGATTTTTCATGTAATCCGCCTTGGATACAAAAAGAGATGAAAGTTGATTTAACATTGTTGGAAGAAGGAAGACAAACGGTAGAAGGAGAGGTGGAAAGATACATAAGAAGGGTATATGGAGAATACTTACAAATATATACAGATGCATCAAAAATGGTAAATGATAGAGTAGGGATAGCATTTATAATTCCAGATTTAAACATTATGGAAAATAAAAGATTAATGGATAGTTTGAATGTATACACAGGAGAGTTACTGGCTATTTCAATGGCGTTAAAATGGAGTGAAGAATTAAGAGAAAAGAAAGTGTTAATTTGTTCTGATTCAAGTAGTGCATTAATAAGTATTATGGAACAAGAGTCGGAAGCAAGACAAGACATTCTGATAGATATAAATAATTGAATACGTAAAATGGGAAAAAATGGATCTACTGTTAAATTTATTTGGATTCCGGCTCATACCGGAATAGTTGGAAATGAATTAGCAGATACATTTGCAAAGAGTGCGAGTAAGAGAAATGAAGTTGAACTGGAAGGTAAGTATAGTAAAAATGAGATAAGGAGTATAAGTAAAATATATTACAAAAAGAAGTGTCAGGAAAAATGGGAGGGTGAAAAGAAGGCAAGGTTTTATTATAATATTCAAAAAAAAGTGGGGGAGTGTAGAAAAGAAAATAGGAATAAACAAGAGGAAGATATTATATCTAGATTAAGATTTGGACATGTAGGGTTAAATAGTACTTTGAAAATAATAAATAAACATAGTACGGGGTTATGTAATTTTTGTGGAAAGTTGGAAACAGTTATACATATTTTTATGGAATGTAATAAATATAATCTAGAAAGAGAGGAATTAGTAGAAGAGTTAAATAGGAATAAAGTTAAATTAAATATTAGAGATCTGCTACAAAAATCTTCTGGAGATGTGGTTTTTAAATCCGTGTTTAGGTTTCTTAGGAAAACAGGTCTAATAGGGAGATTATAGGGATTAGACATCTGGTTCATACTCCAGTCCAGAAGGTGGCGGTAATGCACCTGAAAGTTGTTTGCCAACCGCCATAAAACAAAAAGAAGAAGAAGAAGAAGAACCAAGGAGAGAGGGAGAAGGCTTGAGAGGCTGAAGGAGATTGAAAGCTAAAGAGTCTTTTGGGAAGATGTCATTTTTTTTTCCTTGTCCCTGACCTATGCTGTGCTGAGGGAGGCCTAATAAACCACCTTTGTTTAAACTACAGCCAACTTTGAGGAGTTTTCCTTCCACACCACGCCTCGCAGTGTAACAGGGACATTGTGCCCCTTCAGGAAATAATGTTGTATTCTTTACTATCAGAAATTGCTGACATACATTTTTGTTATTAAAGCACTTTTATAAACAAACATATGAGAGAAAGATAAAAAAAAGCCTAAAACTAAATATTCACTTATTTTTCCCTGTTTGCACAGAGGCTAGTGTCAGCTTTACAGCACAATTAATAAACAGTTTTAGGAGTATTTAATCAGCCACTGCCATTCACAAAATTAAAATGAGAAACGGCACAAGTACTCGACATGTTGAGGTGAGTGAATCTTCATTGGAGCAGACTGCCTGAATAATAAATATATAATAAATCATAGAGAAATGATTTATTTCTCTATGAGCAAGAATTCATAAAGATAACTACTGTGCGGATGGTGTTCCATCGTTTTCGAAATTGGTATTGCCATTTGCTTTAGGATTGATTTTAAACTTTTATTGTTGACATCTATAGCACTTGATGAGCTGGTTTCTATATCTCCTGCTGATCTCCTATATCCTTCTGTATTCTGAATATTTTGGCTCAAATGAAGACTGTTTTTACATTCCCTAATTCTTTAGTAGATACAACTGGCAAGTTCTGATTTAGACCCATTTTTTTGCCTACATAACTGTCTGTCTTCGTGTAATATATTTAACAAGGTGTCAGAAACATTCCTCAGAGATTTTGGGGCCAAACTGCTATGGTGGATTCATGCAATGAATTGTAGCTTCATTTTCCTGTTCTTATCTTACAGGAGTGCCATCCAGTTGGTCTTCTTCTGCTGCAGTCCATCTACTTCAAGGTTTCACATGCGTGCCATGAACACAATGAGGGGTTATTGGAGCAGCTATTGTCTATCATCTCAAAGCAGACTGCACTGCTTCTCTGACCTCTGTCAACCCATTGTTGTTGACAAGTAGGCTGCCAGCTGGATATTTTTTTTTCTTTTTGAATGTTCTCTGTAAATATTAGAGGTGAAAACCACAGCAGATCAGCAAGTTCTGAAGTACTCAGCCCATTTGCTATCAACAACCATGCTACATTTAAAGTTACTTACGTATCCTTTCTTCTCCACTATGTTGGAGATTCTTCTCCAACATAGTGGAGAAGAAGAAGAAGCTTTTGAATCCCATCTTAAATTGAATTTGTGCTTGCTGGATTTTAATATAGGAGAAGACCTTTTTTTCCCACCATCACTGAAAGGTGTTACTGTCAGATACTCACGATAAATTTTAAGAGCTTTGTTGAAAACAATGATAAAGAAGGTAAAGCAGATCTTGATCCGGGATCTTCCAGGGGAACTGGACATTGGGGGCACCGATTGAAGAGGAGGAGATATGCTGGGGTAATAGTTCATGGAAATATGCAAGGTAAATTATTAGAACTTATTGGACGTAGGAGTTGATTATACCAGAGGAAAGTAGTGGAACCCAGGGGGAAATTTGCACGCCCTTCAGCCTCACTGCTTACGTTACGCTGACGTATTTCCTGCTTAAGGCTACTTTCACACTGCAGGTCTTGATGCCCAATTTAGATTTTCTGCTGAGATCTGTTTTTTTTTAAATGACCATTCATATTACTATTAAATGCGACCACCATCAGACTTTTTTCTGAACGGTTAAAGACCACAAAGCAACCCGCATGCGCAGATAACAGAAGGTGACGTCACAGAGCAGCGCGCTGTTTGCAAATATATTACTGACAAGTAATAGTTCCGCAAACAGTGCGCTGCTCTGTGACGTCACCTTCTGTTATCTGCGCATGCGGGTTGCTTTGTGGTCTTTAACCGTTATTTTACGCTAATTGTTTCCATAAGGGTTCAATAAAAGTTTGTTTAAAAAAACACATATACCAGCTGACAGCTCTCTTGTTATTATTAGAAAGCTGTTGAGCAATGGGAGACGACAATATTAAGACCACATCATAACAAGAACAACTAAGGTAAGAAGAAAAAAACAGCTATCAACAGTGGTCTTTTATGGAGCGCTAACTGCTACTGCTGTGTGTGAATGTGTTGAGAGAGACAGGAGAGTGATGTGAAAAACAGATAAATTAAGACCCTTTGAAAAGAATCCGATACGTAATTTAATTAGTACTACATATAAAAGTGCCTCAGATCAGATTTTTTGGGGGGGCAAAGAGATGCAATGGGAAAGTAGCCTAAGTGAGCAGCTTGGCTCAGTCAAAAATGAATGGCCCAGAAGGTATTGTTGCGAAGGTGTTTGTAGAATCCAGAAACCCACAGAAGAGAGGTAGGTCTTAACTTGAAGAGTAGAACATAGTGATGGCTCCGGCAACACCGATGCGTCGGCGCATGTGTCGAGCTCGTAGAGCAAAACCCATGTCGATGTGCGTATCGACACGAGAAAGTCACGTGACCGATATATGAACTGTTTCGAACTGACTGACGCGCCAAACTGTTTCTGTTCCCTCTAAGCTGCACGCATGTGCATTCACGCACAGCAGCGCGCACAGCAAAGCTATGCTGCGCAGTAAATAAAATCCAAGCTGAACTGTAAACAAAATAACTGTTAACAATGGTTAATTTTTAACCATTTTGCAACTCTGGTGTGATGGTGTACCACAGTCTCGCTCTGTGAGCGCAAGGTGCTGATCGGAGCACACCACTGATGGATGGGTTGGGCAGACACCTATATGGTTGGGCGGGTTGCGCTGTGCGTCTTTGTTCTGAGCGTCGTTTGAAAGGACATGGCAGCAAAGAAATAAAAAAAAAAAAAAAAAAAGCCAGTCCACAAGCATCCTCGTTCACATTATTTATTGACTGTATCTAAAAAAAAAATCAAATATATGTTTAATTCAAATGAAAATATAAAATACTACAACATACAATGATTTAAATTGTATTGTGTATACTTGGTCATCAAATCAGTGTCAGTTAACTCTGTCAACCAGGTTGCCTGTAGAGATTTTTAAGGTCCAGCAGGTGTCAGTATTCAGTGACACAGTATGGGCACAGTATCAATACAGTTTGGCGATGTGTCGAAACGCTTCATGACGCCTCATCGACCCATCACTAGTAGAAGAGAAACACTGAAAGCTTTTGCACAAGGGGATTCTTGAAGAGAAACACAAGGAGCTCAGAGGGCTTAAGTTTATCACATAGGCTAACATTCAAGCTCATATACTCATGTATCCTGCAGATGGCTAGATGATGGCAGGCAGAACCACCTGCAGAAACTCCGCCCTCTAAGGACCTAGCAGCTCTGGTCAAACAGCGCCCTCCTAAGGAGACCTAAAGTAGCGGACCAACCACACAGAACCATACACCCAAGACTTTTATATCTTGTTTTAGTAGGTAACTCAGCTTACCTGTTTACTTTTATAGTCTTTTGTGATATTTTTTTTATTATTTTATGTATGTACTTTTGAGCTAAATGTGCTCTGTAGATATACGTGAGGCTTCCGTTAACAGCGCGATTAAAAGCTAAAAGGATGAGGGCTTTTTTTTCCTGTTCGTCTGCTGTCTGCAACTAAGCTTGGATTTTATTTATAACATTTTTGTCAAAAAAAAAAGTTCAGAGGTTGTCAGCACAAGAGCAGAAAAACCTCTTTAAGAAGCTTAGAGACAGATAGATGATAGGGCAGAGGCAGAGAAAAAATATTTCCCCTGGACTTAATGCACTGTGAAGGGATTCATATGACCATGGATAAAATAACAGCAATATGTGGGTGTTTGTGTGTGTGTGTGTGTGTGTGTGTGTGTCTGAAAAGAGCGCAAGTTGGCACTACCTCTGCTACTTCTTCAATCCGCCCATCGTGGAAAGCAACTGTGGAAAATCCATCTGGATCATGCACATACCTAATGACGTCACGGACGCACAGAGACCCACACTCAGTGTGGAGACGCACACTTGGTGCAGAGAGCCATTTTGTTTTGATTCACAAATAAAAAGGAACCCACTGAACCGGGGGGCAAAAATGATGCTAAGAGGAGAGAAAGAAAAAGATATAACAGAAGGGAAGAGATGTAAAGAAAAGCAGACGATGGAGGGGGAAGATGACAGCAAGTTCTCTGACTTACTTTTATGCACACACACCTAATCAGTCTGCAAATGACCACCCCGATCTTTTTTTCCCCCTCATACATAAATATCAAACTGCATAATGCAGGTACAACTAATCCCCTGTGTGTGTTTGAGTGTGCAAGACTGGACTGTGTGATTGTGTGTGTGGTGCAGGGGTGTGGAGGAGAGGGGGGTGGGGGTTCTGGCAAGGCATGGTAGTCATTTCCCTTCTAGACTCAACATCATGGAGATATACACACACACACTCAGACATACGCACGCATGCTAACGGCAAGCGTTGGAATATCATTACGGTAAGAGCTGCAGTGAGCAGGCCCCTGACACAAGCGGCCCTTTGTTCGAACGCAGACACACACACACACACACACACACTGTAGACCCAGACTCAAGCCTTCCATATCGCCAATATAATTACAGCTATTACATCTGACTCAAATATAACTTTACATCTCGATCTCCACTCACTCCCCTCCTTCCTTGTCTCTGTTTTTTTACTTTTGAGTGCCCATGTCGGAGCCATGTATAACCATTTGCATGTATGTGTGTGTGGGGGACAGCATAATGCAATATAAACATTACCTCAACTAACGAGCAGTAACTGGTCTGCGCCAAGTTTTGTGTGTGTGTGTGTGTGTGTGAATGTGGTTTAACTTAATGACCTGTACAGCCACTTTTTTGTTCAGTAAAGTTTTTTTTTTTCTGTTAAAGGAGGGAAAAATATTTCCCCTGCTGCTGATCAGAAATGGATGGGTGAACAGAATGCAAATTTAACTCAGAAATGTATTCTTAGCCTAATAACAACAATTAAAGCTTCAAGCTGCACCTCAGCGCTGCTCCTGAATGCGTCGTGACCGCTGGTGTTCCGCATCCCCACCTCAACGCCTCCAGTGAACCTGGGGCGTTTTCATTTAGTCAGGCTCGGTTCAGCTCTGATGAGAAGTTTTCAAAGCTTGTCCAAAATCTGATATTTCTGGTGGAAGCTGGGGTCACTTCCTGTTTGCTGGCAAAGGCTGAATCATTTATTGTTATTGTGAAACATTTGTTATGGTGACAAGAGTTTTCTTTTTTCGTGAGAACAATAAATTCTAATTAAAAGACATCTAACACGTTCCAAACCTGACAGTATTGTCGGGTTAGGGTTTGTTTGTTTTTCCTTTTTTCTGCACTGTTGATTCCACGATTGCATCAATAAATATCCATAAATTTGGAAACATGATTAAGAATATTACTGTGTGCGATTAAGTGATACAAAATCCCACTTCTACATGTAACTGATGATCTGATGAATCCCATTGTAAAAACAAAACGTATTACAAGGTGTAAAGAATAGCGTTGGAGAACCCAAGATCAGCCAGCTTACGTCTAAAAGGTGTATTGCAATAATGGAAAGTGGATGATGAGGCACGCAATAATGGGCAGGAGACCAGAGGATGCAGGTGGAGTGACTAGCAGAACCAATACTGAACCGGAGTTGCAGGCAGTGACAGACTTGAACTGAGATGCAGGCCGAGAGTTCACCAGAGCGGGCAGAGCAAGCAGCAGAAACTGACAAGGCAAGGCAAATTTATTTATATAGCACAATTCAGTACAGAGACAATGCAAAGTGCTTTACATTATTAAGATATAGGAAAATAAAATAGAATAAAAGCAAGTAGGGATAGAATGTGGAAACAAAAAAGAACATTAAAACAGTTTAACTAGAACATTCAAAGGCAATTTTAAACAAATGTGTTTTTAATCTTGATTTAAAGGAACTCAGGCTTTCCGCACTTTTACAGTTTTCTGGAAGTTTGTTCCAGATCAGTAGAGCATAGGAACTAAATGCTGCTTCTCCGTGTTTGGTTCGTGTTCTAGGTAACTGACAGGAAACAGGAAACAGGGCAGATAAGCAGCACGCAAACACTGGAAAACCTCCACAGTGATCGCTGATCATAAGCAGAAAGACTGAGTCCAACAGGAACAGGGCGCATCAAAGCGGCAGTGCATATAAATCAAGACGAGACGTTCTGGCAGTGATGAGTTGGGTGAGGCAGGTATATGTAGACAGGGGAACAGGTGAGCAGGGTTAGCAGTAATTAATGGCAGCAGGTGGAGCTGGTCAGAGCTGATTGGATGGTGACTGAGGAGTGGGCTGAGCTGATTGGATGGTGACAGAACTGTTTAATCAGTCCAAAAACTGTCCCAAAACATAGACAGAAGTTCAAAATCGTGACACAGGGCTTTGACTGCAGTGACATAAAGACTGTAAAAACGTTTTACATATTTTTTATTGTCACTTTTATCACGTTAAATACCACAAAATATCTTGATAAATCTTTAAGTCCATATTGCCCAACCATACGGCAAGATATTAAATTTCACCACTCCACCACACCTACACGGTGCAACCATCATTCAACATTACCTTGCTCTGTTTCATTAGACACAGCTTGAGCCTAAGTCAGCATTAAGGCATTCACCAGCAAAATAAATCACTTCCTGGGTGGAGCTACAGTGATGTCAGCAAATCTCTGTGTGAATGTGAATGAGCGCTGGTCTGTGATGACGCAGAAGTTTTGGTACAGCTTTAACCTTGTGTGTGGAAATTATACGACCACCATCTCATGGTGAGAAGCCAGATTTTAAACATGCTGTGATGTAGCAAAAAACTTTTGGTAACTTTTGATCTCTAAAGCCTTTAAGACTGCACCAAATCATTTTGAAGTCTGTAAGTTGAAAACTGTAAGTCTTCAACTTGCGCCGACATTAGCCCGCGGACATCCACACAGACTCGAGGCGGACTCTGTGAAGACAGGTGAGTGCAGACCTATATTTTTACAAGTGTGTATGCGTCTCACACTATAAACTGCTCAGTGGTGAGAAATCTTCACATCAAACTGTTTTATATGTAATACAGGGCTTGATACACAGTACTGCTACAACCAGGCGGTCAAAAGGACCCGAAACATTGCAGTCCCCCTCTCTGCCACACTGACAGGTGTGTGGCCGGTGCCTGCTGAAGAAGAAACGGCTCTAAGTGGTTAACTAGTTCATTAAACATGCTACTATCCATCCCCCTGCTTCGTCCCACTGGCAGAAAGAGTGCTAATTGTAGGAATATGTCTCGACTGTGAAGGGTAAAATGTCCGCTGTGAGTCCACTCGGCATACAGTACGTCTGCGTATGTGGGAGCCTTCAGGATTGTGAAAATTCCCTGGTTCATAAATAACTCAACAGATAAGCCCTTAAATATTTTCAACATAAAAACAGAGTGGATGCCTGGCTTAAAATATTTTTTTAAGCAACTTTCTCTGGCAGACACCAGAGCGGAGGAGGAGCAATGTATGAGGTGAAGCTGTGTTGTTTGCGTACCTGAAATGATGACAGTTTTCTGATTTACACGGAAAATTCGGAGATCCTGGACCCACCCAAAGTTGGTTTGTCCATGAGCCCTTAAAGACTTAGCATTTCTGAATTCTTAGCCGGTATAAAAACTAACTCTATTGACGGGATGGAAAACAGACTCAGCTTC
Organism: Fundulus heteroclitus; assembly: GCF_011125445.2. Lineage (NCBI taxonomy): Eukaryota > Metazoa > Chordata > Actinopteri > Cyprinodontiformes > Fundulidae > Fundulus > Fundulus heteroclitus. The sequence continues at coordinate 41,207 of NW_023396599.1, forward strand.
TGACAGTGGCGACAGGTCATGTAAATCCTTAGTCCATTTATCATGTTCATATGGATCTATCCCACTAATCCTATAGAGTTTTTCAAAAATGGCGAACCTTTGGAACAGGTTCTAGCTTGTCTCGGTACAGTCCATCACCTTTCTCTTTTGCATGGCCCATTATTCAAGCACTTTGCGTCTTTATCTCTCACAGAACGGTATCTGGATCAGCAATGTAGAAAAAAAGCTGTCGCTCTGGAAATTGGAAACCACATCCACACAATTAAACACATATCTGCTTAATTATATAAGCCTGGGAAAGCAAAAAAATAAATAAAAAATAATTTGATAGTTGAAATTATACTGTCAACTATCAAATTATTTATACGGAAAGCTCTAATCTGTTTAGAAATTATGTAAGAACTTCTGAATTTATTAACTCAGCAAATCTTTTTTAAAATGGTATTAAAGTTAACCATGATTGAGGTGGAAAAAAATCTCCAAAAAATAAAATGTTGAATTGTTTGGAGGGACCAAGATAAGACTGTTTAGTTTCATTTCCCAAACATTTATACTTGAATGCAAAAGATAAAACTAATATAGACAAAATATGTATACAATGTAAATACATATGTTTGTATGCCATATGTATTCTGGCATGCCCAAATGTTCCATTGTAATCAGCTTCATGTATTCCACCTGGTTTAGGCTCTACTTAAGCGCTCCACAGCCACTCAGTCAGGGTCAGATTATCAAAAGTTCTTGCCGGTAGATCTCCAGCAGTTTTCCATGTCTGATAACCAAGTTTCAGCCACAATTCTGTTTCCCAGATTTCCCTGCCCTGCCTTTCCCTCGTCAGTTTTTTTAAGCCTTGGATTTCTGGACCAAAACCTTGTTTCTGTATCCTGACATATGAGCTTTGCCTAACATTTGGATTTGTCCGCCTACCTCTGATCTTGTCAGAGGTTTTCTGAATGTCACCAAGTTTCTCATTTTAAATAAACCTTTTTAAACACAACTCCGTGGCCGGCTGGAATTTTGGGTACACAGTCTGGTTTCCCTGACAATAAGATTAATTATAAAACATGGAGGGAACTGCACAAAGACTTTCACTTTTCAGGTGTTACTTTTTTTCTGAACAAATCAAAAGGGGGGATGTTTTAGGCTATCCTTAAGTGTTCTGATGGGGAAGGTTCTGTAAGCAGCAAACAGTTCAATAAGAAGTGGCATACAGAAGGAAAAATGTGACAAGAGCACCAGCTGAACCAGCAGCTGCTGCTGTTTGTCCCCAACTCCCCCATCGTGCTTAAACAGAACAGGCTGCAAATCTTCAGTATCTGATCCCACTCAGCATTTCAGAAGATTAAAAAAAATATATCTTGCATTCCAATTTAACAAAACTAAAGCCACACTTTTACTCGTCTCTATCTTTCTGCAACAGTCTGCACAGTCTAAGCCACATCAGAAGTTTTTCACCTTTTTTTTCTCTTCCACATGATAGAAAGTTGAAGTAATTTTTTTTTAGCTTCCTTCTTTATTTCACCTAGCAGTCTTATTTTTTTTTTTTCATTTTACAAGGCCAGCAAGTTTAGTTTGAATTGCCAAACTTTACGTGCTTTTGTGACAATCCGCAGCTTGTGTGAAGAACTTCTTGTTGTCAGGACCAGGATTGTAATTGAAAACAGTCATCTCTTGTTGTATAGTAAATCTGTTTTCACGAGGGCAGAAAATTAATACTGATGCACTTATAGACCTCAAACTAACTTTCCAGACTGGAAAGAAGGTATTTTAGGTAATGTATTGACACTAACTGCTCTATTTTTTAGGACCTGTTAGCAAACCCCATTAATTGGGGTAAATAATATATCCATACACAATAGTAAATAATAATTTACTGCACACTATCAGAGTATTTTTTGGCTTGTTGTTAAACTGCCCCAAGCTTTGGGGCAGTTTAACAACAAAATCTTTATTGCATTACAGTGTATGTGGAACACAGAGAGAGCGAGCTTCTTTTTTAGATTAAACTAAAATAGCAAGCTTGTTGTTTGGTATCTTGTTGCAGACATGTATTTGTTTTCATTGCGCTGTTTATGTGTGTCATCCTTTGCTCTCGGAAAGTTTGTTGAACTCAATAAAATGGTCTCCAGTGCGCTTATGTTTATAAGTTGATGTTGCTCACAGCTATGTATCGTAACAAATTAGGAACACACACACGCTGATTTGATACAGCAAAGTGAGAACTGCACGAAATTATTTTTATAAGCAACAGGTGAATTCAGGCAGGAACATATGGGCACAAGTGTGTGTGTGTGTGTGTGTGTGTGTGTGTGTTGTATTTGCAGCTAGTAAAGTGAGGACCAAAAACAGGTTCTCACTTTTTTTTTCTGGGTTAGGGGTTAGGTGTAGGACTACGGTGTCAATTAGGTTTAGGGTTATGGTTAGGGTTAAGTATACTGGTAAGAGGTAGGGTCAGGGTTAGGTCATAGAAAAGCTTGAACATTAAGAAAAATCTGTGGAAGACTTTGGCACGGTCCTCACTTTGTATTTAAAACAAGGATGTGTGTGTTCCTGTTCGTGTTGCTTAGTGAGGCCCAGCAAATTGTTTTACTGGCAAGGTGAGGACCGTTTGCTACAAACTAAGGACATTTTCCTAGTTCTCACTTTGTTTTGCTGGGTGATAGGTTTAGGACTAATGTGTGAATTGCGTTTAGGTTAGGGATATGGTTAACGGTTACTGGTAATAGTTATATGTACGGGGAGGGTACGGTCATATACACCCCGTTTACTCTACCCTTTTTTAACCGAGCCAAGACCATTCCGAGCTCGGTAACCGAGATAACTCTCGCGTGTAAATGGTCAGCAGACTGAACTGAACCGAGCTAGACATAACTGGACCGCGCTAAATGCAGACCAGTTCCAGGTGTGGTCTCGGCCTGTTTTTTTCTGTCCTGGTTATGTGATAATGAAGAGCGCATGAGCAGACCGCGTCATCCGCTTACAGTCAGCTGACTGTCTGTGGTTTTTCTGCCGTGTCTGGCTGCACGTCCCGATTCACACTCCATTCAGACAAATTTCAGACATTCATAAAAATACTAGCTTCCTTACCGTGCCACACGATTTCCAGTCATGATTCTGCTTAGCAGTGTGATGAACCTCAGTATCTGTCGTCTCCGGCGTCTGTAAACCCGGAGTAGACGTTCGTTTGTCTCATCCATTTCCCAAAAGTCGACTCTCTCAAGTAAATTCACCCATGGTTGCCTTCTTCCCCTGACTCTCCGCAAACACCGAAATATCACAATAATACTCATGCAAAACATCCTGAATGTTATGGGCGCCGGCATTTTGATTTGCTCGGTCCCGCCTTCAATCCCAGAGAGCAGCAGTACTGCAGATCGTCACTAGGAGGCGAGGAGCAACCAAGGAACCAAGATAGCGTGGTGTGTAAACGGTCATCAGAACGAGGCTCGGCTTGGTTAACTGATCCAAGCTCGGACTGGTCTCAGCTCGAATCGGTTTAACTAGGGTAGTGTAAATGGGGCTATAAAGGGTTGGAAATGAATGCAATTCAAGGGAAGGCATTTAGAGTTAATGCAAGGTAATAATTTCTAAATACCACCAAAAGGCTAATGTCTGCATCGATTTTTTTTTTTTTTTTACCGTTTTTTCTTTGGTCTCTTTTCCACATATGCTGATCATTCCTTTCGCCATAACATTTAAAATAGTTTAGGGAAATCTTTCCAGTTACAGTTTAACAAAAAAAATTCTCTTTGAATAGTAAAAATCTCAGTTGTGTCCATTACATTGTCAGTATAATAAAATAGTTTGGTTGTTTGATCCAAGCATATAAACATATTCAGGATTTGTAACTTTGTGCATCTACAGGCTACAAATTGTTGCCTATTCTTCTTTGCAAAATAGCTCAAGTTCAGTCAGAGCGGATGGAGAGCACCCGTAAGCATCAATTTTCAAGTATTGCTACAAATTTTCAAATGGATTTATTTTGACTGAGCCACTCTAATAGATCAATATGATTTCTTTGTATCTCTTATGGTTGTTGTCCCACTAGAAGGTGGACATCTACTTGATTCTTAGGTCATTTGCAGCTTCAACCAGGCGTTCTTTCCAGTATCTAGCTCAACTCTGACAAGCTTACCATTCTCTGCTGAATAAAATTATCTCTACAGCATCTGTTTCTGCCTCCAACACCTTTTACTGTAAGGAAAGTGTGTTCATGGCCACGTCCAGTGTTGGCTGCCTTTTCAAATAATGCTCATATTAGGCTGACAACCTTATCTTAGTAGGCTTGCAAATCAGGCCACACTCTGCATTTTTTAACAACCTTTAAAGCTTGGGAAATTATTTTGTAAAACAATACCAAAAGTACATAAAAGCAGGCTATTTGCAGCTCTCTGATACAGTTGATGGCAGTGAACAATAAATTGGTGAGAGTTGGAAAACATGTGCAAACTTTTTAGATGGATATCAGCAGAAATAGTAAAATAATTATTGATGTCCTCCAACAAATTTTGTGGTTTTGTTTATTATTTTTGTAAGGTGTTCTTTTTTTTTTTTTTTTTGCAAAGTTGTATTTCATCTTTGCTGTTCCTTTAAAGTTAAATATAATAAAGTTGCCACCTGGGTGTATTTTCTGTATTCATCATGTAATCTTGGAACTTTCTAAAATGCTGATAATTTATCTTGACGAACCTAATATTGTCATTGAACGAAACCCCTCGGTTCAAACCTTTCTTTTTCTTTCATCTCATTTGTTCCTTGTTCCTTCTTAGAAAACATAATTTCTAACTGGCTGGTTTGTACTTTAAAAACCTGCTAAATCAGAGGAACGAGTGCAAAATTGAGGCCAATTCTGCTTTGCTAAAAGGCATAACTTGTACTGTCAGACAGAGACGGAGCTTCTCAGCGGGAGTCTAGTATGTAGTCTGCATATTCAGAAAAAAAAAAAAGCCTCACACAGCTGGAGGGCCGTGGGCACCAGCTAAATCCAAGCAGCCCAAGTTTTCCTCTTTTATAAATAGGAATAAGCCAAGCACCAGACTCAACAGCAAATTTATTTGTAGTATCGAAAATCCAGACAAAGTGACAAATTAACTTGTACATGAAATTACAGACATTATGTATGTAATGTGTCATATTATGCCGACGCTGCATTTTATCCTATTAAATATTTTACACTTATTTATCGCTCAAACTTCTCCATTTCTCGCAACATAGTAAGGTATTAATGCAAAGACATTTGGATTTGACTCCTTGAAACGATGTTGATTGGATTGATTCGTCACTGGTGTAATTAAAGAGTAATACAGTCAGATCTCCAGCAAAACCGGCCCCAGCCTCACTGCAAGTAAACTAAAATAGACTAAATAAAGCTACAACAAATAAGACCCAATTTTTAGGGTTTTTAATAAAACAGCCTTCTAAGGGAAGAAGAATGTGGTTGTCCAAAATCCCAGGGGGACAATTCTGTTGTTGATAAAAACAGGAACCCACACTGTCAGTCATCTGCAATACTGTAACATAGACAGCTGAAAGATGAAATATAGTTTTAAAATACAGCTTAAAATTACAATTTTGATCTTATGTATTTTATGTGCATATGTGTATGCGCGTTAAGAATAAATACACATTAGGAATAAGGCTGTGCTTGTATTTGTGACTGCATCTAGGTACTTGTAGGGAAACTCTGATGACAGAAACACTAATCGTCGCCCCTGTGAGCCATATGACTGAAATCAAGTATTGTCCTCCTCTTTCAAACCAAGCCTCAGAAACCTTGGTATCATTTTTGATTTTAATATGTCACTGGAGTCCTATTCTCGTGGATAAATCACAAACTGTTTCTTTCAGCTAAGAAATATTTCTCAGCTTTGAACTTTGGCATCGACAGCTAAATTAGAGATGATTATTCATGCTTTTATTTCATCTTCGTCTTGACTATTGTAACAGACTATTTTAACAGAGCTGTGGAAAGCATCGCCTCCATCTTCGCCTTGTCTTGACTCTGTCCATTCTTTTAAGAAGCAGTTGAAGACCCATGTGTTCAGATTGGACCTTTAACTAGTTTTATGATAGTCTTATGTTGCATGTATGCTGTATGCTCCAGCAGAGCTGAGCTTGGTTCTGCTGGAAATTTTCCCTTCCCGTTAAAGAGGAGTTTTTCTTTCCACTGTCGCTTCATGCTTGCTCAGTATGAGGGATTGCTGCAAAGCCATGGACAATGCAGACGACTTTCCCTGTGGCTCTACGCTTCTTCAGGAGGAGTGAATGCTGCTTGTCAAGACTTGATGCAATTTCTTGGGTTTCCTTAGAGAGGAAACTTTTTGACCAATCTGCATAATCTGACAGAATTTGATTTTGGAAAGTGCCTTGAGATGACATGTATCATGAATTGGCGCTATATAAATAAAACTGAATTGAAAAGGTTTTATCTTTTTGTGTAGGACCTTTTTTTGATTTTTTTTTCCCGGCACTAGTGGCTCATTTTTCATACAGTGGGGTGACAGGAAAGGGGAGAGACATGCGGCAGAGGACCACAGGTCAGAGTCGAACCTGGGTCAGCCGCGTTGAGGACTAAGGACTCTGTACATGGGTCATGCACGCTAATCACTGCATCACTGAAACACGCCTGCACTTTGTGTTTTTAATCCTGTGTTAGGTGCTATAAGGATAAAGTCTGCTCACTTACTTATGTCTGAATGCAACATTAGGAGTTAAACAGTTTTATTGCTATGGTGATGAAGGATCGCCTGAGTCACTCAGTCCCTGATATATAACAAATGTGCACAGGCACTCATTTCTGCTTTTTTTCTGTTCCAAGTTTACAATTTATGAAATAACAATGAAGAAAAAAAAAACTTAAGGAACTTGTTGTCTTCATGTTTTCCTATCTGGTCATGATTTGTTGATGCCAGCAACAAAGGCGATGTGAGATTATGTCAGATTTCTTTGAAAGTTTAGCAAAACATCTGAAAAGCGTTCTTGAAGAATTAATTTACAGCGAGCGTGACAAAGATGAAGGATAATGTTTAAATTTTGTATGTGTATGTGCTTCTCAGTGGAAAGTGATATTTGCCACACACGCACAGTGTGAACATCTTCAAACCGCATCCATCAAGCTTCTCAAAATCAGTTCCTTTGAATTTCCCTCATATCTAATAAAAGTTTCACAGATGATATCATGTTAATTTCACATTATATTGCAGTCTTGGCTGCATACATGCACAAACTGCAGTCAGATCCCTTTGCAATGTTTCTTGTTTAACATGTAGGCCTTGGATGAAATATCTGATTTATAATTTACTGGATGACTGAAAAGTCTGCTGGGCTGCAGTCACAGCAGGAACTCTTTGTAGTGCCTAGCAGGTCACAGTTTGTTCTTGTGCATCAAACACAGATCATACCTCTTTATGTGGAAAATAATGTGTTCTGGCCAGTGTTCAAAAGTAGCCTTACAAACAAATCATGTCTGCACATTTCAGCCTTCTGGAAATGGTGAAGTCATGAAGTCCCCTACTGAATAAAAAGCCCCCCAAATTGTATAGTTTTGCAATATAAAGAGACGTCGAGTCTACAAGGTGCTGTTACAGAGAGTTAAAAGTGTCCTTCAGTGTCTAGGATTTCTGAAATCATTCAGAAACTGTTGGTTTAGGGCAAATCTGTAAAATCTCATTTCAGTGTGCGTGCAACCATGACCTTAATTAACACTTCATATCTTCAGATAACAGCCCTATTCCTGGACCTAAAGGTGGCCTTAGCTACCTCTGCTGCAATGTAGCTGTAATGTGGCGGAAAAAAAGTTGAGTGTTCTGATTTCAGCTCTTTTGTAAAGGCTTGACCAATTTGATTCTTTTTCTATGCTTTTCAGATCACAAAAACATGCCTAGGCTGAACTGGCATACTGATTTTGGCAGCATTTGGTCAAACATGGTATACTCTTACATTTGTCAAATCAGGATGTGATTATACGACACTACATGGTAATTCACAGTAAAAACACTGAGTATTTTTGTTCAAAAGAAGCAGCTTTGTTGTTAAGTTGTTTAAAAAGCCCAAGCAGAATTGGACAGACTCTTGTTTGCCCTTTGAAACAATTTGGTTGTGAGTGAGAGGTTGCCAGTAAGACATTCAAAATCCCAGATACTGCTGAGTAAAATGTGGAATTTAAAGTATGATGTGGGAAATCAAAAGTAGAATGTACCACTTAATTATAAGTCAATGTAAAAAGCACAGCGGTGTTAGAAATAAGGATTTCAGTCTTTTCATCTGGATATGGCGACAGAGATACAATCTTGGAAGTTAACATTTTTCCATACTACATTTTCTTACACTGCTCATCCACACCTGGGAAAAGAGTTTTCAGTACTGCATAGGAACTCTACATTTTTTGTGTTTTTATTACTTTAATATTTTGTTTATAAATCTTTTCCAGATGTAAAGGTCTATGTGCCAAGCCTATCGAGTGAAAGTAGTGTAGCACCTGGCTGTTTTTCATATCAACATCAGAAATTAATATTTATTATCATCTCTCCTTTTATTCTAATTACACCTTTACACTGTGTGCTAACCTGCATTACCTCACTGTTATTGCTTTTAGGCCCTCTGATGTTATTACACACATTACCCCATTCTCACTTGCCAAAGCAGGTAATCAAATCTTCCATTTTCATTTTCCTGTTGCATTTCTACTCATTATTGCAGCCATTACACCCCTCACTCCCATCCAGTCAGAATGAAAATGTTAGCTCGGTGATTCACCCCCTTCATTCAGGAGAAAGGTAATACAATTCAAGTTAAGATTCCCCTTTGCACTCTATAAATAACCTTTTAATCAAACAGGCAAGCAGTTGGTTAGCAAGTTGGCCTACCGAGCCAATCCGTCATGTGGTCCAGTGGTCGGTCAGGCAGCAAAACTAAGGGTGAAGCAGCTTGCCAGCAAGCTAATGGTAAATTACCAGTTTGATACATCAGCCAAAAAGAAGAAAAAATAGCCACTAGCAAGTCAGACGGAGAGGGAGAAGTGTAATCAGTGATAAGTGATTAGGATGTTCCAGTCATTTAGGATGAACAACTGCATTCTGCAATTAGAGCATCTCTCTTTCCCTCTCCTTCTCTGCACTCTGCCTGGTTCGATACATTTTGCTCTCCAGTTACTGTTGAGTGTGCAGCAGTCAGACACATCTTATGCACACAAACATTAGGATTCTGCTCTTTACCGCACTTAGAGAAACTTCCATTTGTGGTCTGCAGGCACTCAGACTAATTATGAATATAAATTCACTGGTGTTCTCAGATTCATTGGTTCTGATAAAGCTGTTTTATGAAATGAAATGTTGAATGTTTTTAAAATCAAGGCAGATTTTTAGCAGGAATAGTTAAACGCTTTGTGTTAACCCGCTTTATTAAATTCTGTTGCATGAAACGTGTTCCTAGCTCTAAACAATGTTTAGACGATGTGAAGATCTTTTTTCCAACTTTGCTTATCTAATTTATCAAGGGATATTATTTCAAAACACTGCATACATGCACAACTTAAGATTCACTCATTGAGGTTTTTAAATTCCTAAAAATTCAAGTCATACAGGCATAACCTATAAATGCCTAAGCATACCATTTTGACACGTCATAAATAAATTTCAAGGGGTGTTCTTACCAATTTCAAGCACTGGCTTGCATGCAAAATGGTTATAAATGTGATTAGCTTTAGAGAAAGGACATTTTTCTCATGATGGTATGAAATTATAATTGAATCAGGGTGATGTAATTTTTTTACTCTATCCCCCAGGGTAAGGCAGGATGTCTATCCATGCATTTATCTTTAGTCACATTGATTACTGTAGCGGTGTCTTCACAGATCTGCCCAAAAAAATAAATAAATCGGGCAGCTGCAGCTGATCCAGAATGCTGCTGCTTGTGTTCTCACTAAAACCAGTAAGATAGAGAACATCACCCCAGTTCTAAAGTCCTTACACTGGCTCCCTGTAGCTCAAAGAATAGAGTTTAAAATACTTCTGTTAGCTTATAAATCACCGAACGGCTTAAAACCAAAATACTTTAAAGGCCTGTTGCTTTATAAATGCTCCAGGCGACTCAGATCTTCTGGTTCTGGTCTACTCTGCATACCCAGAACCAGAACCAAACATGGAGAAGCAGCATTCAGCTTCTATGCTCCACAAATCTGGAACAAACTTACAGAAAACTGCAAATCAGCTGAAACACTGAGTTCCTTTAAACCAAGACTGAAAACTCTCCTGTTTAGAGTTGCTTTGGACCGATAATAACAGGAACATTGACCAACATATGCATTGATATTTTCAATTGATACAATTTAATGTTTGTTAATGGTCTCACAACCAGTGACTGTTTCAATGTGTTTATGATGTTTTTATGTTTTCATGGTGTAAAGCACTTTGAATTGCCTTGCTGCTGAAATGTGCTATACAAATAAACTTGACTGTAGGAAGGATATACAGTACATTGTAGATCAAAGCAGCTGAACATTTTCACGTTTTGTCATGTCTCAACCACAGACATCAATGCATTTTAACAAACTTATGCAGTAGACCAACAAGAAAAAGTGACTATTTTTGAACATTTGAGGTCCCTAAGCAGCATTATCTTTTGGGACCCCTACTTTACCATAAATACACAGTTAAAGATGTGAATACCAAATGCTGTATGTAATTATATAGCTTATGCATAACATTTGTCCTATGATCATGATGTATCATAGTTAACGCTATAGTTGGTAATCCTGTTCAGAAACACTTTTTATTGTACTGGGTAAAATCTACCTTCCATCCCGAGAGTAGTGAATACATTACGTATTCAGAAGAAGGAGGTTAAATATATTAATCTCTGTGGGAGCTGCAGGCCTCTAAAAACTCTCACCAGTCACTGTTCTTCACTCTGGAGAGCAGGGATTTATCAGAGTTTTGTTCCTGCTCTCACTCTCCTCTGTCCCTCAGGTTCTGGGGGTATCATCTCATCTATAGGTCGTCCCACATGCCAATCATTCTGATGCGCTCACGTAACTCCAGTGTGTGTGCACATTCCTTGTTAGTTTCTGCTTGCTGGCTACACATGCGCACTTCTAGTGTTTATGTATCTGGTTAGCTTAGCGGTTAGCTTCAGTGTTAGGCGTTCATTGTAGCTCCGTTGCAATGTATAGGCCTACTTTGAACATGGCTGAAAGTCGCAAGAAGCGAACCGCGTTTGTTTAGGAGAAGAAGAGGAAGGCCTCAGTAGAAAGAAATAAGACCAGAGTGGATTTGGGAGATTTTTTTCATGCTATCCCCCGGAAGAGCAGAAGAGCAGATAAGACGGGTTATTCAAAAAGGGACTTGGGGAAACTTATGGAAAAATCGACAACCCTAGCTTTAAGTGCAAACTGAGCACACTCTCTGAAAATGCTGTATTAGTGCATGTGTGGACGTCTAACTGAGTTGACTACTTAAGATTGCCAGTGGGCTGCAGCTGTGCGGATCAATGGTGGAGAAACAACCTGCTCTACAGGAAAATTGCCAATTTTTTTATTGGCACTGGTTCAGAAAACAAAGACAGGTAAACATTGGAGCAGCATGGCAGGCTTGGGGAGGAGCCGTGGAAGGAGGGCTGCAGTGCAAAAGAAAGCACGGGGGAGGGACCTGTGGGATGAGCTTGTTCAAATTTTTAGGCTGTCCACAGTTTTCTCGAAACTCCGTACTGCAGCTTTAAATCTTAGTCAAGTGGTTAGATCCCAAAAACACCTTTATTTATTCTAATTATGATAAATGATTTCCAAACATTTGATAAAAATTTATTCTGTAAATATGTTCTTTCTTTCATGAACATGTTCTGCTTTGCTGTCACCCTTTCATTCCACTTGTGAATACAATCATAAGTTAAACAATTTACATGTGTGACCCGGTAGTCCTTACTTTTAAGCAGAGAAAAAAGGTTTTACCTTGTGGAGATTCAAATATAACATAGAGCCTCTTTCTGGACCTCTCTTGGACCTCAACGTTTGCCCTGCTACCAGCATTTATATTTCAGGTATTAGGAACTATAATTACAATGCTTAAAGTACTTTACCTCATAATAAAACTATATAATCTATCCCTAGTAATACAAATACTGCAAGACTGCTAATACTGTTTTTTTTTTTTAATCTGAACCGATTTTCAGTATTAATTGCGTGGGGTAATTTAGGTTGTGTAAGATTGCAAATTGTTTGCAAAAGGGCTGAGTAGGAAATATGATGACTAAACTTCTTAGAACTTAAGGCAGAGAAGAGGAATAATGTGTAGAAAAAGGAAGGAGGAAGAGAACACGGAGGCTTACTTTTACACCTACTACTATGTCTTACTGACACCTGTGGATGCATCATATTTTTCCCATTTTATGGAGCAATGCTTTTTTTCTGTCTGCATGAAGAATCAGGCCGGCAGCAGGAATAAGGAGCAATCTGATGTTCTAAAGGGCATTTAAATCTGTGTAGCTACTTTAACAGTAAATGCTTTGCTTTTTTACTGAATTAAAGCCATATATTTTTCATATCATGATGCAAATCCAGCTTGATTTTGAGTAGAAGCTCAGAGTTTCTAATGTTTTCTGTCATAGACAGAGCTTTTAACTATAGCTCAGGTGAAAGTCCCTCTTATCTCTGTTCCTCACGATGACCCTGCTGATGCTTATTAGAGTAAACCTCAAGCTCATGTCTTGCTGGATAAATTAGTGATTAGCTGTAACTTAAAATGAGCCCTTTCCGACTCAGGATTCAGGTTTTACCGCTAACCTCAGCCTGTATGCCGCTGCTAACTGTTGCTGTGTGCAAACACACTCAAGGCTTTCCATCTCCACTTGGCGTCTTGGGTGCTTATTGGTTTTAAATCAAATAAAATGTCATTTGGGAATTTAATGCAGGTCTTTAACAGAGACATACTTCTAAATGTCCTCTTTTATAAGATTCGAAACAGTCCAGGTCTAACAACAAGCCTGATTTTAGGTCGTAGTAATAAACAGACACAAGACATATTAACCTTGAGAATTACAGCTGCAAAGCATTCTCCTAGTCACAAATGCACATTGTAGCTCTCTTTTCACACTCTGTCCTACTAAGTCAAAACAAACATTATAGTGTTTGTCTGCCAGACCAGCAGTAGAATGAATGACAGGATTGTAAACTTTCTTTCATCGTCTTCACCGTTGCAAACCATGCATCCATTTCCTTCCACCTCACAATCCTGCGCTGTTTTCTGTTAGCTTGTCACATAAAGTCGCAATAAATATACATAGTGCCTGAGAAAGTTCAAGAATTCATTATCAGAGCACTGTACATGCATGCAGCCAGCAGCCCCTTTCAGATAGAATTTGTAAAAAGTAAAAAAAAAAAAAAGCAATGCACTGCATTTAAAAGTAAAAAACAAAGTAAATGTATTACACATTTGAGATGTGCATTTACCAAATATGTTAGTTTTAAAGGTACATAGCCACGTTACATGCTTGTAAAAAAAAAGACCAAAAACCGTTTGATCATGATAAAATAAGGTTTTATACACCGAGCCTCCATCCTGATAATGTTTTTTATGGTTCTTTTTGTGTATAAAAATAGCCACAGCATCAGACGTGATGACCAGATATAAACAGACGTGGCGCCATCTACCGGTAGCAACACAGAACCCTCATGATGCCGGTTTGCTTAATTAATAAAACAGTATTAATTAATGTCAGACCGAGCCTGATCCTCTGCAATGCCTCGCAGTAAAGCGGCAGCTCGGCGTGATCGAAGACCAATCGTTATTAACTGAATACACTGATCTAACAGCAACTTTAAGAGCCTCATATCAGAACGTTTACTCACGTCAGTCAACTCTGCGGTCACATCTGAGCAATGGGCCGGTTTAGCGTCTGCTTTAGTGAACACCAACGTTCATAAAGTATTCCCAGCGACATTCCAGATTTTTTCCTCTTGGAATCATGTTTTTTTTTAAGTTTTTTTTTCCAACTGAATCTTGGACCATTCTTCATTGCTGAGATGCTAATAGCCGTTAGCCACTTCCTTGTTTTATCCCCTGCAGCGCATGCGCAACGTTGTACTTCCTCTGTTATTAAAAATAAACAAGAAGGGCTTTATTAACTAACAAACTGAGCAAAAATAATAACTAATATGTCAGCAGGATGAGCTACTCTTTCTTAAAAACGTTGTATGCAACCAGAGTGAGCTACTGACGTATAGATAAAAAAAAAAAGTCAAATAACGTGGCTATGCACCTTTAAAGCCAGAATAGAAACTTTATCAAATCTATATATTGACATTTTGGACAAGCTTAGACTTGTGTGGTTGGGGGTTGGAGGTCATCCAAGCCCCCTGAATGGGTCTCCAGGCCATCACAGAGCCAAAACACATTTAGCAGATGAACATCCAAACTCCACTTATTAAAACGGGGAAAGGGTTCATTATACTTTCAACTGAAACATATTTTCTAGAAGAAATTCTGCTGGTTACTCCGAAGGACGGCAATAATTGAAGTCTCAGTAGTAATTCATTTTTCACTAAGGGAAAATGAGTAAACCACGTATGTAATGAGGCAGATGAAGTAATATAAAAGGTCTTTTAACTCCGGGCCATCCTTCTCTTTTTCTCCGTCTTTCCTCCATCTTTGTCTCTCTATTCTCCAATCATGCCCTTTGTGAGCCTCTTAACCCTCCCAAAGAAAGGGGAAAGGCTGCGATATTAGGTTTCTGCTGCTAATGGGACACATTTAAGAAATGACCATCCGAAAATGACTTTGTCGTTTGTTTTCAGTAGTGCATCTTGGACATCTTCAATTCCATTTTTCCCCATGTCTCCATTAATTTCAGGACTCTGTTGCAGCTATAGACACAGCCAGAGGCATAAAACTGTCAGAGGTTGTAGGGCTATCTGTCCTACTCTTGAGATTACCATATGTACAAAATGCCTGAAGGAAGTTTAATCAAATTTCCCTCAAAATCTACGGTTGGTCCTGAAGATGAACTGATTTAAATATAGCGGTCAAATGTAAAAAGTCAGTTGAAATGAAAGACAAAAAGACATCCCACTTTTGTCCAAAGACAAAATAAATGGAACTTGTATTCAGTTCTCATACAGCACAAAAGTACACATCCCTTTGCATATTCAGTTTTTTCCTCTTTTGCCACATCAAAATGTTTCAGATCTTCAAGCAATTTCTAATTTCAGATAAATATAATCCGAGTAATTGACCAATCTCTATTTTGATTTCATTTATTACCAGAATCAAGCTAAAATGTAATCTTAGATAGATGTCAATGGCATCTATCTAAGAGTTATAGGGAAATTCCCCAATTTGAGGTCTTATCTACAAATGGAGGAAAAACGGAGCATTGGTGTGTCACACCTGCTGCTGTGCTGTGACCTTCACACCTGAGCGTCATCATCATGATCTGCAGCTGCTGCCATACATAGGGCCTGTCTCCTTCCTGAACACCCTATTGGATGGATATTCCAGTGCTCTTTATACTCACATTTCATTATTTGAACCGACGCACGTGACGCCTCTCTATCTCATATCTTGGCTGATTTCTTAACAATATTCCATGAGGTGAAGTGTTTGAGTTTTTTTCCTTAAAACACATTCACAACTATGGCTTCAATTAAGCCAAATGTTTCTAAATGAACCAATCAGAAGCAATGATATCATCATTAGGGCGTTTCCACATTGTTTGAAGGCATACTTAAATGCATACATTCTAAATATTTGAATTAATAAAATCTTAAAGTTTCTTCTAGCAAATCAATTTAATATTACGTAAAAATTGACAACCCGAACAGCTGAATTATGAACATGACGAAAAACATTAAAGGATTTACAGAACAAAAATCCTGCGAAAACTTCACCTAACAAGCAAAACTCTCCAACTGTTTTTTTCCCCAAAAAATTGTAAAGTTGGTAGACAAATGCAGACTAAAGCCAAATTTAAAGGTAGTTGTTAAGAGCCTTGCCTAATATTTAGTACTTTAGTTAAGGCAATCTTTCTATGGTGTTTCTTTATTCAGTCAGTGCTCACAAAGCCAGCTAATTGTTTTCCCCAACTGTTCCTGATGGGTTGAAGATATTGTAACAGAGCACAATAAGACTTCAAAGCATCCAATAAGTTTATAATCATTGTTTACAGAAGGCAGCCGGAAAGATATGAGACGAGAGGGCATGTGGCAAAAGTCCCCAGTGTCACAGTACATGGTCAGATGTTCGAATGAGCTATCCTCAAAGCTTTCATATCCACTCCTTTTCCTCTGTAACCAGATTATGGCAATAACAAGATAATGTTGTTATGTTTGAGAATGAATAAAGTAATTTTTACTCAGACCTCCTTTGTGTCTGCCAATAAAGAGGAGAGATCCGATATCAGTCTTTTAGGCGGACGCAGAGTGATTTAAAAAGGGAAAATTCAATATTGGAGCTTTTAGCAATCAGATGAATCAGAAAATTCAGTGTAAAAAAGGTGATGGCGATTTTGTGTGTAATCAGAAGCATTTTTTATGAGGGTTCTAACAGGGAAGGAATGAAACTTCCTCAATTTTTGGCAACTTTTGCAACCACTGCTTTATTTCTGCTGTGGATTTACTAAGTAGATGATGTAAATCATAAAGATGTAAACACGGCCATTCAGTAGAACTTGAAAGGAACAATTTGTACTTATTCTTATGCCAGCAAAATATTATTATACAAACAGGGTTTGTTTTCAGAAAAGTTTTCATCCACACGAGCCCCCTCAAATACAACACTGAATGTTATTTTAAACATGCCAAATGCATTGAGGCAGTGCAAAACCTATCTCAGCCAATCAGAATCTTTTAAAACAACCATGCAATCCCTCTGTATTGGGAGGGTGTAAAACAGATCTTTCTCTTTTGCATTTCAACGCATTAAAGCAGTTGGGCTTGTAAAAAACAAGCAAAAAGCATCTGAACCACCATGAAAATCAGCACCTCTCTAATTGCATTAAATTTTCCTTCACTGCATGGCCAAGTCAATAACAATAACACATTTGACTTCATTGCTGCATTATTTGTCATAGATGCACGGTACACCAAATGCGATTTCTGCCACTTTTGCATGCTATCACTTGTCCGGCAGGTCTTACGCCGGACGACAGCTATTGCACAGCAGGCGACAAGCCAGAAATACTGTAGAGTAGTAGAATGGCATTATCTAGTGACGCTTTCACTTACCTGCCACTCCACTCTCTTCACTCACACTTCTCCAGCCTTGGTCCTCTCTGAGAAAATGTCCCTTTCTGCAGGAGACAATTTTCTTGGCGTCACTGCCACTGAATATGCTTGCTTATATGGGTCACTCTCTTCAGAGAATTCCAGCAAGATTCTGTGATGCCACCTGTGCAATAAATCCAATTGTGAAATTTCCTTATTAAATATTCAACAGCCAGTTGTTAGTGGTATTATAACAAAGTGGAAGTGATTGAGAACATAATTTCAGCCACAAAGTGGTAGACCATGTAAAATCATAGATCGAGGTCTGCAAATGCTGAAGCACTTAGAGATTGCAAACTTTCTGCAGAATCAATAGCTACACAGCTCCAGAGGGCCCATCGGAATAGCTAAGGGTCATTGCAAGTTTGTATAGCACATTTCAGCAGCAAGCTTTACATCATCAAAACATAAAAACATCAAAAACACATTGAAACAGTCACTGTTTGTTCGGTTCTGGGTATGCAGAGTAGACCAGAACCAGAAGATCTGAGTGGTCTGGAGAGTTGATACAGCAACAACAGGTCTTTAATGGTTGTTGGTGCTATGCCATTCAGTGACGTATAAACTAACAGAAGTATTTTAAACTCTATTCTCTGAACTACAAGGAGGCAGTGTAAGGACTTTAAAACTGCAGACGTCCCTGATGATGTTACGGGCTCGGGACATGCAGCGCTGAGATGAAATGTCGTTTATGGATGAAGAGGAGCCCCGATGATCCCTTCTGCTGTCCTCACCACTCTCCTCACATTCTTCCAGTCGGAGGCACTGCAGCCTCCACACCACACGGAGAGACATCTGGTCAGAATGCTCTCTATGGTGCTTCTGTAGAAGGTCGTGAGAATGGGTGGGGGCAGTTGGGCTCTCCTCATCCTCCACAGGAAGTACAGTCATTTCTGTGCCTTCTTCACCAGTGACGTGGTATTCACAGACCAGGTGAGGTTGTCCGTGATGTGCACCCCCAGGAACTTGGTGCTGCTGGTTAACTGTTCAAACAAGGCTTTTTCAATAATTTAACTGATAAATGGCAGGTTGGTCACTGGTCTGTAATTCTGCAGATGTGATTTGTCCAGATTGCTCTTTTTTATCAGTGGTTTAATAACTGCTGTTTTTAAAGCCTGGGGGAAAACACCTGATGACAGGGATGAATTTACTATTTGGATTAGGTCAGATGCAATGATAGGTTGAACTTTTTTAAGGAAGGTTGTAGAAAGGATATCAAGACAGCAGGAGGAGGTGCTTAACTGATTTATAATTTCTTTTAAGCTTTTACAGTTCAGTAGTTGAAATTTAGTCATTGTTTTATTGTTTAAGCAGAGCATTGGTACTGGATTTCCCATGGATGTGCAGATTAATCCTCTAATTTTTTTAATTTTCTCTGCAAAGAAATTGACACGATCACGATCAGAAACAAGCACAATAAACCCCAACTCATTAATCACAGGATTTACAAGAGACTTCAGAAAAACCAAGCCAAACGTTGCCAAAAATGTTGCTTAGTGTTGCTTTAAGTTCTGACTTTTGCTCCAAAACTATATAGATTTTATTTTTTTGTAGCAATTCCCAGCAATTGACTTGCTGGTTTGTTTTGGATCATTTTCCTGTTGCACACCTTGAGATTGTTTGAGCTTAAAGTCATAAACTGATGGCCAATTGTTCTTGTGTAAGAGAATATTGATAGAAATTATAGAGTTCTTAGGTGCCTTTGAACTCTCCTTTGGATGCAACTTTTGTCCAGACTTTAACTGGGGCAAGTGATTCCTACAGTGCTTTGGATGTTGATCTTGGTTCATTTGTGACCTTCTGGATGAATCAAGGATGTCCCCTTGGAGTAACTTTGGTAGGGTAGGCCATTTAATCCTGGGAAAGTTAGCCAATCCCTCATATACTTTCCAGTTTTGGATAAAGACTCTCACTCCCAAAACCTTAGAAATGGCTTAATAACACATTCAAGGCTAATAAATAAAAAAAAAATGTTTCTCAATCTGTTCATTTTTAATTTTTATATTAGCTAATTCAGCCTATCTCATGTTGTTAGGTATTTTGATTCTACAGGTTTGGCACTCGGGTGGCTAGTGAACTTTAACTCAGCTTCCCAAAATTGTGGTTAACCTGCTCATTCATGCTTCACAGAAAGTGGGCAATTACTTTTTTTAGTCCAGGTTGATTTTTATACATTTATTTCCTTTAAATAATAAAAATCACTATTTGACAACGGAATTTTGTATTTACTCAGGTTATTTTTTTCAGAAACCATAATTTTATCGATCTGAATCACGAAAATATAAGAAACCATTGTGTGAGGGGGCTAATTCTTTTTATGCTAGTGTATAGACAGAATTTAATGTTATAAAGCACATCTTCAGATTTGGAAATATGAGAAAACATGCTTGCCGGTCACCTGATGGATGTACATACATCAGGTGAAGTAACTACTCACCTATACCTGCACATATCTACCGTCAGAGCAATAATCAGTAAAGTTTCAAACAACTTGAACCATGACAAAGAACCGTGAATGAGAACCATGCATGTGGAAGAGAAGGGAAGGGAGTCGCCAACAAAACTCCACAGACCTCATAGAGGGAGAACTGTTGCGTGGAGTCTTCCTAACAATCGATTTTAAGGCTTTTTTTTTTACAGATCTTTACCAGCAGTGCCAAGAATAATAGAAGACCTTATTAGACAATGGGAGAGAAAAATTCTGCTAATGGCTACCCTCTGATTGACCTGGGAATTGTCATTCAAACTTTATCACCGGGGTTTGGCCAGCATGAAGGTTTGAAACAAGTTTATGCAAGCAGGTGCTTGCCAACCATTGGTATATATGAAGATTTATACAAGGGACCCTGTATCCCTAAAAATAATAATCCTAAAAAACACCCCAAAACCACTACGTACCTCCTCTGGTATGTGCAGAGGAGACACACTGGTGCAGGTTTCTGTGTGAAACCTGAATTGAACATTGGCAACCTTCAACCTACACATGTATTATTTATGAGACTAGGAGACTTTGGAGCTCATTACAGTCTAATGGAGTCTTGGCCAGGTCCCCATAAACCCCCTCAAGTAGGGGGAACGCGTCCCTCACCATATAGCCCTGGATGTCACCACTCCATCTGGAGCCATTTCTAAGGCAGCCATTTTGCATCCCACCTGGCAAAATTTCACCAACTTTACTTGGCCGAGGGAGAAAATTCATCAGGTGTGAGCTTGTGCCGAAGAACGGTGTTTAGAAACTCCACAAGTGGAACCAAGAGAAGGTTTTTTGACAGCTACTATCTTCTACTATCATCTTTTTCATCCCTATTTTAGTCTCGTCTCACTGTCTGCCAGAAAAATAGCGAAGGTCTTTACAAAATATCTCCCTCTTCTTAATTGTACCATTACTTTCGTTCACCCCCTCCAACCAGAAATATATCAGTTCTCTCCAGTGTTTTACCCTCTCTGTCTCCCTCCCTCCTCCTTTCTGCATATGCTGTGAATCAGAATAGCATTCCACAGGGAACAGCTCTGAATATTATCTTAAATTTTTCATTCCTCATATCGGCTGCTAGTTTTACTCTCAATTTGTTGCCCAGAGCCAAACAGCAACATGGGATTCGGAAAACGTGCAGACACCACAGAAAATGCGATTAAGGGGTATCCATCTCTCTTTCCAACCATTTTTTTTCTTTTTTTCCCCCTCTCTCCTCACGATTCCAAAACAACTTGGGAATCATGAGGCGTGCTCACACCTCAGACCAGAGAACTTCTCTCTTCACGTCTCGTATCCTTTTTGTCCCACCCTATTTCTTTGCCGTCGTTCCATCGCCTTTTTTTCATTTTCTTCTCACCAAACTCACGTCGTGTTATCACTCCTTCTTTCCCCAGCTCAATGTCTCTTTTTCTCTCCGCCTTTCTCCTCGTCTTTATTTCACTCCCTTATGCTCAGAGGTAATTCTCTCCCTCCTCTCTGGAGCCTTATTCATCATCATCATCATCATCATCCTTTTTCTCTCTCGCACACACATGCAGTGCACTCTTCCTATTGACATGCACAAACCCGGTCTGCATATCAGTGTCACTCCTCTGACCAATAGAGAGGATGATGATAGCACTGGGTGGCTGGTAAGAAAATAAAAGAATGAAGATAGCGGTAAAAGTGAGGAAGATACACAGAGGGGCTTTTTGGAGGTTTCATGGCAGAATATTACCCTAAAATTGCAAGTAAAGCTTGGTTTGTCAAAGTTTCTGTGGCTGTTAAAGGCTCGACTGATGGGAGGAGACTTGGACTGTCCCCTCATTCACAATAGAGGGATTATATACATGACTTTTTTTTCCAATGATGTAAACAAATTAGGCCGAGATAAATCCTTTTTACCTTTTAGCTTTAATGTGATCTACAACATGTAATATTGCATAAAAATAGGACTGTTTAGGTTCACGTGCTTTAGCTATACTGGTTTTGTTGACACGCCCAAGTTTCTTCTTTATGATAGAGGTCTATCCTATTGACTATAACCACTCTCCTTTGGAAAATTGCTCCAAACCCGTCCAATTGCGAAGGCATCTCTTGCGCATGGCCCTCTTCAGTTCCCATCACAGAATTTGTCAGATTCAGCTTGGCCTCCAGCCTGACCTTTTCAAAACTTTTACTTTCTTGCGAAGCCACTCTTTTATAGGTTAGGATGCATACTCTGAGACAATGTTGTGCTGAAAAACAGAGAAGCCAGGAGCCAGTTTGCCTTCTGGACGACGGCAGCGCTGTTTAATTGTTGAAGGAAAGCCATGAGTACAGTTTATAGTTTACTACAAGCCCTGTAAGGAACACAGCAACCACGTGTAAAATTGTACAGTCAGATGAGACCACATTTAAACGTGTTTGTGAATGGCAGCAATTATACTTTGCGTGGTGCAAAATAAAAAAAATAAAAACAATTGCACAGTCCCTACTGTGAAACATAATGGTGACAGCATCATGCTGTGTAGATGATTTTCCTCAGCAGTGAGGGTGAAGCTGCTCAGAGCTGATGGGAAGACAAAAAGAAATATGGGGCAATCCTTGGAGAAAGTCTTTGTGTAGGTTCACCGTCCAACAAGACGACACCTTCCACCTACTACAATGATGGGATGATTTAGATCAGACATGTTCATCTTTTGGAAGGATCTGGTCAAGGTCCAGACCCTGATCCACTCGGAAATCTCAGGTTAAAAAATGTGTAGCACAATGCTCTCCATCCATGGAAATGCAGTTATTCTGTAAAAAAGAAGTGGCAAAAATGTTCTTCTCTAGATGTTCAAAACTGGTGGAGACGCGGGCCTACCATTAAAGACTTGCAGATGTATTTGCAGAGAGCTAAACACAAACTTCCACTTTTTCTAAGTTTGTCACACAAACTCCCAGAAAAAAAGAAGACAGTAAGTTTGAAAGTTGCCACAAAATAGGTGTGAACACTTTCGTAAGGCTCTGTAAACCAGCCATCTTCACATAATCCTTCCCTGTTCTGTGTGCTTCAGTAATCCTAAATATCAGTGCTAAGTGGCTGCTTATTGAATGGGATTAATTAGGGCAGAAAGGTTTAGGCACATTGATTCAACTAAGAAGTTTGTATCACCGTTTCTTTTCTAATAACATTTGTGAGAAAGATGAAAAGCATGCAGTTGGGGAACCTCTAAAGTTATTAAAAAAGT
This sequence comes from Fundulus heteroclitus, assembly GCF_011125445.2. Taxonomy (NCBI): domain Eukaryota; kingdom Metazoa; phylum Chordata; class Actinopteri; order Cyprinodontiformes; family Fundulidae; genus Fundulus; species Fundulus heteroclitus. The sequence continues at coordinate 64,125 of NW_023396599.1, forward strand.
TATCATGTATTTATGTTAAAATATATAAAGAATATTTAACAGTAAAATAGCAAGAAATGCACATTATTACAATTTCTTCATTTTCCTGGAAGGGTGCAATTCTTTTACATTATTCTTTATTTGTATAAATTATTTTGAAAAGTATCTGAAGATATTCAGCACGTAATGACGTTTTATGGATTGTTAAAATCCTTTTAAAAAGGATATTCACAACGGCAAATGGATGAGAGAAATATGTCTGGGAGATGGCAAACATAAAGGCTGACAGAAACAAAAGAGAGGACGGAGTTTGATGGGGAGGGTTTGGCTGATGGGAATGACATGAACAACAGCCTCCTTCTAAATTAGTAAAATATGGCTCAGTCAGAGGAGAAAAAAAAAACACACTACAGCAGAGAGCAAGCCACTTAAAAGAGATCTGAGAAATTACTTTGTTTCTTGTTCTTCACATCAAACACCAAAGCACTAATTTTCAAGATTCAGTGCTCATGGTAAGGGCATCTCATTAGCATTACAAAGAAGGAAGCTATTAAGGTGTCAAAATGTTGTCAGCCGAGGCCTCATAATAATGGAGAAAAGGACTATTTTATAGATGAATGTGTAATATTGCAATATCTAATTTTATTACTTTCCTCGGAATATACATTTTTATTTCTAAATTACAAATGTTTACAAGATGTGCAAATCAGGACTCTTAAAACAAAGGCGATGATTAATAAAATGTGCCGGAAAGAAAAGAAAGATATCGCAGAGGATGTTTTTTTTAGCCAGCAAGGCTCTAATGGGGAGTAAAAGCAGTTCTTCTGCTCTAAAATGGATCGCCTCTGCATCTAAAATTCATGCAGATTAAGAAATAGAGAGTTCTTGGAAATCAGATGTGAAAAAGATGGGGAAGAAGGCCAAATGACACACGCACGTTGGTTAAACCAGGCTGTTTGCTTGTTTTGCATGAATCATGCGTGTACTCTGCTAAAAAAAAAAAAAAAAAAACGCTTTGATTTCTGTTTTCTTTTCCTGATTCCTGTTATCAATCAGTCCATTTTGTGTTGTGGACGAACTTTTGCACCAGAGCAGTGAACGTCATTTTTATTCCAACATGCATGAGGACTAAGATAAACAAGAGCCACGCACGTAATTGCCGAATGAAGCATGTGTTTCACACGTTTTTTTTTTAACGTGATAAAAGAAAGAAGGCGCAAAGACCGATGCACATCGACGATGAAAGAGGATGAGAACGGAGCGCGCGCGCACTAAGCGCATTGAAGACGAATGATAAATGAGCATCATGTGTCGTCATAGGCAGCTTACCCATATGACATTAGCTAAGATGATAGATGAGGGAGGTTTGCACAGACAAAAGCACGCCTCTGTGTCTCTCCATATGTCTGCGATAAACTGACAACTTTCTGGGTTCTAGCTTGTGAACTGAAAAAAAAAAAAACATGTTTGCTTTCTGTTTTTGTGTGATTGATAGAGTTTGATTTGGGCACCGAGTTTGGAGTTTACAGTACTTGTTAGCAATAACAAGTGAATTAAAAACAACTTGTGGAGGCAAGTTTACAGTCATAGTCAATTAATTGGAAACTGCGTTCTGATGAGTGTTAAAAGTACCTTTTGAAAATAACCTTTAAGGTGGAATTATACATATTTTTCATTAAACTCATATATCTGTATTAAAAAAATGTTTTTTATTGCTTTGATGTTATATTCTTATCTTAAATGTTGTTTTTATTTGCTGAGATACAGAAGGTAGCAACTGAATACATTAAACTGAATCGCCAACATAACTTTTTAACGACGTTTTTATTTGGGATGCAACTGTAACTGCAGATAAAATGATGATTATTGTCTTGTTCTTGTGTCTGTGAAAAACATAGGCGTACAGGAAGCTGTTCGGGTGAGAGATGAAATGGCATTCTGTCTCAGAAATCCTGCCCACCTCCAAGCCAGTTTGTCATATTTTGTTTTGTGAACACAAACAGGTTTGGGTTTCTATAACGGAATAAAATAGAAAACTTTATTGTCTGTCCCAGATGGTGGCTCCAGCGACAGCATTCCTGCACTTAAAATACAATAGACACTTTAAGACACACATAAAAAAAAAAAACATATTAAAACTCACAAAAGGGGTCAGTTAAATCCAAAAGCTGCTGTTTAAAGTGTGCAAAAGTACAATTCAAGAGGGATATTGCAAGGGAAACAAATGTATTTTTGTAAATGGCTTTCTGGGCCAGAAAGAATTTAAACCTTCTGCCTGACGGGAGCGGCTGGGATGATTGATGGAGGATGAGAAGGATCTTATGAGATCACGGTGGCCCTCCTGATCACAGAGCGGTTTTGCCGTTCAGACAGGATAGTTTGAGGAGAGCCGATCATTTCTCTGGCCTGGTTTTTGTTCTGGGACAGTTGGGTTTTATGTTTCGCAGTTAGAACGTTGTACCAGGATAAAATGTTGAAACTGATGACAGATATGCTGAGTTATTTATAAACCAGTGTTAAAATATCCTTCTTGATAATAAAAGATCACAGTTTTCTCAGCAGGTGGAGACACCGATGTGCCTTTTTTTTTTTAAACGGTGCCTGTGTGCTCTTTAAAAAGACAGCTTGAGTTTCAGTTTCTGCCCCCAGGTATCTAAAAGACTCCACCTGCTGGCCCTGGATGCTGAATAGCTGGAAGCGAGATGAGCTGGCATCTTTATCTCTGCCCCTGCAGCACAACACTTTGTTCTTTGTGACATTGGGCTTTGAGAAATTGTCACAAAAACCTTTGACAAAGTTGTCAACCTGCCTATTGGTACCGGCGTGATGCCTCAGAGCCGGCCGTGGAAGCCACCAAGGCCATGACCTCTGAGTATTTAAAAAAGCGGCATCCCTTTACTGTCGCAGGGAAAGTTCTTGGTGTACACAGACAGCAGAAGAAGAGATAAAACACAACCCTGGGCGAGCCCTGTGTTTAAAACCAGCTTACTTAATTCAAAACCAGTAAAAAAGAACCTGTTTTTGTCTGGTCTGAGTCCATGAAATCAGTGAAAGATGAACCTTTCAGCTCTGAAAGGCGCTTCCAAAAAAGCAGAAGAGAAATCCATAACTAAAATCTTTGTGTATGCCGCTGTGCAGAGTCCAGGTGTTTGATGGCATCTAAAAGCACGAGACTGGCGTTACATTGTTGATTTAGGTGAATAACTTGTTTAGTTGATTGAGTAACTCAGCCCATCATGGAGTCCAGAGTCTCCTACACCTCACTCGCATTTAATGATGTTAGTTTGTTCTCCACCTGGTACTTACAGTTGATCTTGGCCAATGTGACCTGCCTTCTGAACTCATTTTGCAGCTCCCTCATCTTAGATTTATCCCCTTGAAATAAAGATTATTTTTTTCTTGATGAGTTTCATGTCTGTTTTTTTATTTTTGGAATAGATTGTTGTATTTTTGAAGGAAGTATCAAGTGTCTTCACACAATAGAATGCGGGTTAAAACCTCTGTCAAAAGTTGTCAGTCGTCCCCATGTTCATTTAAAAACAACAAATCAGTAAAAGCAAAGCAGCATTCAAGAGTTTCATTTGCTACTTCATTCTGGACCTTAACAGTTTTTTTAACAGGTTCACCAGTTTTTAGTCGTGGTCTGTATTTAAGTAATGAAAGAACTCCCACTGTGCTCTAAAAGTGGTGGCCGCGGTGTAGAAATATGTGCGGTTGGGATATTTCCAAAGCACAAGTCCAGTGTGTCGTTACGCTTCGGTAACAACCCAAACAAATATGTCAAAGTACACCAGAATGAAGTCCAGTGCATCGTTCTGGTGTGCATTTTGACAAATTGGTCCAAAGGAAGAAAGGTAAGTGGGTTTTGTCACAATCTCCCAATGAAAATCCTCAAAAATACAAGCTGTTCACTGGTCTGGCTCACAACGTCCCACCAAAATTTCATCATGGCTGCATAGCGACGATAAAGGTTCCTGATTTTTGGCTGACAGCCTTGTTATAGCTGTCACACGCTGAGCACCAAGGCTAAAATCCGGACCTAGTACGTAAACGAGGAAAACAGTGACCGACCATCCATCCATCCATCCATCCATCCATCCATCCATCCATCCATCCATCCATCCATCCATCCGTCCTCTATACCCACTTATCCTTACAGGGTTGTGGACAGGGTTATCTGCAGGAGGACATGTTGCCAGTTCATCACAATAAAGGAGAAAAACACAACTATGCACCCACAAAGTCATACCTAAGGAAAAATTACCCAACAGTCATGTTTTTGGACTGTGGGAAGAAGGCGGGGTACCCACGAATTGCAAGCACTGGGAGGACATGCAAACTGTATGCAGAAAGACTCCAGGTTGAGGTTTGTGCCTTCAATTCAATTCAATTTCATTTATATAGTGCCAATTCATGAAACATGTCATCTCGAGGCACTTTACAAAGTCAAAATCTATCATATTATACAGATTGGTCAAAAATTTCCTATATAGGGGAAATATACCTTCTCTCTTTGAGGCAACAGTCCTATAGACTATGCCACCTTGAAGCCCACGACTTATTTCACTGACAAAAAGAAAAGAAAATGCACTCTTCCCTGAAGTAGAATTTGCTGCTTTGCCAACAGTTCTGGGGGGAAAAATATGGCTTCTCCGCTCTGAACTGACACCGCTCATGTCAATAAATATGGTTTGAATTTGCCAAGAACAACACATGTCGAGTCTCACTTAGAGAACATTTTTGAAAACCTAATTAAGCCTCTCATAAGTTAAAAACTCAATGGCCTACAGGTTGTTTGTTTTTCTAAATGAGAGCAAAAACAGAATGGATGGCAAGACTCGATCCCACAGAAATGGCTTTGATACCAACGTGCAAAAGTAGACACTGGTGGCGTGTAGACAGTTGGCACCATGACACAGACGCCGAATAACAGCGACACATCCACACAGAGAGAGAGAGAGAGACATTGTGGTTTTTCTTCTCATGGATATATAATCAGTTTAAGGAGGAAGTTTTTCCCCTCGGTTCTGCTTTGATGCACAATCAGATTTCGACCAGCACTGTAATTCTCTGTCTCTCTTTCCCTCTCCCTCGCTCTCTGTCTGTCCCTCTAATAGTCTCCCTCAATGGTGTTTGATGTGGTGGCACCCTGGCATTGTTCTCGCTATTGTGCCAGAGTGGGAACAGAAAAAAAAAAGAAAAAAAAAAAGAAAAGAAGGAGGGACAGGGGACGGGACATAGATAGATGAAGGGATGGTATTGCTGCATTGATGTGGCATGGAGGCCCCAGTAAAAGTTGAAAAAAAAAAAAAAATCTGGATATAATTGACAGCTGTGCTGGTAAGATCTGGGATTCCCATCAGAGCGAGGAGGAATGTTCTGCAATGTTCCGGATTGACCTCTAAGAACTCGCTGGAAGGGCCAGCAGGCAGCGGCACTCGTGTATCATCATCCCAAATACCAAACGACAATGTTTTCAATTACCGCGCCTGCCCTTGTTTATCTTCCTTTATACAGTCCTTATCTTTCCTGTGTGTGCATGTGTGTATCTCTCTGTGTGATAAGTGTCTTTCTCTTCCCCTGAGAGTGCATCTTCATTTCTGTCTCTCTGCTCCAGTTTGGTGGTGATAATTTTACCAAAACGTTTTATTTGATTTTGATTTTTTTTCTCTAGATGCTATCCAACACAGAGGATCATCAGGGAGGTATCTGACTTTTCTCAGATTTTACTGTGCATGACAGAATGCTTTGTTGGGGGAAGGAAAAGAAAAAAAGAAATTGTGGGGAAAAGATGAAGATTATTGTTGGTTGTTTTTGTTTTTGACACAGTTTTATACACTAAATTGCTACTTATCATAGATGTTTGTCTACATTCGTTGATTCACAGCCATTTCAAGGTCAAACCACATCAAATCAATCCAGCTGAGGACCGGACCTCGGACTTTGACTGGTCCGTTGCAACACCTGATTTTCTTCTTTTTTTTTTTTTATTCTGTAGTACATTTGCTCCAGTGTTTGGGATACATTTCTTGTTGATGACACAGTTTTAGGTCAAGCTTTTGCTGTCAGACAGCCTCACATTGACTCCACAATACATTGCTAAGCAGAAAATACAATAGTCATCTCAGTGACTACGTTTCCAGGTCCTATGGTTGCAAGACAAGCTTGAATCATCATCCTTTCAACCCCATGCTTAAAGCTATAGTTGGTAATCCTATTCAGAAATACTTTTAGTTATACTAGGTAAAATCATCCTTCCATCCTGAACGTAGTCAATACATAATGTGTTTAGAAACAGGAGGTTAAAAAAATGGATCTCTGTGGGCATTGCAGGCCTGTAAAAACTCTAACCAATCTCTGCTCTTTGTAGCGAAGAGCAGAGATTGGTTAGTTTTCGTCTTATCTATTGGTTGTCCGACATGCCAATCATTCTGACACGCTCACATAATGCCAGTGTGCGTGCTCGTTCCTTGTTTTTTTCTGCTTGCTGGCTTAGCATGCGCACTTCTAGTGTTTATGTAGGCGGTTAGCTTAGCAGTTAGCTTAGCAGTTAGCTTAGCGGTTTGCTTAGCGGTTTGCTTCGGTGATAGCCATTCATTGTGGCTCTGCTGCTCAAACCATATACTTGGTATACTTCGTTCTGTATGCACCCTGTACATACAAAATGACAAATAAAGTTGTCTCTAAGTCTACTTTAAACATGGCTGACAATTGCAAGACACAAGCCACATACAACTTTATAAAAAGAAGAGGAAGGTCTCAGTAGAAAGAAATAAGACCATAGTGTATTTGGGAGATTTTTTTCACATGATCCTCCTGAGGAGCGGAAGAGCAGGTGAGACGGTCTTGTGCATGGGCAGTTATTCAAAAAGGGACTTGGGGGGGGGGGGGGCTCCAGAAAAATCGCAGAAACCTAGCTTTAACAGTAGGGCTGAGGTGATTGAGCTGACCTGCTGCATTCGCTTTTGCCCAAACCGATGCTGTGATTATCGGCCAAAAATGTGTTCCTTGAAGGTATTTGTTCAGGGGACGTTGATCTAGAAGACTTGTGTCGATGCCACTTTGCAAATATCAATAATGCTCACAGTCCTTTCAAAAAAAGCTACATCTATTCATTGCTTTATACAGTTTCAGTCATTAACTTTAGCAAAGTGAGGCCTTTGGAACATGTCTCTGCTCCAACACACCTACTTCAAATGATTGCATTACCTCTTCAGCATCTCAAGTGCTGCAGAAGCCTATTAATCATTTATTCATTTAAGTCAGCAGCTAAAATATGCAGGACATTGCCCCTGAGCACCAGGGTCAAGAACCACTGCCCTAATTTAATTTGTACTTGAAAAACCAAACTAAAAACTGCAACAACAAAAAAAAAAAAAACCTTTTGAGATTTTTATTCAAATTTTATGTTTTTATGCGCTCTAAATTGTCAATATGTAATTTATAAATGCTATAAAAGTAAGGTTATTGCAGTTTAGATTGAAGTTTTGTCAAAAGAATCTAATGAACATCTTAATTTGTAAAGTATAGAATTTTCTGACTATAATTTCTTGTATCAAACTTTACAGGACTGGGTTTGGTTCACTTTATTAATGTTTCTTGTCAAACATAGTTGTTTAACTGTTAGATTTTTATGGATTATTTATAAACATTTTTAAAGTGGGGGTATTCAGAAAGCAAAAACCTGGCAAATCAAATGTTGATGATATAAAGATATTATGATAAGATGATCATGCATTTTGCTGGTGTGCTCTTCATTTTTTTCCCCTCTCTGAGAAAATGCTGAAAAAGTTAAAAATGTCACCTGTACTTGTGAGGCGTTGCTGCGTGAAATCCCGGCAGTCTGCTTGCAAGTTCAAAGGAGGAACTAAAGCATGTGTGAAAAAGATAAAGGGCGATCATGAGAGTTTCAGAGAAAGGGAAAGAAAAATAGAAAGACAGGCAATGAAACGGGGAGAAAATGAATGAACCAGAAATGAAGGAAAGAGCGAGATAGAGGTGAGAGGAAAGGGACCAAGAGATGATTGATGGAGCCAAAATGCCGATTTCTTGCTTCATCTGATCTGCATTACTCTGCAATCAGCAGCCACACACATGCAATACCACACACACACACACACACACACTCACGCACACACACATGCACACGTTGTGCAATCAACACAGAGAGACACCATCAACATCCCTCTTGCAGACTATTAATCTGCAATCAACACACAGGTTCCTGATCAGCAGCTGTCTGCACCAAAGTGCATGCATGTAGACTTCAAACACACCAACATGCACAGAGCTTCACACTCACATCGACGTATACAGTGAGTTTAAGCATAATGAAATCTGTGCTCGTCTGCTTTGGAGCAGATAGCTTTGATCATCAGCGAGTTCCAGGCAGATGAACGTATAAAACCTTAAAAACCTGCAGAGTGCGGCCCTGTCTGAAACACTGAACGTGTAACCGATAGCTCCTCCCGGCATCTTGAACACGTTCCGTGGGGTTTGTGTTTTGGACACAGACAACCTTGCCTGCTTTTGTTTTATATTTACTTTAATGATCCCCAAAGGACATATTCATCTTTCTCCTTACCTCCTCCACAGGAAGGTCAAACCTCAGGGTTAGCCGCACAACTGCTTCACAAATGCTCCCCTGGAGCCGTCGACTGGAAGACTCCACTGAAATCAGGAACTGACAGCATCTGCAGGAGTTGATGGAAATAGCACGTCGTTGGGGAGTCTTAACGCTGATTAAGAGGAGAGCAAGGAATCGAAATTTTACTAACACGTGCACACAAATCTGTTGTTAACCCTGGTAAAGACGTTATTGTCTGACTGAAAAATTGAAAAAGGTTCAACCTGGAATCTGAGCATATTTATTCAGCCTTGGGGGGGGGGGGGGGATCAATGTTAAGAAATAACTGTTTTTACCAAAACACCCCTAATGATGTAAATGAATGTAAATCCAATTGAAGTTTTCTTTAAGTTCAACTGAATTTCTGTGAAAGTAATCCATGACTTTCTATTCTCGTGGAGTATGAATATGACTTCATTACTCTTGGAGACCCTTTAAAAAAGGAGAAAAACAAGAGAACATGCTATTCAAGTAAGTGGAATCTGTTTATTGATCTTTATGTATCACAGAATGGCTACGACAAAATAGCTACTCAGCAACAGTAATTTGGCCAGATGTGGATTCAAAATCTCACGTTGAGACAGATGCAGAAAAGAGGGGCAACTTGGGGCCACTAAATCACCAGAATAACCTTTAAAAACTATCTACAGCAAAGCCCAACATTATTTAGCCCTCTCGCACATTTAGGTTTGAAATAATTTTCATTCATCCAGAAAGTTTGTTTCTGATAGAAATAGAAACGGGTATCCCCCCCCCCCCAAAAAAAAAACGTTGGTTTTTTTTGGAAATATATATTTTATGTATTTTTATTTATGTTTTCTTTAAAAATTAAATATTGAACATTATTTCTACCCTTCTAAGTAATGAGAAGAGAAAATACCTTCTAATGAGAAGTGTAATGCAACGACATAAAGTCAATGATTTAAAGTCCTGGATCATGGCTTCAAACTTGTTGGAGTTGATCGAGCAAAAAAACAAAAGTGATGGTTTTCAGTGGCAAATCTGAGACTTCTAACATAGATTTTGGTTCTCTGGCGCCAAATGTTAGGCCGATCATCACCAATCTGGGAGTTAAAATTGATGCAGATCCTAATTCTGAAAGCCAGATTAGGGTGGTTGTGAAATCCATTTTTTTTTTCATTTGAGGCTAACTGCCTCAAATGAAAAAAAATTAGCTTTTTGAAATAGTGATTCATGCATTGGTTACATCAAAGCTGGATTACTCTAACTTGCTCTCTCTTGGCGTTAGTGATGCATCCATTGGGCTCCTGCAGGTTGTGCAAAATGCTGCAGCATGACTTTTAACTGGAACAAGAAGGTCTGAGCCCATTACCGCCCATTCATTGGTTGCCTATACATTTCAGGATCTGTTTTAAAGTTCTCCTATTTGCTTTGAAATCTCTTAATGACCTGGCCCTCCCCACCTCTCTTAGCTGCTATACTCACGTATACCTGCCTGCTCCCTCAGGTCTGCCAACCAGCAGCTCCTTAATGCACCTAAATCTGAGTGGAAACTAAGAGGAGGCCCTGGCTTTGCTGTAGCCAAATGCCTCTTCTCTTTCAGAGTTCAAGACTCTTCTTGTCTATGTTTAACTTGTCTATTTATTTTAATTTTATTGTTTATCAGTTGTATATGTAAAATACTTAGGTCATTTTAAAGTGCTTCATAAATAAAGGTGGTACGGAGTGGTTTGGTGACCATGTTTTCACTCTTATTTTGAAAAACTTTCTTGGGTGATAATTCTGCAAGGCTGGAAGGGCACCACCCTAATTTTCAGCTTCCTCTGCAAGTTCTCCATCAGATCCCCACCAGGCCTCTAGCTGGGCCACTCCAAAGTATAAATATTATTTCCAATCAGAAGAGACATGGCTGTAAAATAAAAGATTAGATTCAGTCCAAATCTGCAAGGTATATGGTTGATTTTGGGCTGTTATTTACCAACTATTTATTTCAGAGGCAAACAACAAGAAAACCATACCTTTGCTACCATGACATGCATAAGAACAAATATTTTGCTCACCTCTTGAAAAACAAACAATGATGTTTTCTGCTCACTGTTAAAGGAGCATAGTGTAAATTCTAGGATTTCTAAAGACATCTGCCCCCTCTGGCGGCAAGTTGAAATGACACCAGTGTTATGCGCGGGAAACTGCAAGTGCAAGGGAGACTGAACGCAACTGCACGGGTCTTTTGTTTGAAGGTTTTATGTCTTCTGAGGTAAGAAAGCTATAAATATTGAAGTTGGTCTGTGTTCTCCCGCTAAAGCATTGATATTTAATGAAGTAGCCAGGTGAACGAGAGTGCATGTACACACACATGCACGCCCAGAGGATTTGGCCCAAATCACTCTTTCATGAACTGACTAATAAATACTGGCAAATGCAGTAAATAGAGAATAACTCCTTTTACACAATGGGCAATTGGAAGGGCATGTATGGGAAAGAAAATAAATATTTAACTTAAAAACTTGCACTATGCACCTTTAAGTAAAGTAGAGTATCTGTGTTGCTTTGGGGTCGATTTTCCTCCAAAGGTCCCATAAACCTTGAATGTCTTAGCGAGCTGTTTGAAGTACCAGGACATTTTTGTATAAGAATCTGGTGGCGGAAAATTGAAAATGGATTGTCACTGAGTCTTTTAGCAGGGTAGTAGTTCAAAGCATAAGACTGAATCAATACAGCAATTGTTCACCGGACACAAAATCAACCTTCTTCAGATGTGAATCCGATAGAAAATCCTTGAGAAGAGAAGAGAAGGGAGGACATAGGAGTCTGGATGATCTAAAGAAAAAGGTCAAAGACCCTTCTCTTTGTCTGCTTCAACTTTGTGAAATATAATGGGAGAAGTGTGAATATGATCCTACTGGCAAAGGGATGATGAAGCATTATCAGAAGAAGCACCAAGACATGTACAACCCATAATTTTGTAAAAAAACAAACAAAAAGAAAACCTTTCTTAACATGGGATTCCCCCCTCCCTTTAATGTTTAAATTTGTCTTAAAGTTTCAGCAAGATCTTGCAAATATAATGAAAGCCAATGACTTAATTTAAGCTCTATTTTTTACATCTGTGCCAGAGGTGCCATCAGTTTGTGTCTGTGTGCATAATTATTCGAGCATAAAAAGCTACAAAACTTAAGGGATAAATCAGCGTTATATCCGCACCTGACAGACAACTTAACAAAGATCTAATATAAATGGATGTTCAGACACTTTGTTCCCGGCAGACTGTCACAAAGAAACATTCTGTTCCCCTTCGTTTAGTTAGATTGATGAAAAGCAGAAAAGGTTTAAAGCTCGACAGGAAGAAACAAGTATTTTTTAATTAAGAGCTATTAGCCAAAAGACCTCTGTTTGCTGAACTGCTTCTCTGCTTCTGCAAAACCGGAGCAAAAGTCCAGGGGAAATCATTTTGCTGCACTAACAATAAACTAACAACAAACACTAGAATATTCTGTTCTTTATATCTATACAGACTTAAGTTATGCATGTTTGTTGAATGTTTTGAAATCCTTACCTCAAGATAAATCCCCTGTTTGATCAGTGTATACGGATTTTATATCTACATTCTGAGCTATGAAGTCCTAGTTTTAGATCTCAGAGCTAATGTAGATGATCAACTGAAGGATAGTGTTTGCCTTAGGTCCTGTCCAAGCAGCAGGCCTTGGATTGTTTCCTGTTTAACAAAGACACAACTTTCAGATTATTTTCGTCTGCTGGAGATATTTTATAGGTGTGACACAACTCTTTAGCCCTCCACTTGTCCCTATCCCATCCAAAGCTCACTCTTAAAAGGGACATATCATGCTTTGCAATGCCTTTCTTTTCACATTCAAATGATTAAGTTGTGGTCTATATAAAGTGGAACTGCAATGCTTTGGTCTGAGGTGCTCTTTATTGTTGGTCCTCAGCGCCTCTTTACCCCTGTTCTGAGATGCCTCTGAGAGCAACTCATTTTGGTGCTGTCTCTTTAAATGCAAATTAGGCACTTCAGACTCCGCCCATCCAGGTCGCAGAGTGTCTACTCCACCCTGCTCGACTTTTTTTGTCATACAATGGGGGGTGGTGTAATGAACTATGTGGATTAATGCACCCAACAACCAAACGTACAGCTTCAGCATCCTTAAGCTTTGGCTGCAAAATTGCAGTGAAATAAATCAAAATGGCGGATTCGCAAAATTGGTAAGTGAAAAGTCCATGACCTTGTTTATCAGCTCCACAGCAAATACCGTGAAGGTACTGTCAGATTGTTTGTGTTTTTTGGACTGACTGATTGTCATCCATTCTCTGCTGCACTTTCCTCAGCCACCACTCAGTTCACCTTGATTAGTTCCATCTGTTGCAGTTAATCAGACTCCAGCCAGCTCTGCTGTCACTCCGCCTACTTATACCTGGCCTTCACAGTCATTCACTGGCAAAAACGTCCCGTTTGCTCACCTGCCGGATCCTATGTTCCTGCGTGTGACCTCCCATCACTGATGTGAGTTTTTCCAGTGACTGTGTCCTCGTCTATCTGCTCAGTGGTTCTGTGTGGTTCTGCGATTGGCTCCGCCCACTCTGTTGAGCCATCGGCCTGCTAGCTCTGGTCAAGACCCAGACTTTTTATTTTAAGCCTCCCACCTAGTTCTTTGGACTGTTTTTTCATGCTCATCTCCTGGTCAGTCAATCGCAGTCATTTTCACCTCTCTAGCCAGCTATTTCCTGTCAGTGTTGCCAAGTCCTGCCTGACATCTACTCCATTCCTCTTAAAAAAAGTTTTTAAAACGTGTTCCGTGTTTGGCTTGAATATCAGGTTCCCAGATCCAATCACTGCAGGTAATTATTCAAAAACGTAATAGGAAACAGAGAAAACTGAATGGTTTGAAGAATATTACCCAAAAAGAATATAAGGTTGCCTACATAAAAATGGCATATAACACCTGGACAGACTACATTAACATTGTATTTACTCCTTGAGAGTCCAAGTATAAAACAAAATGTATTTAAGCACTAAAAAACAGGGTTTTTTTGCATGATATGTCCCTTTTAAATGCAGGTATGATTAGCTACCAGACCTAAAGACTCAATCAGTGAAAAAGCTGCCAAATCCAAAAGATAAATGTTTAAAACGTCTGACAGCTTGGAAACAATTCAGTTATCAAAACGACTTTATACCACAAAGCCTGTCTGCTCAGAAGAAAGATGTAAAAAAAAAAACACAGAATGATTTCAATTTTTTGCAGAGTATTGTAACTAACTATTAGAGTTTTTTTATCTACATACAAACAGTCCAACATCATTAACCAGACATCGGTCACTGCTTTTGGGTGAAAACTATATTTTTCCATGACAAATATATTACAGAGTGATAGAAACCCAACAAACCCAACAGTCATGACATGCAACAATGCCACCACACAACTGCATGTTTACAAGCAAACATTTTAATGTCCCATTAGAAAAGCATTTATGATTTATTCACATAAAAGAAGACAAGCATGTGTTTTCATGCAAAGAGAAAGAGGGGGGGGGGAACAACTTATTGTGGATAAGATGTACGAGCATGCAATTGTATGACCATAAAAACATTTTAAAGTCAGTGAAACAACCGCCCCCCTCTTCTTTCTTTTTTTCTTTGTGAACAAACACGACTGCGGGATAAGTTATTAGGAGCTTGATGTTTGCACAGTCTTTAAAAGCAAATGCAAGCAAGCAGACACATATACAAGCCATGCGGGTGAGTGATTAGTAACTTAATGTTACTGAAGCGTCATCATTTTTCAGCTGAGTGCTGGAGGTTTGTTGTGATGAATTATGACCTCTGTAATGCCACTGTACCCCTCTTTCTCTCCAGTTCCCGCCATCCTCCCTTCATCTGTCCCCCTCTGTGTGTGTGTGGCTTTACCTCCTCCTCTGTTTCAGGCTCAGTTCCTCCCTCCTTCTCATCGCTCATTTCTCATTTCTCTGCCCGCCTGATCATCATAATCACACAAGATTTATAGACAGGCAAGCTTATGTGCAAATTTGGACACAGCAATCTTTGATCAGATCGTCGTCTCTGAGCAAGCCATTATCATTTTTTGAGGATATGTTTTCTGGAGAAAAAAAAATTACAACAAAGGAAAGAGAAAAATTGGCTGACAAAAGATGTTATGTGAACTTAGTGCAGTTAGAAAGTATTTTCCCCCTTGCAACTATCATCTGCCTTTGTTTTTTTTTTTGCCACATTTACAGTTTAGATCATCAAACCAATTTCAATGTGAAAGATAGCCGTAATACGTACAGAATGTAGCTTTCAAATTACAATTTTATTAATTTATCGGATAAAGCTATCCAAAATAACCTGACCCCAAATCTAATTGCTGTCACTAATGGTGGCAACAACTGTCCTCAAGTGAATACAATAACTTGTAATTGGTCTTTTAGTTCACTGTGGATTTTGGCCCACTCTTACTTAGACTTAGACTTAGACAACATTATTTGTCATTTTGTATGCAGAACTGTTTTGATTCCGATGACGATGGAACAAACAACCTGTTTACGATCATGTCACCGCATTTAAATCGGATTGAAGGGCAAACTTCGATTGATCCACTCCGGAAGCTTCATTTTGGTTACTTCCGAGACACTCAGAGACGGACTGCTTTGACTCATTCTGTTACATAAGTGTCCTTGAGCTTGTGGGCGCAAACTGACGTCTGGATACTCCCCTTTGGGATTTTCCGCCTAGAGAGCCGATTTCATGGTTCCAGTAATTGCAGCAAACCATCTAATGAAGCAAAGCAGCCCCAGACCATCACACTATCACCACCATGTTTGACTGTTGCTATGCTAGCCTTTTAAAAACGCTGTAAGTTTTACATCACTTTCCAAAATGTTTCACGTTTGAGTGGTTGGTTCCACAGAATACTTTGCCAAACGTCACGGGGATCATCGCAATGCCTGCATACCAATCTGGGACAGGTCTTTGTGCTCTGGTCAGCCCTGGTTTTGGCTTCAGTGCTTTTCTCACACATTATATTTCTGATGATCACTGATGTCAACTGAGGCCAGTGAGGCTGACGGGGCTTTGGATGTTGTTCTAGATTCCTTTGTGACATCAAGGACAAGTCCCCTTGGAAGGTTTACTGTTGTTTCATGTTTTTTTTTTTCTTTGTGGATACTGGTTCTCATACTGGGTTCCCTGAGTTTCAAAGTCCTAGGCAGGGCTTTGTAACATTTCAGTACTAATAAATGTCTAGGAATCGGGTTCTTAACTTTTCTTTAATTTCCTTAGATTGGGTCATGTTTTTAAGCTTCATGTTGTCAGATAGGTTCTATTTAAAGTATTTCTTGAACTATTTCAAGAATATGATTAATTCCACTCAATTCACGATTTAACAACAGGGACAATTATATTTTTAGATAGTGTTGCTTTGGTTTGAATAGATTTGATCTCTGCATGAATGAAATCCTAATTTAAAAGCTCCACTCTGACTTCACTCAGATCATCTTTGCCTGAGATCAAAATTAGTTGAATCTAAAACATGTAAATGTGAGTAAAGAGCACAAACAGGATATGAAATATGTAAGTGGGCAAATACTTTTTGGCATACTGTCCATGTACATGTGTAAATGTATATGTTTTATGAGTTGATCCACGCACGTTCGGACTAAAGTTTAATCTCTGTCATTATTCTCGCATCCTCTCTCCACCCAGCTCATTCTGATGTGCAACACAATCTTTAGCTGATGTGAAAATGCTAAATGATCCCGTACGGCCCTGATGGGATTTATGGTTCATACATGCTAATGACGGTTGGTGGCGGATGTTAAAGGTGCAATCAGTAATATTTTGATGGCTGTGTACAAAGTGGCTCTAATTTATGAGTGAGGGACTTGCAAACTTTGGTGATAAATGTCAGCAACTCAGCAGCCTCTCAGGTGACAGAGAGGCTTTTAAGCTTTCTACGCTAATGGCCTTGTTTTGTGAGTATCTGGTTCTGACAGTGAAAGGAAAGAACAAACAGAAAACAAACAAAACGTGGGAGTCTTTTTTGATTACAAACGAGTGAGATCCAAAGCGAATGCCCAGATTGGCCATTGATGTACACATTCAAATATCTTTTTAAAGCAGATGAACCAACTACAAGAGAACTACTAGATTTTTAGGCCAGTGTTTCAGTTGCCCATGCATCCACACGTGCAAAGCCGTAAGAAAGAAGTTGTAGCCCTTTGACAATCCTAAATTTATTTCACTGGGAGTTTTTACAAAGTTGTACATAATTCTGAATTGGGGGAAGATGATTTGGTCATCGCTTTTTTTATGTATGGATGTAGAAAAAGGGTGGGTTGCATTTGAAGTCATTCCCCCGATTGAATACTTTGTAGAACGACCATTTGCTGCAATTCTAGCTGCTGGTCATTTGTCAGCTTTGCACATTTAGAGGCTGTTTCTTATTTTATT
Source organism: Fundulus heteroclitus (assembly GCF_011125445.2). Lineage (NCBI taxonomy): Eukaryota > Metazoa > Chordata > Actinopteri > Cyprinodontiformes > Fundulidae > Fundulus > Fundulus heteroclitus. The sequence goes on from NW_023396599.1 coordinate 81,155, forward strand.
TATAATTTGCCCGTTCTTCTTTGCAAAAAAGCTCATGCTCAGTCTGACTGGATGAAGAGCATATATCAGCTTTGGTAGTTGACCATGTCTTGGTAGGTTTGTAGTTGTGGCATTACATTTGGAAAAGTTTGGCATGTGTGTGTACTTTTGCAAGATACTATATGTCTACTACTACCTTTATATCTTGACACTTTGTTAAATATACCACAGAAAGTTGGGATACCTTAATAGAAGCAGATATATATCAAGTTGTCTCCAGTTCCTTGCATGTGGACAAATGCAATGCCACTTTGCCCAAATGTGCTGAGTAAACAAGTATCAGCTCTACACATTCTATATTTTACTGGGGACGGTATTCGTGATACAGCAGAAAACATTTAATCCAGTCTCTTCAGTGGTTTTAATGTGTTATATGTTTTAGCAATAATAATTTTAACATAGATATATGGTATTTGGCTTGATAAGAAAAAAGGAAAACGACACGAAGCAACAAATGTTCTTCGTAAAGCTGGACTCAAGGGTTGCGGTAACACTACAAATTATTTTGTAGTAATGTGAGTTAAGGATAATTGAAAGTGATACCAAACGTAACTAATTTTAAACTACACCATGGAGTGTTTTCGTGCCAGTAAAGACACATTAAAAATACATTTGGGGATTTAAATGCAAGCAGACCTCATTTTCCAAATGTACCCCAAAACAGTTTCCTTTTGAAGGGCCTTTCTCGTACAAAACAGACACATTTAAGATGCCCCTCTCCCCTATTAGAATGTGCAGAGCAGCTCTTCATATTAACCAGTGCATTCTGCAGGACTTGATCATGAGTAATGTTAAAAAGGTAATATGAGACATTGAGTACTTATTCTGCTCTGATGAAGCCACAGCCTCACTGCTTGACGTAGCTGATCCTCAAGGCCAAGATCTTCATTCCATCCGTTGATCTATGCCCTTAACCTTCTTAAGTTTACGAACGTCCAGCAATGACTGAATAAGAGCGTGCATACCTGTATCCAAGCAAAGACCATGGCCATGGCTTGAAGGATTATTTGTCTGGCTGGAAATAATAGATGGATGAATGGGTGGATGTGCATGCGGGGACGCTGTGCTGTACAGGGGGAGAAGATGCCGTGAAGATGGATAGAGGGCGGCGATTCAACAGATAGGAGAGAAAGGCTAAGTTTGAGATGAAAGAAACACTTGATGTAAGGCAGTGAGACGACAACTGGAGGTTGTGAGGTGGAATCACATAAGAATCCTGTAAACCACTTTATCGCCTTACTTTTTTTTTGCCAACATATTTGTCATCAACCACACATTTCTGTATTAAAATGCTTTTATTTTATTGGCGCGATGTAATATTCTTATCTTGGATGTTGTGTTTTCATTAGCTGTGAGGAGAAAATCATTATAACTAGCACAATTATCGGTCTGTGTGTAATCCATACTTAGTGAATTGAGTTACTAAATGAACTCGTCGATAATCTTCTAATGCATTGACAAGGACCGTGCATAAGTGATATTAAAACTAATCATTTTTGTCACCTTAACATAATTCAGTGTTGCAAACTTTAACATCTATTGACAATGCGTCCTTTAGCAGGTTGGCCATGTTATACTGTTGTTAAACACGTTATGACGTATTATTTATTAATTTTCTTTAATGTGATTTTCTATTTGCAGGCAACAGGTGCTTCCTCAGACATGTTAGCCAGGCTTTTATTAGAAATTACCTTCCAAAATGTTAGAGAACATATTTCACTTTTTTATTATTATTTGACTAAATATGCACCCGAGTGATATCAGCATAAAATTAATGTCATTGGTGAAACACCTCTTTAATTATTATGCAATTTTAAGACCATCACAGCAAAGTGTATCGTCTTCTATGTTACAGTTTCTCCGAGATGCGCATATATTTATGGAAAATTATAAATGATGAAAAATTAACAAAATAATTCTGAAACCTATAAATTTGCATAACTATTATTGCAATATGGGGAAAATTGTGTTTTAGGATGAAATTTGATTCTTGGATCCAACATACCCTAAGGTGTCTTTTCCAAGATCATAAAGGCTTTGAGTCAAACCAATCTCAACATCCGTGGTTGATAAAACACATAAATGTGCCACAAAGTCAACAAAAACTCTAAATTGTAATTGTTGCTACAAAAATCAAGTGTTTTTCTCATCTGGCACACATTTTTTTTTTTACCTCTGTCAGGTTTGATTCCCCCTTATCATTTAAAACTATATGCATTGTTAGCCACATATTAAAACAAATGAAATTATATATTTTACTTTTTATTAAAATGGCCTATGTAACACAGAAACAGATGCAGGGAAGATACTGACAACTCCCTTGATGGTATTATTTTCTTTTCCCTCTGTCTTCCTTGCCTTACCTGCATTGCATCAGAATATCCCTTAAGGCAGAAAGTCTTGAACTTCTTTTGGGGACAGTAAACAACACTCCCTTTGTTATCCAAACCCCTTGCTTGTGTTACACACAGAGAGTTAGGGAGAACATCTTTTCTTCCACTTAACCAGCGGGAAATCTAAAACTTTCCTGGTGTAACCATGAATTTTAATGTTGCTCATTTCTTTTATTTCATTCATTTCCATTCTGTTTACTAAGGAGGATATGCATACACACAGCTACACAAAGTTCCTTGCACATTGATGCACAGCTACTAATTCATCCGAGCGCACGTCAGTCAGAGCTCTGATTTCCCTGTAGGTCACTTTCCAGCTGTTGCCTCTTTTTAGTATATGCGTCCTCAGTTTATGGGCGCTACTAACTCTCCTTATGTGAATAAATGATCAAGTTTAATTTCAAAGCTTTGTGGAGTTTTCTTTGTGTGCTCCTGCTTATTTAATTATCCTTCCTTGGATCACTTTCTTCCCCCTTTTTCCAGTTTTTCCATTTTACCCTCTCATAACCATTTTTTTTTCATCTTCATTTTTGATCCAGTCCTGTCATGTCTAATCAATAATTTCTTTCCGCTTCATCCTCATCTACTTCTGGGACTATGATCTTAATAATCCCAGTTTTCATTTAGCCGCTACATGACTTCATCTCTCTTCCTCATCGCTTAATGCGGCATTCCTCCGCTTTCACCTGCCAAGGGTTTTGGGAGCTCACGTGACAATCCCGGAGCACTGTACAGTGGGGAATTTTCAGATTAATGTCTGGCTACACTTCATCCTTTAATGTATGATAGAAAAAAAATATATGCTTGGGACCAAAACTACAAAGCAAACACACTTTAATGCCTTTAAAACTCAGACTGCTGTCTTTGCAAAAAGAAAATAGAGAGGCATTACACTGTGGGTTATTGATACTGGAATACCTTCCAACACCTCCTTAAAGTTCAGCTATAACTCAGCAGCTATTGGTTTCATGCCATAAAGTCTATCTATAAATAGATAATAGATTTTATGTCAGAAGTTCTGGACAATAACAACAGAATTTTCTAATCTAGTACTGCCCCAGCAAAAATATTTTTTTCTGTACCATCACACCGCCTGAAATTTTGAAACAAAAATTCAACAAGACTTGGAGGAAAAGAAGTGTTGTCCATTGGCATCGGCTGGTTGGTTGGGTAAGAATATAGTGTAATTATGTGTTCCAGTTTAAAAAAAAAGTGAAAAAGTTTTCAGGTTTGAAGTTTTAACGATTAGCAGAAATATCTGTAGAAGTTAAAACGAAGAGTTAACAGAGGTTGCTAACCAGTCCCAAACTCAAAATTTAAACATTAGGCTTGTATTGAAACAACAGTTTGCATGGTGAATGAACACATCAATTAGCAGATCTAACTTTTGTTCGTGCTTGAAACTTGAACACAGTTAAGTTGGCGTGATGTTACTTGCAGAGCCAATGAACAACAGAAGCCGTTTCCAATGCTTCTTTCCTGTTCACTGTGAGCCACCACACAGCAGGTAGCTATTAAGTTTATACTTTACCTACAAATGTTGAAACCAGCTTTTCTTTTGCATAAAAAAAGTAAGTGATACTTTAAGGATATACCACCTTTATTACTTACATGACATTTAAATAGCACCTTTCAAGACATAAAAAACTAAAAGCATTAAACCTTAAGCAAAGCACTTTTTAAAAAGATGGGTCTTAGTTGTTATAAAAAACTCCAAATAATCCAAAGTCCCTAAGCTCAACGTGATAGAGTTGCTGAATGCTACTACTGAAAAGGCTCTGTCACCTTTAGTTTCCACTGTACCATTAGGCAACTCAATTTACCGAGATAACATGCATTATAGACACATGAAGTCTGGGGCATTTTTTATATAGACAGTTGCCCAGGGTAGCATCTGAACACCATTTTAAAGAAACATAACTTTATAATCTTTCAGCTGCAGCGTGAACAGGTTTTCTGTTGTTTCTGGGCATGTGAAGCCAGTGGGGTGTTGGCACCTTCGTGTTTTGAGTAGTCACCCCTGCTTGTTGCTAAGAACATGGAGATGAGGCTGGAGATTGAAGATCAAAAAGTGGAAAATTTACATCAAGGACATGTTGTGTTCATTTATTGTTTGGTTTATTTTTTGGAATAAATAAACATGATTGGTCCAACCATAAATACGAAGCAGATTTATACTATTCCTGAACCCGCAGATCCATTTCTAATCCAAAAAAAGAGCTCTTTTAAAGCCAAGTACCACAGGCTCATATAACCATGTAGTATCACTACATAGTAATATATGCACTATATGGTTGAAAACAAAAAGGTCCAATTACACTGACACTTACCTTTTTACATTTTGTGAGTCTGTAGCCTCCGATAAAGACCTATGATGTTTGACAAAAAATGCCGATTCAGGTATATCACACTGTATTTCGATTTGAATACCATTCTGGTCATTCCAAAAAAAAGTAAAAAAACAAAGCAACTGGACTTGTCTTCCGTAGTTGAAGACGTTTTGCTTCCTCTCCAGGAAGCTTTCTCAATTCAAAAAGTCTGGAGTAATTTGGAGTATCAAGCTTTATACTACTGTCCAAACAAAGGCCCTGTAATGGCTTAGACATTAGACATTGGCTTAGACATTTTTTGGAATGACCATGACCTGGATGACTGAGAATCTTCACCAGCAATACCATTCTGAATTGTCAGAGTACAAAAAAAACAACCTTGGGGCATCTCTAACAGAATACCAAATGAAACCTTGCTTGTAAATTCAATATTAACTTAAACTTGGTATTGTTAGGCAGAGTTGTGATTGACCTAGTTGAACCGGGGGCATCAGTGGTATGAACAGCGCCTCTGGATGCAGAAGATGTCCTCCCTTTAAGCGGAGTTGTGTTCCCATAAAAGATGGCCAGCCTACGAGGTCACAGAGGTTCAACGTTAAGGCAGAAAGAGTTCAAGAAGAAAGAGAGAAATAAAGTGGACACAAAACCTTATCAAAAGGGCAGAGATGAGGTACAAAAACAGTTTTATGAAGAGACAAAGAAAAAAACAGAATCAGACAGAGGAAGGGAGGACGGGGTGGAGACCTGGTTGATGGCCGTACTTAAAAACAGCACCAAAACTTTGAGAAGAAAAGCAGAGACTTCACCACGGAAAAGTCGATTGCATGTTCAGTCCTTTAACTACAGGTCAAAACAACTGCACATACATAAACACAAGTACACATTCGTGCTTTCCTGCAGAGCTGGGCCCACTTGCAGCAGGGTTATTCTAAGAGATAATGTCTTTAGCAGTGTAGAGGCCTTTTTGGGTTTTGGTCCTGTGGCTGGACAGTTCTAAAGCCACAAGCTGTGATGGCAGCTAGCTGTTTTTTAAGCCCTGAAGAGGAAAATCATCTCAGTCCTTTACTGAAAAAGTGGCAATAATGGACCTGACCCCAGTTACATGTTGACCTCAGTTTGTTTTGGGCTTTCCAGTTGGGATGGAGATATTTTACATTAATAACATACTTATACATCATATTAGATTTATGAATCTGACACTGGAATGCAGGTTTCTATGAAAAGATAAGAGAAATAAGAATAAAACCCATTTGGGAAAACAACTATTAATTTTTTAATTTTCATAATTACCATGTAAAAGGTAATATTTTAAGAATGTCATGTAGTTGTAATTTGACATAATTAACAGGAGGGCCTCAAATGTTTCACTGCTTAATATTTTGACTGAATATTCCCCCTGAATTAATAACCGATGGTAGTTCAGGTTTTTTTTTTCTTTTCATTTACAACTACAAATAGAAATGCACTGCATAAACTCAGTTCAGCAGTATTGGTAAACCACTGCTTTCATGTTCAATGCAGAGGCTAGTGGTGTCCCAAGTGTACATTTCTTGTAATTTACAGTTGAAAGTAAATATTTACATACACTCTCTTTAAACCTTTTTGAACAAGACAATGAAAGCAAAGTTTTTAAAATGACTTTCTATGAAATCATATGTGTAAGTATATTCACTTAACATACATAATTATAAGGAACAAATGTGCTATTTTGTGAAGTGTATCAGTTCACCCTGCTGCAATTTCTAGCGGTGGGTTTCAGGAAGGAGGCCAGGGGGCAGAGAGGAGATTTGTAGAAGGGAACAGGAGACGATTGCTCCAGAAACCAACGGCACTAGGAAGCAGAGCACAGGAACATATGAAATTGAGCTAAATGTGGATTTGTTCTACACTGTGAGGGAAAAAAAAAACTATCTGGCATCTGCCTCAGGGGATCTGCTCCTCTTTAGTCTCCTCTTGATTAGTCCTTATGTGCTGCAGCTGAGGAGCCACACTTACTAGTCGCACCCTGCAGTGGAGAGGTAGAAAAAACACACATAGACAAGCACCAACCTGCACACACGTCTGAGGATATGGCATCCTCTTGAGTATGTCTTTACCAGCTTTAAATGTCCAGGTACTGAAATGTCAGTCAGATCACATATAGAACCTAAGTTGACATCAGTTTTCAAGTTGTGCTGCAATTTCTCAGAGGGATTTAAATGATGGTAAATGTAATGGAATTAGGTCTGGACTTTGACTAAGCCGTTTTAACATGACATAATTTGATCTACACCCTTCCATTGCATCTTGCCAAAAAACCTGTGCCCCAGTAAGTTTAAGTTTTCTTGCTAAACTGCTCCACACTGTATTTAAGGTCATCCCGCTTCCCTTCAACCCTGCCTAGCTTCCCTGTTTGTGCTGAAGAAAAATATACACTCTGTGTCACAGTGGAGACAGTGTGTTCAGAGGGATGTGCAGTGTTAGTTTTCCAACACATACTGGCCAAACGGTCAGTTTTGTTCTCTTCTGACCAGAACATCTTTTTTTCCACATGGTTGCTGGGTCTCTTACATTGATTGTGGAAAACAACAAAAAGGAATTCATCTGACTTTCTTTCAGACTTTCTTTGTTGTTGCCTCTTATCCTGTAAATGCCAGATTAGTGGAGTTTATGAATAATAATAGATTTTTTTGTTGTCATAATATCCTTTACTACCACTACTATAATAGCAACAGCAAAAACAACAATTATTATTACTGAATAATAATAATAATAATAATAATAATAATAATAATAATAGTATAATGTCATGTTCACAAATCTGTGAACATGACATTATATTACACAAATCTGTGTTTTTTTCTGAGGTTTTTACAGCACTACTGGCTCGTTTTTATTTTGTACAATTGGCTGACAGGAAAGGGGGTATGAGAGAGGGGGAGAGAAATGCAGCAAGGACCACAGGTCGGAGTAGAACCCGGGTCAGCCGCGTCGAGGACTAAGGCCTCTGTACATGGGTCATGCATGCTAACCACTGCGCTTGTTTTTGTTGCTGCTCTTCCTCATCTTCTCCTCTGCAGGGTGGGATTGGCAGGTGCAGCTCGGCAGGAGGAGCTAGAAGGAAGACGTCGAATTGTTTGCTCACCCATTGTGGATTATTCTACAGTCGGTGCTCATCCAACCCCTCATCTTTGTGATCAGTTTCCCAGAGAACGGTGAAGCCCCTCCGTGTGTTTCCCCGACAAGATTTCCCTCAGCTCCTCCGTGTCTTCCTCCTGGTCTTCCAAATCCACCTAACCTAAGATGCAGAATCTGCTCACCTTTCCTTAAAGGCTGACCAGATCTCCCCTAATAACCCTGACGTCCATCCTGGTGCACTATTCACTTCATCAATAAACCTTTTGAACTGTCTACCTGCATCCGTATTTGTTACCCTGTTAAGAGTCTAACAAGATGTAAACAGGACTAATAATAATAACTGACTAATAATATTCCCTTAGCTGTAGATTTCACGAGTTCCTCTAGAGTTATCACCATCCTCTTCATTGTTTCTCTGATTCATCTGCGTGCCCTATTAGTTTAGGCAGACAGCCATGTTTTGGGGTTTTCCCATACTATTTCCATTGTTCAGATGATGGTTTCAACATGCTCTGGTAAATGTTCCATTCATAAGATATTGTCGAATTACATATGTTTAATTTAGATTTCTTCACAACTTTCTCCCAGAGCTGTCTGTGATGTTCTTTGGCCTTCTTGAGGCTCTAACTAAACTTCTCAGGCCTTTACAGAACAACTGTATTTAAATTAAGATTTAAATTTACACAAGAAGAGTTTTAGGCTACGTTCACACTGCAGGAAAATTCAGTTCAATTTTAATTCTATTCAGTTGAATTAAATGTTATTTATATAGCGCCAATTCATGAAACATGTCATCTCAAGGCACTTTACAAAGTCAAATTCAATCAGATTATACAGATTGGGTCAGATTATACAGATTAATCAAAAATTGTCCTATCTAATAAAACCCAGTAGATTGAATTAAGTCTTGACAAGCAGCAATCACTCCTTTTGAAGGAGCGTAGAGCCATAGGGAGAGTCGTCTGCATTGTCCATGGCTTTGCAGCAGTCCCTCATACTAAACAAGCATGAAGCGACGGTGGAAAGAAAAACTCCCCTTTAACGGGAAGGAAAAACCTACAACAGAACCGGGCTCAGTGTGAATGGTCATCTGCCTCGACTGATTGGGAGTTAGAGAAGACAGAGCAGAGACACAATAAGAGAGACAAAAAAACACAGAAGCACACATTGATCCAGGAATCTTTTCTACATTATATGTGACCCAAATCTAATCGTATTGCCCATATGTGACCCATATCTGCCTTTTTCATGGCAGTGTGAACTTCCCAATCCTGATCTTTTTACCCCCCCAAAAAAAATATCTGACTTGAGCCACTTACATATGTACTATTTCAGATACATATCAGATTTTTTTTCAAAGCGTCCGCAGTCTACAGAGTCATTTCACATTTTATCAGTCTTTCAAGTCACTCACCTGTCTCTCTCACTACACATCCACACACAGTAGTAGCAGTTAGCGCTCCATAAAAGACCGTTATTGATAGCTGTGCTAATTCTTCTTACTTTATTTTGTCTTGCTATGATGCGGTCTCAATATTGACGGCTCCCATTACTAAACCCACTTTTTTTTTTAAAACAAAACTTTATTGAACACTTCTAGAAACAATTACATTCACCATTACTTCCATAAACAGTGCGCTCCTCTATGACGTCTCCTTCTGTTCTGCAAACCAGGGTTGTTTTGTGGTTTTGACCCGTTCACACAGCAGTCTGATTGTGATCGCACTATATAGGTCAGGGATGGGCAACTTCCATGATAAAGAGGGCCACATTTTTTTCAGCACGACCATTGGAGGGCCACATGACCACGCTTCAAATAATTAGATATGAAAGACGCTACAAATTATTCTCAATAAGAACAAATTTTAGATTAATTTTCTACTGTATGTTTACTGCACCAACATATAACTATTTTCTGCATATAAATGCATTTTAATATGTCCTTAAGCAAAAGACAAACCGTTTGCTTTAAAAAAAAATTGCAAAAAAGGAATTTAAACTCCATATCAATGCATTCAGGAGCATTGGTGATTTCAAATTTACAAGGAAAGACGCATAAAACAGAACAGAACTTAACTCAAACAATAATGTGTCTATCCAGAAACTGTGTGGGCTTTCTTACAATACTGAATGCTCTATAATTGTATTTCTGTTACTTTTTGATTATGCACATCTGTTAGCTTTTTATTCTGAAAAATCTAATGTCCCATGCTCCTGAATGCACCATAGCTTTCTGACGCTCATGAATGCCTTACACTGGTCTGTGAACGCGGTGCTGCCACTGAGCTATATTATACACTGGAGTGCTAATCACCGTCTGTTTGAACGAGTCGCTTTGAAGCCACCAGCCGCCATATTGGTACTCCCTATTTTCCTCTAATAACCAGGGAATATGTGTTCTACAGCATTGAATAATGAGGATTTTCTCATGTTCAGGGGGGGCTTAAGACTTTTAAAATGTCAAATACCATATAGTTTTATGTTATGTTCTAAAACTATCAAGTACTGAGAAAGTCATGTGCTGAAATATTTTGCATTTTATTCATTTAAATATATATGTTTAACATTTATAAATATATAAATAACAATATACAAAAACATATATTTACATATGTGTATACATATATATACATATATACATATACACATACTTATATATACATATATATATATTTAATATGAATAACATGTAAAATATTTCAGCACCTAATTTCCTAGTAGTTGATAGTGTTAGTACATCCACTGACTGTAGAATTACCTGTGAAACGTTTTCACTCAGCCAGAAAACTGCTTGTTGTTGCAACCAAATCCTATGGGATTCTGTGAGAGTAGGGAGTAGCAAGATGGCGGCCAGTGACTTCAGTTTTTTGGCAAAATCAGCACTCCAGTGTATTATATAGCTCAGTGGGTGCTGCACGTTTGATCTTCTGCTTAAGACAAAGCTTCGTCTCTCACGGTTTATTGTTGTGTGTGAATGACAACAGACCAAAAATAAATAAATTCCCCATGTCCATACTTCTTCCCATTTTGTCTAAAAAACGTGACTTTCTCGTCAAGTTTTCCCTTTATTCCACTGCTAGTGGCCAGGGCTCTTGACTTTCTTCCTCGCTGTTGCAAAGCGGCCCATGCCGGCTATTGTTTGGGTACGGCCCCCTATCGGTCAAAAGTATAATGACATTTTATTATTTTTTTTAATTTTTTTTATCATTATTAAATTATTATTGATCTATTCGCGGGCCGCACTGAGTGATGACGAGGGCCGTGTGCGGCCCTCGGGCCGCCAGTTGCCCATCCCTGATATAGGTGTATGAACGGCCACCTAAAAAAAAAAAAAAAAAAAAATCCAATTTCAGCAAAAAATTGCAATTAAGCATTAAGACCTGCGGTGTGAACGTAGCCTAAGTTTGGTGGTGAAGCAAAAATGACAGCTGTTGTGGTTTAAATGTCACACTTTTCCACAAAGCAGTGTATTTTCCTTTCACAATAACACTGTTTTGCTGCATCATGAGCTAAAATGCAACAAACTTTTTGGTTGTAATGTGACAATTGGGTAACGCACATTGGGTAGAAATACTTTTGCAAGGTGCTATAACTGTGGTGATGTAGAGTTGGGCAAATCCTGATTGACATGTTTAACTTTCTCTGTAACCTATTTGTATTTACAGAATAAAAATAAGAGAAGAAATCACAGGATACTCTCAAAGCTCCTCAGAGGTCAGGTCCATGCATAGAGAAAGGCCAGTGGAGGTCTGAGGCCTCCGTGTTAAAAATCCGATATAGGAGGGAGTTGTTGTGTTTGGAAACAAAATTTTACAGTGGGGCCCTCTCTCCTCTCTGTGGTCAGTCTCTCAGCTTTTCTTCTTCTTTTTGTCTATCAGTCGATCTGTTTGTCTGTTGTGGTCGGTGCCCATTTTAGCCTAAGGACAAGTCAACACACACACACGCATGCACTGCGTACTGGCACTAGGCTCAGATGAAACCACAGTGGTCCAGCCCTTGGCAACGCAGCCAAGATGAACTGACCACTTTGACGTCCGTCTGGACACATGTCCGCACAAACACACCGAAAAAAGATGAACAACAAAACAGAGTGAAATATTTGTGCTTTTTTGTGTTAATATTGTAAATGTCAGGGGAAATAGTTGGGCTACTCTGATTTAGCAGTCTAGTAGCACGTCAGGCATGTTTTTTTTTACACTCCACTGAGATTTTCTTGCAGGTTTTGAATAAACCTCACAGAATTATTAATCAGATTTGACTGAGGAAACAAAATCTTTGGGAAGAGCATTCGTTTACTCAATCATATGTCTGAGCACAGTACACACACTGACACACACATTGGGGTACGGACATACAGAGTACGTGTACGCCCTTTGTTAGGCCCCAGCTAAAAGCAGAGAGGACTGTTTCCTGTCTGTCGAACCACACCCAGAGTAAATGAAGGAAAGAACACAGAGCGCTCCTGTACGCTGACAAATATTGTTTGTCTGTATCCTAAACTTGAATTTTTTTTCCATATTTGTTTGAATGTTACGTAAGACAGGCTGGTATGGATAAAAGAGAGTCTTTAGACTCTCTTTTATCCATATAAATATAAAAATTATTCAACCAGCACAGCAAATAAAGTTTATTGGACGAAATATATTAAACTAGCAGCTGTTTGCAAACAAAAACCTCATTGGTTTATCAAATTCAACACCAATCCTTCTTTAATCTTTAGTACTTAGTAGAGCACCAGCAAAAAATGAGCTTCATAGTCAGACATCTTCTAGCAGTGTTAATGAGGTATCTTAGCAAATTCCTCATGGACAAAGGTTGTAGGTGCCAACCACATTCTTCAAGTACCTGAGTTCAAGTCAGGCACCTTTGATGGCCGCTCTTTCATCCTTCAGGATGACTTTTTAAACCAAGTCTCAGTGGACTTTAAAATATATAATTTTCTTATTGAAAAGTCCAATGCATTCAGGTTCCTGAAAAAGATTGTGATGGCTTCTACCAGGAATTACTAATTCTTGACTGAATCTTCCAAATGCTGCATTTTTCCAAAGCTAAAGGATGTCATGCTTTCAGAGACGTTCAAAATCGTGAAAAAAGGCCTGGTAAAGGTTTAAGCAGTTTATCATCAAAAAACCGGTTATAAAAAAAAACTGAAGGTAAATATACATATCTTGGATTTTACAACTTTGGGCTGAAGAAATAGAGAAAAGAGGGTCAGAAATGTTCAGGAGTAACTTGATAGTATATATGCTGACATAAATTATTCTTACTGAAGAAGAATTCACTTCAAAGTGTGATTGATGAGCGAAGCTGTTGGAAGAGGAATAGAGGGATGTTTGTTTGTTCCTCTCTGCAGGAAATGGATGGTGGTGGCAGACAGGTGAGGTGGCAGTGTAACCGGAGCAGCAGCTTCTCTTATGGTAGAGAGTGAAGACGTGAGTTCTCTCGTTGGTCCTAACTACCTTACACTGACGAGCGGACTAATTACGGGTAAATGTGTTCACCAGGGAGGTTCCACCTAGGGTGAAAGAGAGAAACAGGAAAAAGTACAAAAATACCCCAGGACCATCACAGAGAAAGAAAAGCAGTCTCCAAGCATCACTGAGCCACCAAACTATTCACTATTCACTATTGGCAGGAAAGTCATTTCAAAGTATTTCATTCTTCAGACATACAGCTTACCACATGTCACGATTTTGGTTTTTGGTTTCCATTATGCATATATTTTGATAATTTCCTTCTGATATTCTTTATTTTCTGCCTTATTCGAGGCTCTTTATTACTAGACAGATGTCTTATTAGTTAATTTCCTTTGTGCTTCGTCTTCTAGTTCATTCTTCTGTTATTTCTTTGTTTTGGAACTATCCCTGTTCATTACTGTGTATCTCTACACCCTGATAGTTTTTTTTGTGTCCCAGCTCAGCTCTAACTGTTAATTAATATCTCCCTGTCTGATTCCATGATCATTCATGCTCACTAACATGAAGCTCATTCAGATCCACCTGTGCCTATCACACTCATGCCACTCATCTGTTAGAGATGTCGAAGAAGCCAACTAACCCATAATTGTAATGTTCTGTTGTGGTTTTGGTTATTTTCAGTTAGTCGACTTTTCTGTTTTAGGATTTATTTCCGTCTTGTGTTGTTTTGTATTGGATTTCCGGTATTAGTCTTTATTTCGGCTAGTGTTTGTCCAGTCTTTGTCTTGCTTTTTACCTTAGGTTTATTAGTCTGTGTGCTCCGTTTATTATTTCCACCTGTGTTAGTTAATTAGTCCCGCCCTGCTCTTCTGTTCCGTTCATCTATTTAAGCTCGCTTTAGTTTTTGGTTTGTTGTCAGGACGTCTCGTATTATCCCCTTGTCCAAGTTCCCCGGTAAGAGTACTTTTTCTTGACTGTTTTTGTTTAGCCTGCCTGTCCGTTTGCCCGTTTAACCTTCAGCTCGTCTACTTTTGGAGTTCGCCTTGTTTTGTTGCCTGAAGCCAGTTCTTTTGTCCCCTGGACCTCTTTGTTAATAAATCCCTTTTTCAAGCTACAGCTCTGTGTCCGGCTTACATTTGGGTTCTCCTTATACAATTCATTACATTACGTCCTGACCAAACATGAACCCAAAGCCGACACGTTATCTCCTTTCTGGAGGAGCTAAGCTAACTCAGCCCGGCGCACCACTAACCTCCCTCGCTCAAAGCTGTTCTTCACTGGACTTACCCTGTCAGTCCGCCTCATCGCCGTTCATCCCGGATCCGAACCTTTTTCTGGAGGTCAACGCCGAGATGATCTGGGAGCTCCGTCCCGACTTATCCCCTGAGTCGGTCCCGTTTCCCCCTCCTGACGCGGAGGCGAATGAATCTTCGCGGGCAGTTCCGTCCCGTCGGGAGGAACCGGCATCCCCGCTAGGCCCGCCGTCACGCCGCCGAAGGAGGAAGCGCTCGTCTGCCGGCCCCCCATCCAGCAATGGCGGGCAACCGCCCGATGAGCCAGTCCGGCCTCACCCGGCTGCCGAGTCCCTGGCTCGACCCACTTCCGGTCCAGCAGACAGGAGTTCCTCGCTTCCCGGAGTTGAGAAGCCTACAGCTTCCCCTGCTGGCGTCCGTGACTCGGAGTATCTGACACTGGAGAGTAAAATAAGAACTTTTGCGCCCATCATCAAACGTCTCAGGGAGGCTCTACTGATCCAGTATTCTGAGGAGCTGGAGAAAAAGTTAAAGGAAGTTGAGGGTCATTATAGGACTGCACTACAGGCTTTCTACAGCCGACCCAAGTCTGTCCTCGAGGGTCTGGCCGACGCCCCGGCTCCTGAGTCTCTCCCCGAGGGTCTGGCCAACCCCTCGACTTCCATCAAGCCCACTTTCCGAGAATTGGTCCAGGAGGACTTGGCGTCACCCAACTCACAGGAGGGGGTCCAGCAGAACCTGCTGCCGCAGACGTACGACGTAGGAACCCAGAGGGGTCCGTCGCAGATGTCCGACGTGGGAACCCAGAGGGGTCCGTCGCAGATGTCCGATGTGGGAACCCAGAGGGGTCCGTCGCAGACGTCCGACGTGGGAACCCAGAGGGGTCCGTCGCAGACGTCCGACGTGGGAACCCAGGGGGGTCCGTCGCAGACGTCCGACGTGGGAACCCAGGGGGGTCCGTCGCAGACGTCCGACGTGGGAACCCAGGGGGGTCCGTCGCAGACATCCGATGTGGGAACCCAGGGGGGTCCGGCGCTGACGTGCGACGTTGGAACCCAGGGGGATCCTTCGCTCTTCGGTCATCCAGGACCTCAGAAGGGGATGCAACAACCGGGACCCCCTGGAGACCTAGAGCCTCATGGGGTTCTTTACAAGTCCAGACCCCAGATAGCCCTCATGGACAGCCAGCTCTGGGAGAGACTTTATTGGACGTCTCTTTCTGAGACCCTCCAGGAGTTGATTCTGAGACTCCTGGTGGCTAAGGGTCTGACTTTGGTGCCTGAAACCTGCAGCCCGGGGTCTCCTGAAACCTGCAGCCCGGGGTCTCCTGAAACTTGCAGCCCGGGGTCTCCTGAAGCCTGTAGCCCTGTGGCCTCTGTAGTCTGTAGCCCGGTGGCCTCTGTAGTCTGTAGTCCTGTGGCCACCTCAGCAGCCTGTAGCCAGGCTCCCACCTCAGCAGCCTGTAGCCAGGCTCCCACCTCAGCAGCCTGTAGCCAGGCTCCCACCTCAGCAGCCTGTAGCCAGGCTCCCACCTCAGCAGCCTGTAGCCAGGCCCCCACTTTAGCAGCCTGTAGCCAGGCCCCCACGTTAGCTGCCTGTAGCCAGGCTCCCACGTTAGCTGCCTGTAGCCAGGCATTCCCTTCAGTCGCCTGTAGCCAGGCTCCCCTTTCAGTCGCCTGTAGTCAGGCTCCCCCTCCAGTCGCCTGTAGCCAGGCTTCCCCTTCAGTCGCCTGTAGCCAGGCTTCCCCTTCAGTCGCCTGTAGCCAGGCTTCCCCTTCAGTCGCCTGTAGCCAGGCTTCCCCTTCAGTCGCCTGTAGCCAGGCTTCCCCTTCAGTCGCCTGTAGCCCGGCTTCCCCTTCAGTCGCCTGTAGCCAGGCTTCCCCTTCAGTCGCCTGTAGCCAGGCTTCCCCTCCAGTCGCCTGTAGTCAGGCTCCTTCCTCTGTCGCCTGTAGTCAGGCTCCTTCGTCTGTCGCCTGTAGTCAGGCTCCCCCTTCGGTCGCCTGTAGTCAGGCTCCCCCTTCGGTCGCCTGTAGTCAGGCTCCCCCTTCGGTCGCCTGTAGTCAGGCTCCCCCTTCGGTCGCCTGTAGTCAGGTTCCTTCGTCTGTCACCTGTAGTCAGGCTCCTTCGTCTGTTGCCTGTAGTCAGGCTCCTTCGTCTGTCGCCTGTAGTCAGGCTCCTTCGTCTGTTGCCTGTAGTCAGGCTCCTTCGTCTGTCGCCTGTAGTCAGGCTCCTTCGTCTGTCGCCTGTAGTCAGGCTCCCCCTTCGGTCGCCTGTAGTCAGGCTCCTTCGTCTGTCGCCTGTAGTCAGGCTCCTTCGTCTGTTGCCTGTAGTCAGGCTCCTTCGTCTGTCGCCTGTAGTCAGGCTCCCCCTTCGGTCGCCTGTAACCAGGCTCCTTCGTCCGTCGCCTGTAGCCAGGCTCCTTTTTCAGTCGCCTGTAGCCAGGCTCCCGCACCGGGAACCAGTGACCAGGCGCCGCCGCCTGTAGCCGTTAACCAGGCGCCGCCGCCTGTAGCCGCTAACCAGGCGCCGCCGTCTGTAGCCACTAACCAGGCGCCGCCGCCTGTAGTCATTAACACGGCGCCGCCGCCTGTAGCCACTAACCAGGCGCCGCCGCCTGTAGCCACTAACCAGGTGCCGCCGCCTGTAGTCATTAACACGGCGCCGCTGCCTGTAGCCACTAACCAGGCGCCGCCGCCTGTAGCCACTAACCAGGCGCCGCCGCCTGTAGTCATTAACACGGCGCCGCCGCCTGTAGCCACTAACACGGCGCCGCCTCCCGTAGTCTTTAGTCTGGCGCCTCTTTCAGCCTGTAGTTCGGCGCCCTCCTCAGCCTATAGTCCGGTGCCTTCCGCATCCTTTAGTTTGACGCCTTCCCTACCCTGTAGTCCGGCGCCGGATTCTGTCTTCTCTCTCTCCAGACCTCACCGCCGGCCTCCTAGATTCCTGCTCCGCCGCCGGCCTCCTAGATTCTTGCTCCGCCGCCGGTCTCCGAGGTTCCTGCTCCGTAGACGGCCTCCTGGACGCCCGCTGGAGAGCCTAGCATGCCGGGGTCGTCCGCCGGAGAGCCTGTCACGCCGGGGCCGTCCGCCGGAGAGCCTGTCACGCCGGGGCCGTCCGCCGGAGAGCCTGTCACGCCGGGGCCGTCCGCCGGAGAGCCTGTCACGCCGGGGCCGTCCGCCGGAGAGCCTGTCACGCCGGGGCCGTCCGCCGGAGAGCCTGTCACGCCGGGGCCGTCCGCCGGAGAGCCTGTCACGTCGGGGACGACCGCCGGAGAACCTGTCACGTCTGGGCCGTCCGCCGGGACGACCGCCGGAGAACCTGTCACGTCTGGGCCGTCCGCCGGGACGACCGCCGGAGAACCTGTCACGTCTGGGCCGTCCGCCGGGACGACCGCCGGAGAACCTGTCACGTCTGGGCCGTCCGCCGGACGACCGCCGGAGAACCTGTCACGTCTGGGCCGTCCGCCGGGACGACCGCCGGAGAACCTGTCACGTCTGGGCCGTCCGCCGGGACGACCGCCGGAGAACCTGTCACGTCTGGGCCGTCCGCCGGGACGACCGCCGGAGAACCTGTCACGTCTGGGCCGCCCGCCGGGACGACCGTCGGAGAACCTATCACGCCGGGGCCGTTCCCCAGGAAGTCCTTCAGACTCTTGTTTTTTCTGAGAGACTGTTTGTTATGATCCGCCCTTTGAGGGTTGTTTTCTGTTGAGGGACTTGTATTTTCGATATTGTTTTTTCTTTTTCAGATTCTGACCCTCCTGCCTGTAGCCCCCTCCACCCGCCCGGTCAGACTTTTATTTAGCTTTCTTTGTAGAGACGTAAGGGCGTCTAGAATCCGCCCTTGAGGGGGGGGGCTCTGTAATGTTCTGTTGTGGTTTTGGTTATTTTCAGTTAGTCGACTTTTCTGTTTTAGGATTTATTTCCGTCTTGTGTTGTTTTGTATTGGATTTCCGGTATTAGTCTTTATTTCGGCTAGTGTTTGTCCAGTCTTTGTCTTGCTTTTTACCTTAGGTTTATTAGTCTGTGTGCTCCGTTTATTATTTCCACCTGTGTTAGTTAATTAGTCCCGCCCTGCTCTTCTGTTCCGTTCATCTATTTAAGCTCGCTTTAGTTTTTGGTTTGTTGTCAGGACGTCTCGTATTATCCCCTTGTCCAAGTTCCCCGGTAAGAGTACTTTTCCTTGTCTGTTTTTGTTTAGCCTGCCTGTCCGTTTGCCCGTTTAACCTTCGGCTCGTCTACTTTTGGAGTTCGCCTTGTTTTGTTGCCTGAAGCCAGTTCTTTTGTCCCCTGGACCTCTTTGTTAATAAATCCCTTTTTCAAGCTACAGCTCTGTGTCCGGCTTACATTTGGGTTCTCCTTATACAATTCATTACAATAATTCAATAAACCAAGCAGGTATTTTGGCTTTACAGAGCCACATTCTTGCCTAAAATCAATCTAAAACTTAATTTCATATCAAAGAAAGTGTAATGTAGGTGCCTTCTTCATTCGGCCATTACCGCATGGAGCTGTGGCCACGTGAGAGGGTCATGTGACGGGTGCTCTTTGTGTGCCAAAGATCTGACGCTACACTTCCCTCTGCTGCAGCCTTAGTCAACTGCATGTGATTTAAACTACCACTGAAAGTGAAACTCTTAGACCGCAGCAATGTTTATATATTTTTAAATGACGCGTCGACGCAGAACTTTTTACGCCGACAATTTTTCATTGTCTACATTGTCGACTAATCGTTGCTGCGCTACTGCTGTTGCAGCCAGCTCTTCTCCGCCTGGCTTCTCAGCATTCTCCAGCAGAGGTTTTCCTGCTTGTACCAAGTGTCTATTATTTCTTTTCATATGAATAAATACATATTAATATTGATTAATATTAATATACATATAAATATTGGGTTCACTGCCTGTTAACTGCCAGAAACGGGCAAATATGCAAAAATCCTGAGATCTTTTAAATTAAGGTTGAAAGCCTACTTGTTTAAAGTCACCTTTGACTGTTCCTTTTAAGCTATTAACTGAAACATCATTGATTTCACTCCCAAGTCCAACTTTCCTTTATTATGCCGCTGCAGTGTACTTTCTATGCGTTATCTGTTCTTATGTTTTCATCGTGTTAAGCACTTTGAATGCAAGGTTCGGCGATTTTTCCAGATGTCTCCCCAGGTCCCTTTTTGAATAACTGCGCATATGCAAGACCGACTTATCTGCTCTTCTGCTCTTCTGGGGGATTGTGTGAAAAAAATCTCCCAGATCCACTCTGGTCTTATTTCTTTCTACTGAGGCCTTCCTCTTCTTCTCATAAACTTGTACACGGTTTGCTTCTTGTGACTCTCAACCATGTTTAAAGTCTACGATGAGAGCAGCGAAGCTACAATGAACGAAGCTAACCGCTAACTGGATACATAAACACTAGAAGTGTGCATGCACAGCCAGCAAGCGGAAATTAACAAGGAACGTGCACACATATTGGTGTTACGTGAGTGTGTCAGAAAGATCGGCACGTGGAACAACCAATAGATAAAGTGATACCCCCAGAACTTGCGGGAAAGAGGGTAGTGAGAGCAGGACCAAAACTCTGATAAATCCATGATCTTAGGTGCGGAAAGCAGTGATTGGTTAGAGTTTTTACAGGTGTGCAGCCCCCACATAGATCACTTTTTTAAACTCCTTTTTGTTAATACATAACGTATTAACTACTTTCAGGATGGAAGGACAATTTTATCCAGTTTTTAAAAAAAGTGCTCGAAACAGGATTCCCAGTTATAGCTTTAACAGTAAATCCAGCTAGTGATGTTTAGAACTCAGTATTCTAAGCTGTGGGAGTTTGTCTATAATATCAGGGAGTAGACTAAAAAGAGATCAATCCTTAATAATGAGGAAAAGACAGAGGTCCACCAGATCAACACTACAGTAGACTCATTGAGGCTAAAACAGAGAGGATTCCAGAAAGCTCAGTGTTGTTATGGATTTGGGCCTGAATGTAAAAAGCCACTTAAACTGTATAACTAAATTTGACCACAATCACTTTGAAAACATCACAAGATAAAGGGTTTCCTGTCAAAACAGGAAGAAAAACTGGTGCTTTCGTTTTCAGTAGGTTAGATGATTGTAATGGCATCTTTGCAGGTGCAGCTGTGTCCTAAATACAGCTGCCACAGTCCTGACCAACACCAGGAACATAGATCAGATTACGACAATTTTTAAATCACTGCACTGCCTCTGTTTTTATTGTATCTTCACAAACCTTATTCTTGGCCTATAAGAGGCTGAATGTTCTTGAGCCTAAAGACATCTCAGAGTTGCTGGTCAGATATGAGCCATGCAGACTCATTCCCACAACAGGAATAAACAATGGGAGGCACCTTGGCTCTGGATTAAACTCCCTGATAATCTGAGATTTGCAGACACTATCAGATCCTTTAAATCAGAACTGAAAACGTTGTTGTTTACAGCAGCTTTTCTGTAAAATCAAACCCTTATCTGCTTATAAAACTTAGAATTATTATTATAACAAAATATGATTGTATTTCAAAGCTATTTCTTTGTTTCAAAGTAGCATTTTACCCTATATTTTATGTCATACTTAAATTCTAACATCATCAATGTCATCACTCCTTTAAATGAATAGCCTATGTGTATGCAAGACCACTCAAGGTGAGTCACAGAAGAAAGAAAAACATATTTAAAAAATAAATACAATGAAAACATTTAAAGCTTAATTCTTTGAATGTATACACTTTAAATTACCTTGCATATGAATGAGCTATACAAATAACCCTGCTTGCCTTCATGGCTGGCATGAATGTGACATGCGAAGCTAGTGTGGTATTAATTCAATTAAATTTTATTTTATCTATATAGCTCCAATTCACAACACATGTCATCTCAAGGCACTTTACAAAGTCAATTCAATCAAAGAACCCAGACAAGCAGCATTCACTTCTCCAGAATGAGCGTAGAGCCACAAGGACAGTCATCTGCATTGTCGATGGCTTTTCAGCAATCCCTCATACTGAGCAAGCATGAAGCGACAGTGGAGAGGAAAACTCCCCTTTAACAGGAAGGAAAAACCTCCAGCAGAACCAGGCTCGGTGTGAACGGTCATCTGCCTCGACCAACTGGGGGTTAGAGAAGACAGAGCAGAGACACAAAAAAAGCACAGAATCACACATTGATCCAGGAATCCTTTCTATGTTATATGGTAATAGTGGATGATCTGCCTCCCCTGGATGATGTCACAACTAACAGAAACAAAAAGACAGAGAGAGCAAAAATTTGAAATAACAACAAACAATACAAATTGGATAACATTAGGAGAACTCAGCAGAGTGAGAAAAATAAAATGTATATATAAATAAATAAATATATGTATATACAAATTAAAAGAAAAAATAATCTGACCACTACTCCGTCTTAAACAGAATCAGAGGGACATTGTTGTTTCAGTGCAATCGCCATAACATACACAAACAAACATCACAGACATTTCAGGGGGAGACGATTTACTGAGGCCTTGCTGTCAAGATGGCCCTGCCATTACTCTGTGAAAAGATAGAGGCCACAAAAAAAGACAAAAAAAACAGGATACAGTTTGAGATATCAAAAACCTCTTGCACAAAAAACACAAATAAGACGAGACACATATAGCAGAAGGTAAACATTTGAGACCAGTCGCATGTAAGTTCATCAGTTTATATGAGCATCAGTTATG
The DNA here is from genome assembly GCF_011125445.2 of Fundulus heteroclitus. Taxonomy (NCBI): domain Eukaryota; kingdom Metazoa; phylum Chordata; class Actinopteri; order Cyprinodontiformes; family Fundulidae; genus Fundulus; species Fundulus heteroclitus. The sequence continues at coordinate 103,410 of NW_023396599.1, forward strand.
TGTGTCTGTTTGGGTGAAAGTGTTTATATTTCCGTGAACAGAGGCCATTGTCCTTGATTTTATCAGCCGGCCAACAGTTCAGAAAGCATCCACAGGTGTCAGCGGGGGAGTGGGTAGCCGGGGAGAGTTTCTGAGCATTCTCCGCCATAACAATCCAGGAGTAGAGATAGGGAGGGCATAATAATACAAATATGTTATTTGTTATGGGGGCAAGCTGCACTGCCTTTCCTGTCAGCTTTAAGTCTTTTGCCTGCTCCAAATGGTGAAATCCAATTTTCCAAATTGTTGGGCTTTTCCGCGCTTCACTTCCAGATTTTATATCAAACCTACCCGATGTTGATTCGTAGCTGGGTTGTAATTAAGACTTTGAGTTATCAATTTTACTTTTGATTATAGTTGTAAAGTCAAAATGTTGTTTTCATCTGCTGATTTCCTTTAAGCTGCCCTTTGCTAGTTAAATGAGCAGTTTATGTCCCTCTGCAGTGAAGTCATGCTAATTCTCATTATTGGCTGAAAACATTTGTTTTGAAACAGTGTCACCATACAGAGAAAAAGGGTTCCCTGAACACTAAGATTGTCCCTTTTCTTCTTGAATAATGTCCCAAAAAGATTACTTTTTTTAAATTCATTTCTAAAACAGAAAAAGTTTAGAAAGGTCCTCAATGATAGCTGGCAGCAAAAGGTGGTTAAAGGCTGCTTTCCATCTGGACAAAACACCTCCCTGTCTCTTGAATTTCTTTTAAAAACCCTTGGAACATAATGATGGAAATGTTTTATGGCATTTAAAGCCGTGGTACATCTTGATAGCTGGCCCACACGTAGTTGGAAAATGGCCAGACTGGTAAATCTTTCGCATTACAGCAAACACAGCCTTAATACACCCTTCCATCCGTCTTTCTAACCCACTCATTAACAAGAACCTAAAACACTTGAACTCCTCCGCTTGAGGCAGTAGTTCCCTCCAACCCAGGATCTGAAAACTCCCCCTTTCCTTAAACGTTCAGGGTCCAGTTTGGATGCAGGCTGATTCAGCTCAGTGAGGCCGACCTTACTACATTCTGCCCTTTGTGTCAAATTATTTCAGGCAGCATTTACATTAAGTAACAAATCTGCCTTGTTTCATTATGGTCTTTGTAGGTGTTGCCTTTAACAGGAGTAATCAAATATGACCATCAAATACAGTGCGCTCATGAACATATTCAAATAAACACATCTTTAACATTTTCAGTTTTAGTCTCCTGGCAACTTGACCTGGCAGCAAACTCATGCAACCTCAATCAATGTTTCTCTCAGTGGCTTCACCTGAGAGTTGTTTCCGGATGAATATTTGCTACTTTGTGCAAAATACAAATATTTCTCATTGAGTGCTTGATTTGGTTGTCTGCCGTCTCCAAGGGTCCAAACAATTTGGTACATTTCTGTATTTACGTTTCACATTTTAACTGGGGTTATAAATAATTATGGTAGTGAATGGTTCTTAAAGGTGTTGCGCTGGCCATGCAGCATACCAGGCCTCCTCTGAGCTATTTCATGTAAAGAAACTTTAGGAATGTTTTTGAATGTAATGCAGGACATACTCACAATTCGTTTTTCATGAAAGAAAAGTTAAACATTATTTTTTTTTTTTCTTTAAATTAAGCAGCTGGAAACTTTTCTAGATGTAAACTAATGTCAGTGTGGACCAACACTATTGTGTAATATTCCTAGCATTGCAAAAGTTTTGCTATATTTACAAAAAGATATCTATTCTAAGATCTATTGTCACAATCATGAACAAATTTTAGTGGTAAAACACCATATTTAACCATGTGCAGGGACCTTTGTGACCACAAGGTGAGTAAACATTTACCAGAAAACACTTTTTCCTCCAGATTGAATACTTGAAATACATAAATAATCCAATCAACTTTATATAGCATTTTCAAGAAAACACAAGGTGCTACACACAGATTTATTTAAAGATGAAACAATTTTGTTTAATTTCTTTCAACGCTGAGTAAGTACGATGGGTTGAAAACATTTACTTATCTCGTAAACCCTGCGCTGGGTTAAACATGGGCTGATCCAGGCCTGGGTTGATTTAAACACAATACGATTACGTTAGATCCTTATCACTAGATGGCCGCTCAAATCACCAAATGACAAAACAGACATTTTGCCGCACTTTTCTCACCCTCCCTGTTTCCTGCTTAGACTCTTGACATGTCATAGAAAAAGTGGTTCCAGATTGACAGACATTGTGGTAAATGTGGGTGTATTTTCTGAAAGTCATACCACTGGTGTCAAAGTGAGAATTAATAGTAAATCTTCTGGCATCTCTAAGAACTTTCCATGGGTCTTTTAGGTGAATTGCCAAAAGCCGCGTACACTGGTCAGTCTGGCCGGCCTTACCAGGAACGTTCTGTTATCTAAACTGTACTTCAGACAAGCTTATGTGTTGTTTAACAATCATCGCTCTTCTCATTTCATGTCAACATTCTGCTCTCCAACAGGTTCTGTTAAAAGATACAAAGTGTGTGTCATGGTTATATTTAAATAAAGTCTTAAACGGCAAATTCTGCGATCTAGGACAATGTTACCTCCATTGTGACAATCCAGGCGAGTTCTGGAGCTTTTGATCCATAAGCCGGTGCAAAATTAAAACTGGGTTTTAAAAAAAAACGGTTCCTCATAAATAGTAACTTTCCTTTTATTTTTAGACACTTTAATGATACAAAAAAAACTGTTTGAATCTTCTTCCCTCAGTAACACAGTTCACACCAGATCGTGTTATTTTGTTGTTGTTGTCGTTTTTTGTGTGAACTTGGTTCTGCTTGTTATGGTGCATTTACTGATGGAAAAAAAGGAGAGTCGCCAAAAAGAAGTGACACGCATGTGTTTTTCATACATACTCTGATAGTAGTGAAGAAAATAAAAAGAAATATTAAAGTGTGTATCTATGCATCTGATAGTATACATTTACAATAAGCATGAGTGTTCGACTGTATGTGCTTGCCCGGTTTTACAGTGTAAGAAGATAATTAGCCAGGTATAGAATTGGCCTCGCTGCTTATAACTACTCGGCCAACCCTGTAGCTCCACACAGAAACTATCGTTCAAATCACTTTGAATGGTGACCTCGGCCCTCGCTCTTAGTACTCCTTCCTCTGATGTCCTACAAGCTGGCTTCTATTCTAGCAGCCCGTTAGAAATGAGAGGGTAAGGATTAAAAAGGAGACCTTCCCATTTACGAATCAAATTGGTTCCACACATGCATTTTCCATAGTTTGCAGGCTTTCATTAGGCCATGTTTTGTGTGTGTGTGTGTGTGTGTGTGTGTGTGTGTGTGTGTGTGTGTGTGTGTGTGTGTGTGTGTGTGTGTGTGTGTGTGTGTGTGTGTGTGTGTGTGTGTGTGTGTGTGTGTGTGAACGGTGATGAATTATGCCATTGTTCCCCTCATCAACTTTGTTTACAGTGTGTTTGCTTCAACCTGATGCTCTGTATGTATACATTCATGTCCTGGGAGGTCTGGATTTATTAATCTGCCTGTGCATTCGTTTGATGGACTGAAGGGATCACATATAATGTTGAGGAAACAGCAATCAAACTGTTTCTTTGCTTCATTGACTGTAGCTTGGAGAGCTTATTACTGGCTGACACTCTTCTCATGAAGCTACGCTGACCATGTGAATGGAGGCGAAAGCCCTTCCTCCATACTGATTCCACCCTACAAATCCACTTCATTCACAGAGTGAAAAAAAGGAAACACGGCAAACATTATAAGCCTTGGAGCTACAGTGAGACAATAAAAAAAGTAGAAAGCTCAAGACCCAACTGGAATGTCAAGCTTAGATTACGACACAACATCCGATCAGACTCTGAAAATCATCGTAGATTATGAGAGAATCAAGTTTTAATATGAAAAGGAGGTTAACACAAATTTCACCAAAAACTGTTAATTTCTAATGAATAATGAAAGATTAAGGAAAGACACAATTTAAATCTGTAAAACATCATTTGTGTTATTTTTTCCAGCTGGACTGGCAAAGTGTCTGATATGTAGCTGATGCAATGTGTACCTTGATTATAATTAGATGGGACACAACAATATCATCCAATTCCTCCCTCTGACCCGATGCCGTGTGAAACATTGATTCGAAGGTAAACAAGAGAGTGATTCGATGTGGCATAACTCTGCCCTAATGAGTGTAACAACACATATCAAATAAATTATTTATTGCTACTGAATATTCCAAAGTAATTAAATAAAAAAAAGGAAATCTTTCACAAACAGGTGTTTTCTAAGAACCATTTTAGCGCACCTTTTATAAAACCTGACTTGCAATTCCGAAAAACAACGAGGCCTAGAGCAGCAGGCAAAAACCTGCCAGGCTGCAGATGTGCTTAACACTCATTCAATATCTCACGGGTAAGCAGCAAAATGTATTTTCTACACTGTGAAAAATTTAATATAAAAATACTTTTCAACGAGTTTTATTTTACAGATTCTTGCTTTACAATTTCTTAAATCTTGCTGTTGAAAGCAGCACACAAAAAGGCTTATCTATAAAAGTGACTGGAAAAAATGACTCCCTCCACAGATTCTAAGTCTGATTCAAGTTGGGGCTCTGGTTGGGCCGCTGCATAAAGCTAATACTAGTTCCAGTCAAAAGACAGCGTTGAAATTAAAAGTGTCCTTTAAACCTTTAAACAGCCACGCTGTGGCCTGGCAAGGGCAGAATATTTAACATTCAACATAGCTAATGTGGTTTACATCCAAATTCAACCAATACATCATCCCTGGTAATTTTGTCACTTTTCTGACAAATGATTCTTAATGGTATACTTCAAAATAAAACCTCATGGTACCAAAAACCTACCCATATGCTACTTGTTATGGTCAAAGGTTCTAAAATGCAGATCCTCAGATCCAACAGGATAATATAGAGTTTATATGAGTTTTGTAAGAATGTATGCTTATAGTGAGAAAGTGAAAATGGATTCTGATTTGACTGTTAGAGGTTAGTGTCTTTCTTGATCATTTCTGAAACATCTTCTCAGCCATTGCAGGATGGGATTTCACTCCCTTTTCTCAGCAAAGCTCTCACAGTGGTCGTTTTAGGCTTGCCTCTTTTACAACCACTTTCTTTTGGTTGCAGATGAACTGGGATTTTGGACCTTTTCCACAGGAACATCAAAGCTGATGTTGGAGATATTTTTTGACACACTGTATATACGCTGGTTTGATTAAAATTGTTAAGTAAGACTTTTTTTAATTGAGCTACAGGGCAGATAAAACACAATCAAACAAGCTGTGAGTGATTATTTACACAATATGCTTTAACTTAAGCAGGTCCAGTATTTGGCCAGAACAATAAACACATCTGGAACGTCACAGAATCGGAAAAAGAAATAATTTGACTAGTTAGATGTTTCTACCCATTAGGAATGTTTACTTTTATCATTCGATTCAATTGTCAAACTCATTATTTACACATCACGATTACACTTGCGAGTTTTTTTTACAGCGAAGTAGTTTGTCTGTCATTTCTTTTTTTGTTGTTTCAATCAACATTTGTTTTCTGTCACAATTAGGACAACATCTGATACTTAGAGCAATAAAGTGAACAAAAAGTGAGGAAAAAAACTACAGATTTTTGAAAGTTGATTGGTTTTGAAGAGGAAATGTACAAGCGTCAGCTCTGTCTAAATAAATGTTCTCTCACTTCTTAACTCCCTAAAGCAGAAAGCATGAAAATACCAAGGAGACGGCCACTGGGAGAGATGGAAAATGTGAGGTGGAAAATATGTCTTGCTAGAAGGGACACACCCAAATCCGAGTTGATGGACAGCATGATTTTACAGTTTGAGGCTGAACATGTTGCATTAAACAGCTTATGCCTTCATAGCTCTAACATTACATTTTATGACACAAATCTGATTATAACTCCTACACCTTTTCCTTGGACTGCATTTGCACACCCTTGCAACTGACTGTAGCTGTAACTATGTCACAATCTTCAATATACCAAAATTCAAAATATGGATTCTAAAAGTTGTTTGGTATAACCAGCTTTTCAGCCACGTATCATGTGTGCAACTTATGCAGACGTTTTTATTCGATGCAAAGACAGCTACCTCTTTGTGTTGTTAGATGCTCTCCATTAGTACATAGGACAACAAGAATCCCTCAACCTCCAGTTTGGTGGTCTATAAGCATTGCCTGCCTCTAATGTGGGTGCCACATTATAATTTAAAATGTAAACTAAAACTTAGAGAAAGCTGAAAAAAAACAGCATATTTTCTGAAACTGTCCTGAAATCCCAGGCTAAAACATCTGTTGGTGATAATGTTTCTTCATTGTTTGAATGCATAAAATATATTATGTGTTTGTACTGCTTATAGTGCATATGCTGGTTGCTGTGGCCAAGTGTATAACCCCGACTGTTTTTTTTCTCATTTGCATCAGAAATACAGTTGGCTTGGGTGCAGTTTCACTCCCGGATCGCACTGGGGAGGTAAATGGAATCCAATGCAATTTAAATATATGATCAAAAATAGACATTTCTGAGTTTAGCAATTTTAAATGTATGCTCAAAAATAGGAATTTCTGAGTTTAAAGTGAAAAAAAGAAAAGAAACGAAACCCTCTAATGAAGTAAGAATTCTGGTTATCCAATCCACCCCAAGTTGAATGACCGAAACTGGGGGGGGGGGGCTTAGGGATTTCAAAAACATATTTATTTGAGAAGAATTTGAAATGGGAAGGAGGGGCCAAGCATTGTAAGCAACCGTGCTGCTGAGACTGAAGGGAGGGAAAGGAGAGCAGAGCACGTGTCAGAAGATAGAGAAATAGCAAAACCAGCAAAATAAAGCTAACATTGTTATGACCATAGACATAATATAAGAGTAGACGCGTCATTGGGTGGGTTCTGCCTATGCTGCGATGCGTCAGAGCGTCCGCCATCTTAAATGTGGCAAATCTGCAGTTACTCAGTCACTTAAACAGTATCAGAGGGACTTTAATCTCTGAATATACTTTGTATTCGTAGTATTTTTTTTTGTAATATTACAAGTTTATTTTCGTACCCTTTAGCTTCATTCTCCTGAATTTATTCTCCTAAAGAATAAAAATATTTAAAATAATCTAACCTGGCCCTATTACTCCAGGAGTGAAATAATTCTGCAAACTGTAATTATTCTGGAAATGTTCCCCCTTAATTCTCATAATATGATGTTTTTATCATAACATTATCACTTTCGTGTTTGTTTGTTTGTTTGTTTGTTTTTACTTTATTGACCTAGGACTTTTTTTTCTCATATTATTAATTTTACCTCTTTAATACTCACCCAAAAAGTCTGTTCCTAAAGGTTCACATGTGACACGGTTTTATGAAATAATGAAGAACACAATGTTTAGATTTAACAAATTGATCCTTATATTCATAACACATACACACACAAATATATATATATATATATATATATATATATATATATATATATATATATATATATATATATATATATATATATATATATGTATATATATATATATGTGTGTGTGTGTGTGTTTATTGCAGCACAGGAATGAGGCATCTTCTCTGATCCACGTTCAAAATAACAGAACCCAACTTTTTTCTGCCACATACAATATGGCGGTGACGTTGACATGCGAATCTGCGCCCTATGACGCGTCTACGTATATATGTCTGTGGTTATGACACCATATCCAATATGGCGGCTGTTGATCAGAGTGTACAGTAAGGCTGTGCCATGACAAAAATACCTGGTGTCCCACATGAGGGATGAAAAATGTAAGCAAATGTTTAGGACATCAAAATGGCTAACTCACTTTATAGTAGGAGATATTATCACTGGGGAAATTTCAGCGTGTTTGCATGCAGTTTTAATCATTTACCAACCTTGAACTGAGAAAGTATCAAGGTTTTGATTACCTGAAACCAAAATCATACGAAACCTTTTTTATTTTTACTTTAAAGTACTCTTACAATGACCACAGTACAGTGCTGTAAAGAGATTTCTAAAACGATCTAAATGTTTATTATTAAGATGAAATAAATCATGTTGAGAGTTTTAGGCAAAAAAGCATTGAAAAGCTTTCTCTGTTTACTGTGATGTGGGTTAATGAATCTTCAATAACTCGGAAGTAGATCTGCTTTACATGTTAAGGTAAACAATAGATAAAATGTTTCTGTCTATATATTAGCTCATTAAAAAAAAATGAGGTTTACATTTATGATCACATCATGAGGTGACTTCCAAATATTGAATCAAGTGTATGCAATGAAAGTACTGGAGCTAGTTTAAGCAATTATGTTTAAATCTATGGTCATCTATAGTTTCTTTAGACAGACATTTGGGTTTTTGAGACCTATTTTCTGGTAATCTTAATTCTTAACTAGATCATTTCGATGGAGTGACTGCTTGTGTGTAAAACAAGTAACTCCCTCAATGTTTGTCAGAGGAGTTCCATCGCAGGATTGCTGCATTAAAATCAGATGAGTTTGACCAATACAAACTAAAAGTAGGTTAGCTTATATTTTCTGAGTTTTATTTCTTCTCTCAGTTCACTCTATGCTTTCACATCAGAAACATAAAGCGTTACATATTTTCAAACCAGAAATCTGTTTTTCCCCTTTCTCAACAGCTAATGCAGCGAGTCACAGCTGGAATGCGAAAGATTAATATCTGTACTTTTTTTTTTTACAAAAGCCTAAACGTTGCGGAAACCACATTTTCAATTCTCATCTAAGATGAGACAAAGAGTCTTTCAGTCTGTGTTTGTGTGCTGCATTTGTATCCATGGGGCTTTAGAGACACAGTAAGGAAACGGTGGGGATTCTGGAGCAAAAAAGGTGGAGGAAAAAAAGCCCGACAGGCTGCTGATTTGCGAGCACAAGTCTGTATGTACAATCTATAAATGCTGAACTGACATATGGAAGGACAAGCAGCCAGGCAGCATGTAAACTGAAACCAGATTTACTCTTCACAAGTCATGCTTTCCATTAAACAGTATCTCACATTTGTTGCCCTGGGCTCCTTCTCCCTTAAAATGAAATCTAGTGCCTCTAAAATCTCAAGGCAACACCTAGATATAAATTCATTTTATGGAAATTGTTCTTTTCTCAATTTCAGTGATACGATTTAAAAACTTGATTTTACTTCAGGTGAGGAAATATTCAGATATTATGATCCTCTGTGGGATGGCTTTTATTTGATTGGACTGTTCGTGATGGATGGCACTGAAACTGAAACCTCTTACTACAAAGAGCCTGTAGGAGGTTTATCAAGAAAGATGTAATGTGTGAATCAGATCTCCATTATACTTTTATGTTTTTGCAGATGACAGTTCTCATACAGACAATGGGATTTTATATTAATGACAGTAATATTTAACTCCATGACACAGGCTTCTCTTTTTGATTTTCCTGTGCTTGTTGGAGGAACATTTTCACAGCATTTCATGAGGGAGTTCTCTAAGTTAAACTTCATTCTATAAAATGTTTCTATATATAGTATGACAACAATAATACTAAATAGATCACATGTTGCTGTATTTGCACTTAACTTTCCTACCACAAGATGTTGTGGTCAAAAAGCCTTTTAAAAATCTCTTGTCTGCGTAGTGAACTAATACAATCTTGCCAAAGTGTTATCTTCATAAATCTTCCTAAATTGATTTATGCAACTCCACTGAATAATAATAATCAAGGACATGTCGTTCTAACAAACCCAACTTTTTTTTAGCACCCAATCTGGCAATATATAGAACAAGTATATTGCATGTATCATATTAGTTATGTGTGTTATATTGCTGAAAATGCATGAAGCATCTGATAGGATTAGTGTTTAAAAGATGGAACATAAAACAACCGGTGGTACATTAGTCCAGCTGTGAATTAAGACACGCATGATAGTAGATCTGAAATAATAGTTTTATGTTGCGTTAATTTTGGTGTCTTAAGCATTTTTTCACAAATGAGATCTACAAATGTACGAATATTTGCACCATTTTTAAGATTCTCCTCTTGTGTTCCAATAAAAAAAATCTCCATTAAGTACTGTGTATGATAATATTCAGCAACAGTTTGATTGTCATAGTAAAGTATAAAAAGGTGTGCAATAAGAATATTAACAAGGCTGTAAGAAATAAAAAACATACTACGACAAATATTTTCAACTGTGTACACAGAAGCAGTTAATGATCTTAAAGTTCCACAAATAGTAGTTAATGTCGGGACTGTGACTGCATACACTTTGTCTTGTGTAAAAACATTGTTTTCAAAAGTATTTGATCTGCTGCTTAAAGGTTATGTTAGAAAGTAGTGTAGCTTATTTAAGGCACATCTTTCCCCTTAAATTCCATGTAACTTTATTTTAGTTAGATGCAGATGCAAAATATTGAGGACTCAGAGTTTAGGCTGTGTATTAATTTATGTAAAAAGAAAGCTTAACAGTAAGGAAAGCCTCTACCAACTCACAATTGGACTGTAGGCCCTTGTTCACCACACAACAGAGAACTTTAGAGATATCTGACCATCTTTATAGGGTGTAATGCACAACTTACTCTAACAAATTAAACACACCAGATTGGCCTCCTCTGGCAGAAGAATACTGCAGTTTTCCATCTGAGCATCTAGAGATCACATCTGAGGCTCCTCTAGGCTCTATTCTCGGGCCTTTATAAATGCTCCCAGCAAGAATACAGCATGTCTTAAAGGTATAGTGGATGATTTGTCCGGAAATGTAGGTAAGAAATAGCCAAGTCACTTTTTGAATAGCAAGGCTATATGGTGCATGTGCAAGACCATTCTACCTGCTCCCCCACTCCTCAGGGAGATCGCGTGAAAGAATCTCCCAAATCCACTCTGGTCTTATTTTCTTTTCCTCTTGTTCTCATAAACTTGTAAGGCAGTTTGCTTCTTGTCATTCTCAGCCATTTTCAAAGTATACGGTGAGAGCAGTGGAGCTACATTGAACGGCTGAAGCTAACTGGATACATAAACAAAGTGTTCATGCGCAGCCAGGAAGAGGAAACTAGCAAGTAATGAGCATGCACATTGACATTAGGTGAGCAAGTCACAATGGTTGGCATGTGGAACAACCAATAGATAAGATGATCCCCCTGGAACTCAAAGCCGAAGGAAGATCGTCGATTATACCTTTGAACCACCTTCGCTCATTATACAAAATTATACAATAAAAAAAACTTTACACTTTAAAAACACCATTGGATCTTAACTGAAAAAATCCTGCTTGATATCCATACAGAAATTGAATGAGTAACGTGTTATGAGCAAAAGGATGCTACATGTCAATGACTTTTCAATTGCCGGAATGTAATTGAAGCAACTCAAAATGGTACTCAGTACTCTGCATGGCATACACGCGTTTGTACTGTATGCATGCCCAACAATGTCAGGGCATGCTCCTTTAGAGATGGCGGATGGTGTCCTGGGGTATCTCCTCTGAGATCCTGACCAGGGCATCGCTGAGATCCTGGAAAAGTCCGAGGTGGAACCTGGTGCTGTCAGGTGGACCTAAACATGATTGTGCTAAAACTAGCACAACTCTCCAATGAGCTGCATCTAAAATGTTATTTTAGTCTGTTGCTCTGCTTTTGTAATGACACTTGAATTTATATAGCTTTAAAAATGACAATATGTAAAACAAACAAAAAAAGAGCATTGCAGATATGTTTATTTGGTGAGCGCTGACTCTTCTAGTTCAGAGGTCAGTAGTGGTAGCCCTTCCTGTACTGATGAAGTAGCTCTCAGTTTCAAAAAGGTTGGTGACCCCTGGTCTAGGCTGAACCCTTTTCCTAATCAGTCAATTTTGTCCAATCTAAGTATATCAGCCTCTGAGTCCTCGGTGTCTGTAAATTATCTATTGTTTCCTTGTTAACTGCTTTCTGCAGCTCCAGCATCTGTAATCTTATAATCTTTAACATGTCAGCGTCTGCCCAAATTGCACTTGTTGTAGCCTGGCTAATTTGCCCCAAACCAGTCGATGAAAACATGGCTAATTCACTTTTTTGCAACATTTTAAAATTTTGCTCAAAATTTGCATGGCAATTGGATGTAAACAAAGCTACTGAAGAACAACCCCCTCTTCTACTGAACTGACCAAATCAATATTCCAGAAGTTTGACTGACTTGATATTATACTCTGAATAAAAAGTGGTCTTATAATTTTTCTGAGCTGTGTATTTCTTTTTCACCACATGACCACAGTCTCTTACATTCACTGTGCGTGTTCATGATATCATTGAGTGAATGGGGTAGAATTGCTGTGAGCTCAATGCAAAAGAAAAAAAAAAGATACAAGGTATGACAGGACAAAATGCACTGAAAGAACAGAACTAAAAATAAGTACAATTTTCTTTAAATTAGTGCATTTGTCCCTGATTTGAGCAGGTAAATAAGATTATCTGCCAGTGGAAAGAGTATTTTTACCCCTAAAATAAGATAATTAGATATAATGCACTTGAAATAAGTTGATGGAGATGAGTTGTTCCTATTTTAAGTGCAAAAATCTTATTCCATTGGCAAATTATCTTATTTACCTGCTCAAATAAAGTACATATACACTCATTTCAAGTAAAAAAATACTTATTTTTGTTTTGTTTTTGCAGTTTGTAACCTTTATTTTTTCATGTTTTAGAAAAATTATCTTTCACAAAACAGTTATTTTTAATAAAAAAAAAAAATCTGTTATAATCTCTCAAAAGTAAGCCCTTTCTAAGTGGCGCTCTTATGTCGTTGGTCTGAAAGATGTGAGGTAAAGAAGGGGGCAAAATCACTATGAGCCAGCTAAGCAGTGCTGTCCTTGGATCAGACCTAGTTCTTCATGAATTAGTGATGAAAGAAGCAGTTGTTCAGAAACTGTTCATTTCCTTTTCAATTTGTCTCAAACCGTGTGGAATTAATGAAGCAGCATCACATTTTAAATTTTCTCAAGGCTTCCAGAAGTAATTTGCACCGGCTCCTTTCAATGATTTGCTTTTCAGTGATCTAACCTACATTCATGCACACCACATGCTGTAACATCACTAAAAGCTTTTCAATGAAAATACTCAAAATTATTGTTATGAACAACATTTCATGAAAAAAAAAACAGGCTGATTGTTCGAGTAATCTTACAATGGAGCAGTCTTAATGAGTGGCTCCAACGACAACTTTGATTATTCATGTGATCGTTTCTTTGATCCACATTTCTTATGAAACATTAATTATCTAAACAAGATTTAAGTCATAGTTGTAAAAAAGTTTCCACCGTAACATTTGTTGAACACTTGCATGACTTATGTGGGAAAATCCATCTCCGTAAAGAAGGAAAGGTCCTTCTTCACAAAGAGTTAGTCAACTGCAAAATAAAGATCCCTCTGAACTGAAAAAGGTTAAATACAGTAGAGGTCATTACACACATAAATGTGTGTAATGACCTCAGTGAATCAGAAGACTAACTTTTAGACATTTCACACTTTGACTATATTTCATACTCTGCCTGAAACCAGCAAGACTTTATCTTTTATGGCCTTGCCAGTTTGTTTAATGGGCCTGCCAATACAAGTCAAGCTCTGCTCTTCATAGTATGATCTTATTCTGACAGCTTAAAACTCAGTAGAGCTTGTGCCCCAGTTGTTTCATCTAGAAAGTTATCTACCGCTTTGGATGTGTCTCTTTATGAAAATATTAACAATATGGTCGGGAAAAAAGTAGTTGATTCAGCTCCAGCCTTGATTGTGTAATGTGCCACAAAAACACTCTCCAATTAGGCTCCTTTAATCAGCGCCTGACGAGATCACATTAGAGGGACTTCAGAGTCATGGGGGACTAGGGCAAAGCCTGAAGACCATACAGAACCAGGATCAAAGAGATTTGGCCCAATCGTATTTACCATGCCCGATCAACTTGTTCAAGCTTTTACTTGCTGCCACGTTTTGGTTTTGACCACTGTTTATTGTTAAAGGCCGAAACACACCCCTTGCAACCAAACCTCCACGCTCCGTATAGATATTTTTCTTGATAGTGGCTTGATAGTGGCTGTGTAGAGGTTCCCTCTACTGACCACCAGACTCGCGATTTACATGAGACTATGTATGTAAGAAATTCTGTCGGCATAAACCAGCCTGACAGTAAACGCAAAGCTGCAGCAGCTGCTCGAATAAGCTCAAAGAAGACTGTTGTTCCACCTTCTTATCTGTTTTCTGTAATTCTGTAAGCTCCTACTATGGGTAAGTACACTGTTTATTGAAATGTTTTATTGATTATTTATAGAGCTGTGTGTTTCCAGGACGAACCTATAGGAGGACGAGATTGGCTGGAAACTGCGTACAATTTACAGCCAACGTGTCTCTCTTCCTGTCTGGTTCACGACTTTCCCATCAAATTGCTTCGTAGTTCTGATCAAAATAGACCAGGAGCCCACCTTGGTCGGAACTTTGCAGGCACAGTTACAGAGAACCGCGAGCAGTCTGCCCGGCCCCATTCACTTCAACTACGACTGATTAAAAATTGCATTTTTCCCGATCCGGTGTGTTTCAGTCTTTAAAGTTCCAGCAAACTTTGATTTGTTTTTTTCCTCTCAAACCCAGTTAACCGAGACAAATCCCGACTCAACTAGCAAGTTTACTCCTTCTGAAACCGTCAAAAACCCGGTTCTGAATTCAAGAGAGAACAGCCACTGAACATCCAATACAAGTGCCCAAGTATGAGTGTTAAATTTGAGGCCACATCAAACTAATGTTGTTGTGCTAACATTTCCCTGCTGAGCTAAGAAATGAGATATTCAGAACTACAGGTCCAGAGGCCCAGTCCGGTTCTTAAAAAAGTGAAACCAGACTGATACCAAAAGGGATTCATGCATTATCAGTTTATCTAAAGTTTTTTGTTATTCTGTCAGAACCTGTGGGAATTTAAAATGTCATCCTCCTTTTGAATTCTCCATTTTCCTGTTTTAGCTTTCCATTTAATTTAGAATGAACTCAGGTATTTAGAACTTCAAAATATATATTCTTAACTTTGAAAGAGAACAAGGCATTGATAGTTATTTTTATAGTGATATCTTTAATTGGCTGATAATATTCTAAATCTTTCTTCTCAGTTCCCTCCAGAATGTATCTTTTAGTTACCAATTTGCTCTGTTTATTTGTGTTAATTGATGTGTCAATGTTGTTATCCCAAAAATATTTTGGGATTACAGATTTAATTTCATATTCGGAGTGAAGTAATTATGGAATATTCCATTATATTTAATTATTAAACATTTTCAGTATTCATTATTGAGTTTTCTTGTTGACATTTCCAATGTTAGACTTTGTAATCATACTGTCATAAATAAATTAAAATATCTTGAATAAATAATAGATTTCATACTCATAGTGGTTCAGAGGTATAATGAAGAAATTACATTATAAGGAGAAAATAAAATTCACTTTGGAGAAAACAAATATAAAGGTTTTAATACTTACAAGTAGGAATACTAATATGGAAAATATAAAAAGCTGGGTGGAACTAAGTGACTCAGTGTTAAGGTGCTGACTCTTTTAGAAACCAAGAATCTTTGAAGGCATCATATTTTCCTCTAGTTATACTGTAGAAGGCAGCACATGACTAATAACTTAAAATTGCAAAATCATTTTCAAATAAAAAAGCTGTTTCCAAAACACACCAGATCACCAGGCATTCTCTGGAGAACAAAACTCTACAGAGCAGCCAGTCAGTGACCTACTGGAACAAATCAGCAAGCTGCTGCCTTAAAACCTAAAATGCACAGAATGTTTGAACCATTTTTGAAAAATATTCATTAGCATTGAACTTTTCCAAAAAAATTTGTGTTACATTTAATTTACATTAAAAGCATATGTCATAGACCAACGGCAAACACCACAGTGTGATGTATTTCAAGTTGTTGTTTTTTACAGAATAATCGAAAAAGTGGTGGTTTGCATTTGTGTTCTGAACTCCTCAACTAATACTTAGTAGGAATCACCTTTTGGCTGCAATCAAGCTGTAAGTCTTTGGGGTATGCCTATAATTTATTTGCAGATCTAGACACTGAGATTTCCCCTGGTTTTTGTTTGATTTTTCTTGACTTTTCTTGACTACCCACCATGTATTGCTGGGTACTTCTGTTCTGAGTGCCCCAAAAGCATGCTGTACTCCAAAAGAACCACCTGGGTCAGATTTCCCCAGTCCGCTTCTACTCTGCATATCGGAAGTCTGAAACAGGGGATCAGACATTAACGTTACACCTAAGTTCCTCCAGAATGTGTCTGGCCCCTCCGCAGTACGAAACAGGAGAATATCTCTCTGGATCACTAAAAGAAAAATAACTTAAACCAGATAAATTAAATATATTGAACTCTTATAACAATCCCCTGTCTAAAGCAACCTCAGACTGAAGAGCTGTCTAACCCTAAGTCACTTACTCTTCTTCTCATAAACTTTGCTTCTTGTGACTCTAAGCCATGTTCAGAGTATACGGTGAGAGCAGCAGAGCTAAAATGAACGGCTAACACCGAAGCTAACCGCTAAGCTAACCGCTAAACTAACCGGATAAATAAACACTAGAAGTGTGCATGTGCAGCTAGCAAGCAGAAACTAACAAGAAAGTTGCACACACGCTGGCGTTATGCGAGCACGTCAGAATGATTGATATGTGGGACAACCTAGATAAGGCCATACCTCCGGAACTTGAGGGACAGAGGGGGTGAGAGCAGAACCAAAACTCTGACTAATCACTGCCATTCGGTGCAAATGGCAGTGATTGATCAAAGTTTTTACAGGCCCATAGGGATTGATTTTTTTCAACCTCTTTTTTCTGAAGACATAATCAATCTACTGACTACTCTCAGGATGGAAGGATGATTTTACCCAGTATAACAAAAAGTGTTTCTTAACAGGATTACTAACTATAACTTTAAGCTCCAAATCCATTCCAAACAGCCATGAGGTTTGGCATAAAAAAAAAAACCTGACAGCGTCACTAAAAACTAAAGTTCACATACCAGCAAAAGAAAAAGAAAAGAAAACAGAGAATAAAAATCTGAAATTTTATTTAGGGATTTATGTAACAGACTTGCAGCAGGTTGCAGATATTGACTATTTTTCTTCTTATTAATTTTTCCCCCATGAGCTCTTTAGCACCTTTGCTGTCTTCGAAAGTGTTGGATCCACCAGCAGCAGCTGCATGTACTGTATGCCTGAAGGCTGAAGAACTACCTCTGTTGGCAAAAAAATTTAAAAACAAAATAACAAAAAAAAAATCTTAGTTTTGGGTTTTGAAGGCTTGTGTGTGTGTGTGGAAAAAAAAACGAAGAAGTTTACTGGAGCTTTTCTCCCTGAAGGGGCAAAGAGATGGGGAAACGAAGGGAATAACAAGAAGACCATCCTCCAACAGGCTGGTTTCCCAGTGAAGTTACAAGGTCAGACTAATTTATTTATAGCACTTCCTTGAAAGACCGAAATATCACTGACACAATTTCATACATAATAAAAGAAATAAAATAAAATACATCAAGCTTTGTTAGGCTTGATCTACTTGCACTTTTGTTTTTGATTGAGATCTGCAGCAGTCACACTTTAATTAACACCAGAGCCTTCTTACATATCTATCTATCTATCTATCTATCTATCTATCTATCTATCTATCTATCTATCTATCTATCTATCTATCTATCTATCTATCTATCTATCTATCTATCTATCTATCTATCTATCTATCTATCTATCTATCTATCTATCTAGTTAAAATGGGTAATTGTTGTGCACCTTTTCTTCTGGAGCCTTTGACCAGAAGTATACATGTTCTTGTGGCAGCATCGGGCTCTCCGTGTGCTCCAGTTTATTCCCAGTGTCCTAATAAAGCCATAGAGGGTGATTTGAATTGCCTCTAGGTGTTAGCATAAGGGTACATAAATCTCTGTTTCTTTGTGTTGGTCCAATGAGGGATTGCTGACCTGTTCAGAGTGTTCCTTGACTCTTGCTAAGCAACATCTGGACCAGGCTCAACACCCCTATGAGAAGAGCTCATAGGGGTCAAAGAGTGTAAACGTTAGCAATAGTTTCCCTTGCAGCATGAATACATGAAAGCTTCTTTCAAAATGCCAAAGCAGCAACAAATTGTACCAAGTGTTTAGGATTCTCTACTTGTCATAAAATCTAAAGAGGACTTTGCTCAGTGATGACAAGAGGTAAAATAGAAATAAGATGGTAAAGAAGCGGCCCACGGACGCTCTGTAAAGTTAGAGGACACACTATCATTTGAAAATTATCTAAAAAGAATCCATACATACTAACTAAGCATTTGAGCTTTTAAAGGCCAATAGCCATTATCTTTTTGTATCTTGGAGAAAAAGTATATATATATATATATATATATATATATATATATATATATATATATATATATATATATATATATATATATATATAAAATTCAGTAGCACAGTGAGGTGTCCAGGAAAGTAGCTGAAACAATTATTTATTATAATTAAGTTGTATAGGTTATGTGACCAATGCCGTTCATGATTAAGTACAGAATCTGGCCGTAGATTTCTCCACCAGCTGCAGAAGGCTTAAAAGAGACTAATTTATAATAATTTACAGGGAATAACAATGATACAACACTGAATGAATTAATGCTGCAATAAATGTTCTCAGATTTATATAATTACAGAGGGAAGGATTTTATCTGGGAACGTTTTCCTTTAAAAACACTTTTTACAACAGTGTTAATCTCTTTATTTAACTTCACATGACTTTCAAGGGTGCCACGAGGGTTTCCAGCATAGGCCTGAAGGTCCAAGATTTTTTCCGACTTTTGCAAAATTTGCACAGACAACTGAAGCTGCGATATTTGCCAACAGGCATTTCAGTTCTCCAAGACAGTTGAAATTGGATTAAAAGCATGGCTGATAATCTGAATCTGGACTGAAGGATATACATCCTCGTAGAAACATACATATACATTCTTACCCATAACTAAAGCCTGTTTTTTGTAATTTATACTTTAACTTTCACAGTCGGCATGAAAGTTTAGGGCATTTCAATTTCTCAACCGGCCCGCACTGTTTACATATATCACATAAATCAGAGATCTATTTCTCTTAAACCATCCTAATATGAGAAAGACAAGAGGACATACTACACAAGATAGCGCAAATGTGTGATGATCTTGATACATCAGGAAACAATACTATATCTAGAGTAGTAGTTCTCACCCCCCCCTCTGAAGAAGAAAATATTTTCAGCCCCCCATTCCAACAAAATGGGTAAAAAAATTTAACAATTTATATTGTTTTCTGTTGTACTGCATTAAAGCTGTTCGTTTTGTAGATTACCCAGAATCCCTTTTATAATTTATAACAAATATATAGGTCCATTTATAGCATATAACAATATGATATTAACAACAATATGAATGACTTTTAGCCTGACTCGTACCTATGGTCAACTTTTAACTAGCTATGAAACTCATATGGCAAAAATAATATCAAGCCATTAATATTAAAGATAAGCTTCAGTCACATTAAGTTTTGTAGTTTTTTATTAGTAGTATTCATCTCACCACTGACTGCAGGTACACACCAAACAGCAGGGGGTGCTTTTGTAACATTTAGCAGACCTGTATTTTCTGTACAAAAAAAGGCAAGGCTTTCCATTTTCTTAGCACCCCCCACCCCAATCCACACCCCCCCCCCCCCCCCCCCCCCCGGCCTCCTCAAGGGGGTGCACCCCACTATTTCACAAGCACTTATCTAGAGCATCTATACATTGATAGAGTATACTCTATCAATGTATATAGATGGATGGATGTATTGATGGAAGGATGGATGGATGGGTGGATGAAAAATGTCTTTATTAGAGTCATCTGGTAGTATGAATAATTTTGTTGTAAGACCCGCAAAAACTGGAAAGCTCCAACCCTGGAGTAATCAAGGCAAGGCAAGGCAAGGCAAATTTATTTATATAGCACAATTCAGTACAGAGACAATGCAAAGTGCTTTACATGATTAAAATATAGGAATACAAGCAAGTAGGGATAGAATATAGAAACAAAAAAGAACATTAAAAACATTAAAACAGTTTAACTAGAACAGTCAAAGGCAATTTTAAACAAATGTGTTTTTAATCTTGATTTAAAGGAACTCAGGCTTTCCGCACTTTTACAGTTTTCTGGAAGTTTGTTCCAGATAAGTGGAGCATAGGAACTAAATGCTGCTTCTTCGTGTTTGGTTCTGGTTCTAGGTATGCAGAGTAGGCTGGAGCCAGAAGACCTGAGTGGTCTGGAGGGTTGATACACTGATAACAAGTCTGTGATGTATTTAGGTGCTAAGCCATTCAGGGATTTATAAACTAACAGAAGGATTTTAAAGTCTATTCTCTGAGATACAGGGAGTCAGTGTAAGGACTTTAGAACTGGGGTGATGTGCTGTACTTTCTTAGTCTTAGTGAGGACGCAGGCAGCAGCGTTCTGGATCAGCTGCAGCTGTCTGATCCACTTTTTAGGCATCAAGATGGACCCTTGAGGAACTATGCACTGCAAGCAATGAATTTCCACTATTAACACCAAAAAGATCTGCCCAATTACAAAACAGTCTACATTTTGTTAGTGTCTCTTTAAGTTGAGTCAACTACGGTGAATGATAAGGGGTAAGACTTTTATTTATTAATTTACTTACTTGGTTGCTTAGGTTCTCCAACACAAAAGTTAGGCTACACTGTCTGGGGGGGGGGGGGGGTTGCTTTGCACTACTAACTTTACTCTAAGCTCTTGAGTTCAGCTCTTGGTTACCTGTGTAAATCAGTGACAGATAGCAGTGTGTGCCGCTTTAAGAGTGAGTCTTCGGGTGGCTTCTTGATATTAATAGAGCCGCTGTGTCTTCCTCCTCTGACGTAATGCCCACAGAGAGACAGGCGGAGAGGTCCTGTCACAGCAAAGCGATAACACTAGTCTGAAAGAAAAGGAAAAGAAAAAAAAAGAAAAAGAAAAGGGAAAGATAACAAACTGACCCGCTTCGGTTTGCTGTGACCACCAAATCCACGGATAACAAACTAACTATAGCGAATATATATCAACTCCCGAGCCGAACTCACCCACTAATCAGTCGGTATTAGCCTAGTTTATGTGCTGCCGCGAAGCCTTTAACTACCCCCCCACTCCCCCTCCACCCTGACCAAAGAGAGAAAAAAAAGAGACAGCCAAGACACAGTCACCCCGTCCGACATCAGCAACAAACAAAAAAAAAAAAAGCCCACAAAGAGACGAACCAGCCAGACAGCCACCATCTTTACAGGCTGCTGAAAGAGAGCCACTCTGAGAGAGAGAGAGAGAGAGAAAAAAAGAGAGGCTAATGCTTATCTTGATCAACAGGTAAGCATCCGTTACATACAACTATCTCTGCAACAGCTTCTTTCCTTTTTATTGAATGTCACCGTATTGGGTTTAATTTTTTATTTATTTTTTTTTTATTTTCATAAACAAAAGCGACGCAGGGTTTGGGATCGCAGACGGCGAGAGATGTGCTCTCGAGATGAGTCAGCCGAGGAAAATGTGTCCGTCCGAAAAGGAAGCGATTATGAAGGAGGAGGAGGAGGAAGAGGAGGAAGAGGAGGAGGAGGGGGGTACAAAATGTAGCCGTTAGTAGTTTTTACGACGGGCAGCGGTCGGTTTGCGTCTTATGTAACTAACGGCCTGAGCAACAGCAGCGGCAGCAGCAGCGGCAACGTCGGTGTGAGGGGAAGAGAGAGAGAGAGAGAGAGAAAGAGAGAGAGAGAGAGAGAGAGGGTTGGAGGGGGCGGAGGTGGAGGAGGTGGTGGAGGGAGGGGGGAAATCTGCTGCTGAATGAAGAAGAGAGGAGGGAGCACCGCTTTGAATTCACATGGCAATTTACATTTAGCTTAGGACACCCGTACGCCACACTAATGCGAAATGTGTGTGTGTGTGCGCGCGCGCGTGTGTGTGTGTATGTGTGTGTGGTGGGGGGGCCGTGTCTGCTGTTTGCTGCTGCTGCTGCTACCGGGGAACGGGCTACCGCTCTGATTTAACTTTGAAAGCCAACAACAAGCAGAGAGAGAGAGAGAGGGGGGGAAACGTGGAGTCGCCTCAAGTAGGTTTGTGCTTTTCCTCTTCTTTTCTTTTCTTTTCTTTTCTTTTTTAAGTTTGGAGTCTCTTCGGCTTGTTAAGTTCGCGATAAGCGGCGTTTCTGATTGATCGTGATTGCAGGCAGCTAAACTCCGGGGATGATTTCTGTCACTACAAAAGTAGCTCCGGTGTAACTACTAGCTTGTTTTGGGTGTTCATTCTTTCATTGATAAAAAAACAACAACAACTCAACAACAACTTTTTGTTTTTTCACGCCGCAAACTTGATACTCAAGTTCAGCTTCCAGACGCGCGTCACGGAGTTTAGACGGAAACTGTTTTAAGAAAAAAAAAATCAACAAATAAACAAACAAACTAACAAACAACAAAAAGAAAGTCGCGCTCTTTGCTTCTTGGGAGTTTATTGGGGGCTAAAGAGCGACAGAAAAGTGTGATTTACACATCAAAGAAGCGCTGTTTATCCGATATGGCGCTGTTTTCATTGTTGCAGAGCGGCGTGGTGGATGTTGGGTTGTCGACACATCCTCCCTTATCAACGTGAACGCAAACAAGTGCAGAGCGGCTCGACTGTGCCCCCCCCCCCCTCTCCTCTTATACATTTGTCTCAGGATAGTTTTGCATTTGATGATCGGACGTTTCGTGTTCGGAGTTCAACTTTTTTTTTAAAAGGCCCCCCCCCCCCCCCCCCCCCCCCTTTTTCGTCCCAACTAACTGTGATGTTCCTTTGAGATAAGGGTGCTGGGTAGGCATGACAACTCTGTGGGGACAGCAGGGTATGTGAAGGCAGCACAATGAGGTAAGGAAGCTTTTTTAACACAGTCCTCCACCAGAGTTTTCCAAATCAGAGCCCCCCCCCCCTCCCCATGAAACACTTTACAAAACAACCTTGCTTTTATTTAGCAAATAACTCCAAGTAATGCGTTTAAAAAGAGATGCAGGCCTGTTAAGCTCCTGTTTAAACCACCCCATACAGTTATCCCCACTTGTTTAAAAGTGGGGAAAAAAAACAAAGATTCTTACTTAAAATTAGGTTTTTTTTTTACCCCTGAGGGATTCACCATATGTATGTTTATATATTTGTAAAGTAGAGCTATGAGAAACTCCCATTACCGAGAGCTTCAGCTCATAATGAAATCGAGGACTTCTCCAAATTGCGGCTTTGCTTCAGGTGAAAAAAAAAAACAAACTTTTTCTTTTATTTTGAGCAAACACTTCTCCGTGTTTAGTCTCGCGGTTTTTAAACACCTCAACTTAAAATGCATGTATGCTTTTAAAATGAAACTTTAATTACACTCTAAAGAGCACAATAAACTGCCTTTCTGGACTCATTGAATGGAGTAGTTTTCATAGTGTGTGTTTTTTTTTATTTTTTTATTCAGCTCAAAAATGGCTTGGGGAAAGTTGGTCAGATTTCTTTGTAATGCAGCTATATATTCATATTTACCTCCCAGGTTATCACATTTATATGTATAACATTGCAGCCTGTACAAGTTAGCATCCAGATGAGGTAAAGACAGACGGTCCCAGGATACATCCCTGAGGAACTCTAGAGTTTTTGCCCTGATTTTATTTTCCAGATAACCCCTCATATTGTATATCAGCTCGCTTAGCTATAAACTTACACTCCAGGCGTACTTTAAAGTGTGCGGGTTCTCGTTTGAATTCTTCAAGTTCTGACTGCTAACTTTTTCCAGCAACAAACCAAATCAAAACAAAAAAAAAACCAAAAGAAATTGACTTGGAAAACTACCTCAGACACACCTCCGAGTTAAAATCAAAAGTTAACCAAGACAGAGAATCCTAACCATCCAGATTTGCCGTCCTGTTTTAAAACTGCTGCGTTCAGTGTAATAAGGGGAATGATGATGAGAAAGTTCTGTTAACTCTTTTTTTTTTTTTTAGTTAGTTTTCGGTGACTGCTTGCAAGTGCAGTGCTTTTTACAGAAAACATCTCTCAGTAAAGACAGGAGGTGAGCCAATCGAAGAGAGAAACTTTTTTTAAAACTGTCAAGTCTGAAGATTATTAGGGAGCAGCACCTTTTCATTTTTTAAAACAAGCTGAACTGTACATGCGTCTACGCTGAGATGACTGCCTATCGTCCACTTCTCTGTGACACACTTGGGAGTCTTGGTCCCTCATGAATAGTTCATGTTGATCCAGTTCAGCAATTCCTTTGTAATTAAGTTCGATAACACTGTGTTGCCACTGTAAGAGTCCGTTTTCAGATGCGTTTTGGATGTTATTGGAGCTGCTGCAAGGAACCTTCATTTTTTTTCTTTCTTCTTTTTATCTCAGTCCTTCACCAGATTTCTTTAAATCTGAGCTCACCCTAAAAGCCGAAAAACAACTCGCCTCGCTTCTACCTCAGAATATAACCTTCAATTTTGTATTTTAAAAGACGTTTTAGGATCGTTAAACTTCTCTCGTCCCCTCATTCAACAAAGATACATCCCTAGATTCAGAAATATTTGAAATTATACCCTAAGAGTACTTTAAGAAGTGTAATTTTGAATTGAAAGGGTTTAAGTTCTGACTAATAAGGTTCGCCATGAGCAAATAAACGGAGTCGGGGGGGAAAGTTGGGCAGATTCTTGCCGGGTACGTCAATCCAGCTTTGAATTCTCAGAGAAATGAAATGTGAAGGGTTTAACTTACAGCGTTAGTCTGCGTGCTTTACGGCTTCAGATTATTGTTAACTTCTTCATTTTTTTTTCATGCCAAAGCGTATCCCAGAAACTCTTATTTTATTTACCCACACGCAAAGTCTTTTTTCTTTTTTTTTTTTAATTAAAAATTCTGCTCCCTGTGTTTCTTCTTTCTTTGGCCATTTTCACATCTGCTTTCCCGCGAGCTGCACATGTAATAATGACAAATCTCTCGGTAGTTCCTCAAATTCTCTCGTCTTTTCATTTTGCTTTTCCTTTCTAGTTTTTTTTTTATTTTATTTTTTTTAAAGAAACGTTGAGACGGATGAACGGTGCTACTCTCAAGGCTTGACGCAAATGAAAACCATGCACTTTTAATCAACTTCCAGATCTCATAAAGCTTGTAATTAATGTCGCCCGTCACCGTCTTTAACATTACGCTTTAACTAGATTAAAAAAAAAAAAAAAAAAAAAAATTCTCATCACTTTTATATTAAGGCCTGTCAAACTTTTACAACTTGCATAAATCTCTTTTTAAATGACCGAAAACACTCAAAATAAGTAAATTTAGCGTGGTAAGTGGGAAGAAGAAGAAGAAGAAAAAAAAAGCCCCGCTTTCACGCTGGACACTGGATACGTTTGTTTCTTACGGCCTTGTTCGTGGCTGCTATTAAACGTCAAAACAGTTGACGACTTCCTAAAGCGAGCCTATTGCTTGTAAAACTTATTTGTGGATGTATGCGCGAGACAGAGTGGGAGACAGCAAAGCGCGTATTCCTTTGTGTTTGTGTGTGTGTGTGTGTGTGTGTGTGTGTGTGTCTGTATGGGCTGCGGAGACGAGCCATGGCTCACTCATATGGCTGCAATATGTGAAGCCTCTCATGTGGTGGAACTCTGAAGGAGAGAGAAAGTTTGGAGAGAGAGAGAGAGAGAGAGAGAGAGAGAGAGCTGCGACGAGAACACACGGAGCGAGGGAAAGCCAGGGACGTCCCGCTCGGCCATAGCTGGAATGTATCTCCCGTGTTTTATTGATGGTTTAACGTTCTGGGAGACACGAGGAACAACTGTAGTGATTTTGCGGGCTGCCATGTTATTTGTATCTGGTCGTTTTGTACATTGCTTTGAGGAGGGGGGGGGGGAAAGGTCGGTTTGAGACGGGGCGCTTTTTTCGGGGAAAAGCGGGAGCGACTTGAACCCGTAGAGACATGATTTTTTGCTCCGTTGCCTTGAAGAATTAAAGGACAGGCACAAAGTGAACGGGGTTGGGCCTTTTTTCTAACCGAACCCCCAAAGATGGACAAGGCACAGGCTGGCGTGAAACTCTCACTGAATTAAAACCTCCACCCTAATGTATCGCAACATTAAAACAAAAATCTATTACATGGTCTGTGTGCTTTTTTTTCTAATTGGAAAGCATCTAGTAGTTTGTTTACGCCGCTGGTAGTCGCAGTGACTGGAAGCTTATTACAAACAAACTTATAAAGCAACGTTAACTTAAATAGTCCGGTTGGTTGCCTCTACTCAAACTGTGCTTGTCTTTTTTATGTTTTTGTTTTGCGACTGGATTCGTGTCGGAGGTTTTAAGCTCGGCTCCGGGAACGGCAGCGCGCTCGAGTAGTGGACGTTTCGGTTGCAGGTTTGAAAGCCGGCGGGATTTGCTCAATTGCTGTGGCGCTAACTATTAGCAAAAGAAGCTGCTGACAGATTTCCCTCCGCTTTTTGCGTTCAAACACTAAAGGAACACGTTCACAAATGGAGACTGTAGAAGCCCCTGTCTGTACCACTGGTTTAATTACGCTACCCATCAGACGTCCTAATAATAGTTTATACAAGTTTCACTGCGTCGTAAATGCTTGGCAGCCATATTGGATTCTAAACTTGAGTCTGGCCATTGAACCCCAAACCTCACCGTCTGGATTCTGACTTCAGAATCATACGTTCTTGGTGTATTCCAACTTTTGAACACAAAGAGAACTCACTAGATGTAACTAGGCTTTAGCTGGTAAGAGATTCCCACAGCACTTTATCCTCGAGTAAAAAGATGATGCTGCTTACGCAACAATTGCAAATCGCTGTTATTTAAACCAGAAAAAGCAAACTACAGCTGCTAAAATTGTATAATATATTAAATATACCTTGAATTATGTTATCTTTAACATTGACTCATGGTTATTTTGATACGTAAGCTGGTGCAGAAATCTAAAATCATCGCCTGTTTAATATAGTAATTCTCATTGTGCGGAGTGTTATACCCGTCTGTTTTCTAACAGGGCGAAACTGGGAGTAAAATAACTTGACACTAGCGTGTTAAATAGTCAGGCTATCCGCTCCACATCCCATCTGCAGCTAATTGCTAAGCGGACGTGCGGCTCCAAGCTGTCCAGCTAGCGTTTTAAAAGAACAGGAGTCATCGGTGGCACTCCCTTAGTTTTCAGAGCATGACTGTCTGTGCTCTGCCTGACTGGGAACGTTTCCAAACTGCTGAATAAAAAAGGAAAAGGTGCAGAGACCTTCGGTCGGCCAGCTGACTGGCAGTGCACAGCAAAAAGGCAGGTGAGGGGCAGAGCTGATTACTCGCCCTGCAGTCAGAGCCGGAGCCTCATTTAAAGGGATTCAAAACCACTGGAACGGCCTGACAGAAACACTTTTTTTAACCACGGATGGTGCCTTTAACCGACTCATGCCTACTCAGGACCGACAAAAACGTTTGTGCCAGTTCCCTTTATTTACCTCTCTTCATGAAGTGATTCGCTTCTCACCATTTAAGAGATCAGTCAAAATCCTCAAGTCTACACTAACCTCTGCTGGGTTGTTGTTGTTATAATGCTTCTAAAACTTCCGACCGATGCTGTTTTTTGTTGTAGACTAAGATGGTGTTTTAACACGAGACCAAATTCACAAACATTTAAGGCAAATTCCCAATCCCAAGAGGAGGATTATAAACATTGATTTATCCCCGATATGACAAGACGCTACAGTTTTATTTTGTTTTTTTTCACGTTTGATTTTTCCTTTCGCCCTGTCCTTCAGTGTAACGTTATATGCTAAAGAATTAGTCACATGGGAAGCCTTTACCGGAGCCGTTTCCCATAAGTGCTCTCAGCTGACGCTCGTCGAGCGTGTCGGTGCAACACCGCCGCGTCCTTCTGGAGTAAACCGTCTTCAGACCTGCTCCAAAAAAAAAGCGATTTAAGGAACACTTCTTTCTTCTTTAATCGCAGCCCCCATTTATTTAATTTCCAATCACTTTGAGTTGCTTTCGCGGCGGCTTCAACTCTCATTGTTTCTAATAAGCAGGAAAAAAGATAGCATCTATTAGGGCAATCAGCTGTTATTCATCCCAGCCTTTCCCCGCAGTTCAGATAAAGTATAACACCCATTTGTCACGGAGAGTTTTTTTTTTTGTTTTTTGTCTGTTTTTGGAGCAAAACAACATCTTTCATTCGTCCTGGCTCGTGCTCCACTCTGTGATTGTGCTTTTTTTTTTTATTACCCAACGTCCTGCTTTTGCTCATATCTCAAGGACGCGATCGTTTTAAACTATTTTTTTCTTTTTACTGGCCCGGCATATCGTGACTTTGTATTAGTGGGCCGTAGTTGGTGGCAGGGCAGGGATTTTGATCTTATATTCCTCTTGCTTTTTTACTGGAAGTCAGTCTCGGCTACAAAGGGCTCCCCAAAAAAATATAATCCCCACTGTGGTCTGTGGTCTGTGCAGCCTTGTTTAGGCTCAACTTTGTCTTCTAACGTCTTTGTTCTTTTTTAGACTTTAAAGCCCGTCTTCAGATAACGAGCACATGTTCGTGGTTTAGGGTGAGATGAGTCTTTTTTTTTTTTTCTTTTCTTTTTCTTAACTGTTTTTCTGAGAAATCCTAAATTTGGGAGATGTTCTCTAATGCGAGAGGGTGAAAATCTTTCTGCCATGACACAGTGGAAACTGATAGGCGGTGGTTGGGTCGATTTTAAACGGGTACGAAATGAGTGGGGAGCGGCGCAGGCGGCAGTACCGCCTTGCGGTCTCTTCTGTTACCGAAAGTTTTTAAAAAACGCTCAGACCTGCTTACTACTTGTGCTTTTCTCCGTACGACGGCAAGTTAAGGCTCTTAAAAAATGCAACAGGTAGCACCGGCTGCAGACACGTGCATCTGCGTTGCGCCGTGTCAGAATAATTAGGAAAGTGATTCACAGCCTTTTGCAGCTTTGGCTTGTGAGGCAGCTGGTAAATGAAACCTGCTGGCTTTTGATGTCAGCGCTTTGAGTTCTGGAGTCCGGGCTGCTTTGACTCAGCGGTACGAGCAGGTTTTTGATGCTTCCTGTGCGCCCGGACCTTCGGTTATCAATCACGACTCAGATGAGTTCTGACCTTGTGTAAAAAAAAAACACCTGAGGTGATGCCCCAGCTGGGCGCTTGATGAAATTTGTCAAAATATAATTAAAAAAGGAGCCCTCGGTTGATTGATAATCAGCTGATAGAACGTTTTTTGTTTTTTTTCTCAACTATTTAGCATCAGCGGCCTTTAGCGTCAAAATGACAAAGTATTTATTCTGCGTTTAAGCTGTTTGGCTGCTTTGGGTTTTTAATCATGCAAGTTAAGTTTTGATTTGGAACTACATAACTACAGATGTTCTTTAAAGTTTGAGGGCTGTTATAAAAAGAACTTGTGTAAATATGTAGCTATTTTTAATATTCAGTCTATTTAATATTACTATAATTTGGCCCGCAGAGTTTTTATATAATTTTCTTATCAATAATGAGATTCCGGTTGTTCATCATGATTCTTTTTTTATTTAACATACAGCACTTTCTGTGTTTATTGGCACCAATGGTAAAGATGCAACAAGTTTATTCATTAATTATTTATTGCAGATGCGTGCCGTAATCTCGGCTCTCTCAGTGCCCTTTGGAGATCGTTTTTACCCTCTGCTACCACCTTCCTCACTGTGCAGGACAAACCTGGATCCTGGTCCAGTCTTGTTCGTCACATTTAAAGTCCTGCTTGAATGAATGTTGTCGTGATTTCTCTGACTGGGGATGGGTTTAGGTGAGCAGCTACGTTTTTGTTGTCACTTCCCAACTGATAAAGATCAGCATGCGTCCGCTATCCTGCAAATTACACGCGTCCCTGTCCGCACCCCATCCCATTTTAAAAGAGGGATAAAATCATTTTTGTAGCTCAAGGAAACACAAAGTCATTGAAATGAATTAATGGCATTAAATTGGTAAAGTATGAATGTAAAATAATGTTTGAGTTTAATTTTTTGGAGATTTCAATAATTTTGCCATTGGTTGATTTATGAATAATAACTATTTCCTTACATGGAAATGTTGCATATTTTATTAATCAGGTCCAATGAAATGGTGGATTTTTCTAAATATTGATAGTATGCTGCCTGAGCTACTTGCTAATGCGTCCAAATAAAATGTTTCATTTTTTTCATGCATGGCTTTGAGCAAAACCCCAAGAGCTACATTCACTTGACGAAAAAAAAAAGGCAAAAGCTTTTTTTAGCACATTTCTGAAAATCTTGATTTTATCCAAAAACATTTCTGCACCCTTAGATAGTAGTGTTAAGATAGATGCTAATTTCAAGGCTTACTCCTTTCAATACTGAAAAATAACAACCACGAATGAACATTAGAGTGCAATTTGAGTATAAAATGCCTTGTTTGACATTTATCTCCTGCGCTACTTACTTGCATCCATCCGACATGCATTTATAAAGCAACCGTGACACGCACATGGTGACGCTACGTCTGAAGGATCCTGTTTCTTTTTTTTTTGCACCAACAGTTTGTCTGTCGGGATTATGACTTCATAAGCACGTTTACTGTAATGTCGAGCCTCGAGGAAGCATGCTCGTCTGAGGCACATGTCGTCTAGACAGCAGCGAATACCAGAATTTTTGCTCTTGAAAGTTTAGTTCTTTTCTCATTTCGTAAGTGCAGTTTTCACACCTGTTGATAAAGACTAAGGAAAATGTGACAGCAGCACAAGCGACAGCAACCCGACTGTGATTTTTATCTTGCCTCCTCATATTCAGAGCTGTCCTTCTCATTCAGGTAAAACTCTTTGTATACTTAACTAATATTGCGCGCAAAGTTTCTTCCTTCCCCGAAATTTTGATTCTGTTAGAGGAAAACTCAGCCTGGATCCGAGCGGGTGATTTGCGTCCGATTCGCAGCTCTTTAGGAAACAGCCGCCGTGAATCAAGAAACCCACTCGTCGTTTTGCCGCTGTTTGTCTCATTTGCTGAGATCTTCGCATCAGATTAGTGCGTAACCAGCCGCTCGCGTAAACGTCAGCCTCCAGTTTACAGACATCAGAGTTTTCCGTTGGGTGTTTTTGATGTGGCCGCGTGCCTGAACGCAGGTGATTTCGTTCCCCCTCTACCCCTGTCTGTTTCATTTATGCGGCATCCGTTACTACTGCATATCAGCGCCTAGCATCTCGTGCTTAGCAGTAGCAGTATTAGTCAACGTTTATCTCCAGACTTCTCAGTCTTGTTGATAGATTCCTATCAGTTATTCTACGAGTCTAATGCTTGTTATCTGCAGCTGCTGACTTGAAGTCTATCTCATTTGCTGCTTGGTTTTGAGCAAATAGACTTGCTGATTGTTTATTTCTGTGCTGGAGGTTAACTACCTCCCTCTGTGCACACACACACACACACACACTAAGATTCCTTATCAGACAATTCACCCCGTCTGTTTCACTTTTTCCTTTTGTCTATTGAAATGTTCTGCATCTTTGTCTTTAAGTTTCTGTCTTTGTTTGTTTTTTGTTTTTGTTTTTTTACCAGGACTGCTGAGTGTCATATGCCCTTGATTGTAGTGTAATCACTGTCAGAAAAGGGAGTTTACTTGGTCCAAGATTGCATTTAACTTTCATTTCAAGTGTAAATACTCGCTGACATTTGTTTGCTATTGTGCTCCATCCCAGTCACGAATACAGTTTCTCCAATGGTGATGTGGCACAATTTTCCTCCAGCAATCATGCGTTTCAATCTGGGCGAGCCATACAGCTGTGAAGCATTGTTGCTGGCTAATACAGCTTTTTTTTTTTGTTAGCTTATGGATTCTGTTTGTTATGTGTGAGAGGATCTTCCGTGCACACACATTCCCACTGTATTAAGTCATATTTTGGCCAAACATTGTATTTTTTATTAAAGATTGGGCATGAACAAAAAAATGGCCTCTTAGTATCTGCAATAAAAGTTTACAGCAAAAATATAGAACGTGATCTGATTTCTTTGTTCTAAAATAGAGACACCACTGGCTACTAAAATGATAAAGTATTCTGACAAGGAGCTCACGAATCAAAGTTTTTCTAGCTGATACAGATTGAAGTCTGTCCTCCTGGCTTTGATAACTGTTGGTTTTCCCCAATGACTGTAGTATAAAATAGAAAAATCTGCTGAATGTTCTTTAATAGAACAAGTAGTTTGGCATCCAGTAGAAAAAGAAGGATTTAAGAAAATAAAGGAAGGGCCTTTATGCATCAATGTATATGTGCCTAATTTATTTGTTCAA
This sequence comes from Fundulus heteroclitus, assembly GCF_011125445.2. Lineage (NCBI taxonomy): Eukaryota > Metazoa > Chordata > Actinopteri > Cyprinodontiformes > Fundulidae > Fundulus > Fundulus heteroclitus. The sequence continues at coordinate 135,698 of NW_023396599.1, forward strand.
CTTAAAAAAGTGCATCAAATTGTATGTTGCCAGATTTATAGACCAAAAATGGTAGGAGATGTTAGTTTTAATGGATGTAATGAAAAATAAGATTTTTTCTGCATCTGACCTACAAATTACCACTCAGGGCAGATTGAGGAAGCATTGGCCGATTATGAACTGTGGCTGATGAATTGGTTCAACTTTAATACTTATGATTATGTTATATATAATATCTCTAGTTTTTTTTTGATACACACCTAAATAAAACTACTAAATAAACACCTGCTAAAATTAGCAGTCGGGCTTCATTAACAGTTTACTATAATGTTTTGCTTCAAGCTACAATAGCTGTAGATTTTAAACCAAGTTGTTGCAATAGAAGTGATAGTTGGCATACTTTTGTTTCCAAACCATGGCTGTCTGCGTTTATCCCAACCAGAAATATTTTAAAAGTTGTTTTTGTAGTAAAGGAGCTAAAAGGTAAGTGCCTTCTTTGAGCCAGCTGACTGCCAGTGTGCAGCAACCAGCTCTGAGGGGGGTTATGTACATACGAAGAAACCTCTGGTCTTTTAGGACTTTAAATTATAGGACAGGTATGAAAAAATCCTTTTTGAAATTCACTTTTAAATACTTTTCTGACTAATAATTTAATTTAATACTTTTCTGACCCGTCCCCGCAATTAACTTCCTGGTGTCGGAAACTGGAAGATTTTTAGCTTTATCGGCACTTTGGTGACCTCAGGTTGGTAATTAAAACTTATCAAAAGCAGCGTCATGGCAGCACCACTGCTGGTCAGCTGGCTGAAAGAAGGCGTATACTTTTCTTGCTTAGAAGAAAGACAAATTCAGCTGCTTGGAAATATTTTACTTTCTCAACGAAACAAAAACATGGGGTGGAAACTAAAAGGAGGACCACCTAAATTATTAATAATATGCATGTTTTGCTTGAAATTATATCTGAAGTATAATAAAACTGTACTGTGAAGGTTTTGTTGGGGCCCTTAACCATTCAACTACAATGTTAGATTCAGTTGCAATTTCTTACAAATAACATATGAAAATAAAAAATTCATGTGATATTTTGCGCTTTTAAGTTATGCAAGAAGAAGAGACGAATTACAGGAAAGCCTCTGACTCTCGGTCTCTTACCACTAAGGTCTTTGCGGCTTATGAAGAAGAAATATTGCAATTCTTTATCAGTCAAATTTTATTAACACAAATACCTCTGTGCTGTAACTTGGAGAATATTATTTGTGGATTTCCAGTGAGAGATAGAGAGCCTTGTACTAAAATCCCCCAAAAAAGGTTAATAAAAAAAAAAAAATCTTTTATTGTTAAAGTTTTAGTATCATGAATTAAAGTTTGTTTTTTATAGACCTTAGAGAGAAAACAACATTAGAGAAAGTCCGCATCTTTTTGGTCAGAGCTTGACAAAAATCGTCAAACAACATTGTCCCGGGCATGACGCAAACGGCGCAGTTATTGTTCGTTTGTTGGAACCCGTTCAGCGGCGAAATGTTCGACAAGGTGTAGCGCTGTTAAGAATGCAGACACAGTTTTAGCATGACCATATTTCTTTTGGAAAGAGACTCAATTTTTGCTGCTTTTTAAAACTTTGGCCTGCACACAGACACACACACACACACACACACACACGCACTGACACACGTATGTAGCTGCAGCTCTGTTAGAACTGTAGTCTGGGATCAGGCTGAAACATCTGGTGGCCGAGTAACTTTTCAAAGTAGTCTTTGTCCTCAGTCTGTGCGCGCATTGGGTCTGTCAAAGTGTGGTTTCCTCTGTGTGTATGCTCTTTATTGTGCCCCGCCAAATTAATTCTTTGATTTAAGCCCATTTATTTCTATCCCTTAAAGACATCAACCGCTGTTGTCTTTCCTTTCTTTGTGTATTTCCGTGTGTCTGCTTCTGTCTGTGCGCGCTGTAGGAAAAAAAAGGTTCACAAATAGTCAGTCTGGACTGTTGTTTATATTATTCATGCAGTCGTCGCTGGCTGCTCTATAACCAGGAGGAATAAAAAGAAGAAAGCAAATGGAGATATGACACCTTTTTTTTTAGTTGGCTGTGGTCTAGCCTGACATAATTGCCCAAATCTGAAGGAGTCAGCGAGACAGCTCTACCCAAGTGCATAAGCACCGCGGACTCGCTCACCTGTGCTCTGCATGATGACGCGGGGGATGGCTTCGTTTTCCCCCCCTTTTTGATGCTGCAAAATAATTCAGCAGGAGCAGCTTTGGGCTTTAGAGGCTGCCGCCCTGAAGACAGTTTGAGCCGATGCCCTCAGGGTTTCACTTCAAAACCGCAGAAACTTTAAAAGGGCCCGGACTCGTCTCCTGTTAGAGCAGTGTAGAGTTATTTGTGCATTAAGAGGCCGTCATCGGACTACCACCGTGGGTATTAGTGCCGTGTAGTTGAAACGATTAAAAGTCAAAGGATTTCTTTGCTCAAAATCATGAGACGGCATTTGATGTTGCTCATGCTCTGACACTTAACTAAAATAGTTTTGTCTTGCCTTATCACTTGTAAAGAAGTTAGTAGTAAACTTTTTTTTGTCGTTTTTTTGTTTATGAGGCTTCATGCTAGAGACCTTGTGTGTGTGTTTGGGTCAAGGAGAATGTCAGCTAATGTGCTTGAATGGAAAAACCACAATTTAAATGACATTTAGGGTTGTGTCAAAGCTGATTTATTTTCTAATTAGATCTTAGGGGAACAAAGAAACAAGTAAGGATGATGTTGCGAATCGGCAACACACGTTTTTCTTTAATGGCAAACATAGATTAATAATCCACTCAGCCTGAAAAACCTCTATAGTCCTTTCTTTTTGTCTTAAATATAGTCGATAAGCGTTTTTTTTTTTCTTCCTTTTTTGCCTTATTTTGTATTTTGGCTCAAAACCACAACTGACTTTTGTGGAATCTAAACCAGACGCACCAATCAATTATAGTTATATAGCTATTTTTATACAAGGATTTTCCTAAATAATTCGCTGCTTTGTCCATTGTGATATCTTTGCGAGGAAAAAAAAAAAAGTAATGTTTACGGTTTGTTTCACTGATTTATTGCAAACGCTATCAGTCCCTGTTTGTATTCCCCGCGGCATAAGTAGCCCCTTCCCCAACTTCCACACCAATAAGTCCTGTCAGTGGGACTTGTTACTGCTTCGGTACGGGGCGCTCACTTTTCAGGGAAAACAAAAAAAGCGCTTCAGACCAGAAAATTGCAGCCGGTCAAGCAAAAGAAAACTCAAGAGACGTTTAAAAAGTATGTTTTTCTTTCTGTTTGATGCAGACTTACTACACTTGAGAAGTCTGGACGTTGTTGGAGTTGGCGCTTAGTGTAAGAGGATGGAAAAAAGAAAATATATATAAATGTGTATTTCCTGAATTTTATTCCCTATATCCCATTTACCATTGCTTAAACAATCAAGAGTTGCCTTTCATATTGATTTTCTGTTAAAAAATCTTAATAAAAATGTTGCCTATATGGAGAATTATCTGTGCTTCCAAGTAGCACCAGCTTTTTTAATTTAACCCGCAATGTCTTGCATCGCATAACTGCAGGACCTCCGAAAACCACCGAATAAAATGTTGTTAGTGGCATGTGTGAAACTTCAAAGTTAGTCTGTTTTTCTGTATGTTTTATTTAATACAAAGATGGTTAAAAATACCGAAGCTTAGCATAAATACAATGTCCGCTTTACTGATCTGTTTTTTTTTATGTGTTCAGGTGGAAGAACAGGTTAGAACAGTGTTAATTTGGCTTTTGCCACTTCTTTAGAGAAACAGGTTAATTAAAAAACAATGTTATTTCACGTTGATTTGCTTTTTGTTTTCAAAGCTTGGTGACTGAAAATATCCTGTGTTGAATTATGGGTGTTTTTTAGAAGTGTTTTTTAAAGTCAGCCCAAAACAACAAAGTCATTTAAAATAAAATACACCGACTATATGGCCAGCGACTGGAAACTGCTAATTCTCTGCTGAATTGCTCTAATCAGATATCGGCAGATCAAATATTGGAATTTTTTTTTCTTTTTTTTTTCTTTTACTAATTCATAAATGGATCAGAACTAATAACTCACACTACTTCCGGTCTGCAATAGTTGTCCCAATAGGCTCAAGTTGCTATAGCTTGTTTTAACCTTTAACGATTGAGATGCAATCCTGGGTTATTTGTCTCAAATTCTCTTTAAAACTATTCCTAGGACTTAAAGATGTTTCATTGGAATTCATTCAAGCAACATACGAGAGACTTTTACAGATCTGCGAAATGTGTAGGCATCAGCATGCTTCCTCTTGTGAGATATGAAAGATTTTGATGGTCAGCATGTTTTTTTTTTTTTTTTTTTTTTAGAAATTCATCTTAAACAGGAAGTTTTCTTCTTCATCATAAATAGTACAGTTGCTTAACAGTCCAACAGTCGTCTTTACAGGACCTTAGAAGTGATATTAATCTGTTTTTGAGAAAATCTGAACACTTTGCAATAAGTTACCAACAGCACGGTTTTAATAGTTTCCCCTCCGTGTGTGTGAAAAAAAAGTGGATGCATGGATAGATGGATGATGGAGGGAGAGGGGAGGTCCTTTTTTTGAAATGGAAATTGAAGGGGGGGACACACATCTGGGGGTCTTTCAGACCTTTGTGCCGAGAGACGAAGAGGTGGGTGTCAGAGGCCCACAGTCAGAAGTGTGTGTGGGTTGTTAAGAAGGGAATTTGTGGGGGAAGAAAGTACAGATAGACAGAAGAGGAAAGGATATCTTTTCATCTTTTGGAAGGTAGGAAGGCAGAGATAAGGGAGAGAAAAAAAAGCCTCCAGATGGATTTTGGGTCATCGTACAGCTGCAAAGAATGAAGGAACCGATAGACTGCAAAAAAAAAAAAAAAGCACATTAAGTGCAAGAAGAAGCTGGGATGGACACGAGGATGGATTACATGTGAGGGAAAACCAAAATGCAACTGGAACGAGAAAATAACGACTAGAACGATGGATGCGCAACAGAAGGATACACCTATTTGCATAAAGAGGAGGAGGAGGAGGGAAAGTGAGGCGAGAAAAGGGGGCAAAAGATCACTTGCTATGGTTGAAAACTTTACGGCTGACAGTTAAATTTATCTCAGGCCTAAGTGTGTGTGTGTATGTGTGGGAGTGTGTGTTGCACTGGGTGAAAAAGCCCAGAGGGGGGCATGGCGTTTGTTCTCCAACATGGCTTTTGGGCTTTTTTTTCTTTTTTTTTTTTACTGCTTTACACACACGTTGTCTCCTTCCTTTTATTTTCAGACTGATATCATCTTGTTGGAAAAATCTTCTTTTTCTTTATTCCGGTGTATTTCTATAAATATTTGTGCTGTCCAAATTTTGTTTTAGAGTAGGTTAAGAAAAGTTTGACTATAGATGCCCACAGGCTGCTGAAAAGCAACGGCACATTTTGAGGTCGCCGAGGTGCAGAAAAAACCCGAAGAGAAGGGTTTGTGTTTCATAAAGCAATGAAAGCGTTCCATATGTTTTTATTTTTAAAGTAATTCAGACATATTCAGGATTAGTTTTACCACAACGTGAAGCTGGAACACACGTTGGAATAATCTCACCAGGAGCCGCAATCAGCTTTATGTCATGAATGGTGAGATCCTACCCATCTTGGACTTAAAAAAAAAAAAAATGCATTTACACTAGTTATGTAGCTGTAGGACGTGACAATTTCACTGAAAATATACATGGTTATCTAGCAGTAGTTTGAAGAACCTAAAACTTATCTTGACAAGTACCAGTGTCAAGTTTTCTGCATGGCATGAGATGTGGAGGAAGTTAGATGAACTGAAACCATTGATTGATAAGAGTTATAGTACATTTGAGACTGCAGTTGTGTGTAAACTCGCTAGAGATAATCTTGTAGATTATTATCAGTTTAGCGCCGAGATGTACTGCACGTAACGGACACTTAACAGCTGAGAAACCTCTGAAAAATCACTTTGAGGTCAACAGAAATGAGAAAAAAACAGCGATCTGAATCTCTGATGTATTTACCTGTTCTGTATGAGGGGACTTGTTTGGTCAGTCAAGCAAATAACTTTTAAGTGCACAGTTTTTTTTTCTTTTACTAGTGGAAAAGCACCATTTTATAAGCATTTTATATGCAAAGTCCCATTAAGAAAACAAAAACTGCACCCGATATCAACATCCTGTCTGGTTAAAATTCATTATCTGTATGTACGATTGTAATCGAGGTGGTCAGAAAAATCAGCTGATGACCGGAATAGGCAGATTTTTACTTTATCAGTCTTGAGCAGGTACAGGTCTTTCAGAAGCTTACAGATCCAGTACCAGGTTGTCTCTTCAGTGTGGACGCTGTTACTGAGAGAAGACAACCCACAATTGAACTATTCTCAGTGTCAGTGAGGTAGGTCAACTCAGAGGAACTGCGTAGATATAAGAAGCCATTCAAAATGAAACGATCTTCGGCAACATGTCAAGACGTGTGGTCATTCAGGCTGTGAGGGCACAAGCAAGACTTTTTAGCAGGTAACAGAAAGGCTCAAAGTTATTGAACAGAGTGTTTCAGTTGGATCTTTTTAAGCTTTTAGCCTCTTTTTTGGAAATCTATGCTCTAGAGGTCGACCGATGCATCGGCCGGCTGATATTTGGGTTTTTACCCTGTGTCGGTATCGGCCCATTCGTGAATGCGTTCGCCAATTCATTAGCAGCCATGCCTTGAGATCACGTGAAGGGCATGCATGGCCAATCCCTCCTTGGCGGAGAGCGGCTGGTGATGTTATAACAGTGGGTGCCAACAACAAGGGTACATTTTCAACTATTAATGTAGTTTTAGCTGTCTAATTTTGCTGTGTCTGCCCTTTTGAAAGTCTGTGTCACTGTGAGAGGGAAGGAACAGTGTTGTGTGTCTGTTTCTGTGTCTAAAAAACCCCCACGTCTGATCCCCAGCTGGCGAGCTACCACTGCTGTGCATGTGTTCGTTCCCATGGAGAATCATGTATCCACATAAAAATATTACCAATCACTACGCGTACAGCGTCTATATTTACACAAAATAATTTCCATACGCTGCAGCGACGATCACTGTTGTTTCTCCTCCTTCTCCTCACTGAACTAAAGCTCTTTTCTCGCTGTGACACGATCATTAAGTGCGAGAAAAGCACTGCTGTAAGAGTCATGACGCATGATTTTTTTTCTGTAAACCTTTCAAACTGCAGTATGATTGTTAATTAGCTGCTTTAGTTTTGAGACTTGTGTAACATTTGTTATCATTGTGTCATTTTTATCATGTAAATGGAGGAAGAAGAAACAACATCAGCCTCAAGAATCGACCCCAGAAAAATCGGTAGTACATATCGGGCATCGGTTAGACTGATGTCAGAATAATTGGTATCTGCATCGGCCTTAAAAAACCTGTATCGAGCGGTGTTCTACTATGCTCAGATATAAGGATCTAAATTCTCAAGGGATTCCTCACAGAAACTGTAGTTTTTAGTAATGTTCGGCACGCTTATTCCTAAACACATTCAAATGTTAATGTCATGTCTGGTCAGGAAAGCGTTCAGATGCAGAGCAGTACTAAAGTCAGGCTGCGTGTTGAATAAGTAAATATAAAGAAAACTTACAAAAAGGTTCTTTCTCAAGGAAAAAAACAACAATAAAAAAAACAGGAAGTGCAGGAGCATGAAGGAGCATGAAGGAGATGAGAACCTGCTCAGACCAAACAAGACAGGTGAGCTGAGGGGAGGAGTCTAATGAACAGAGGAAATACTCATGGAATACATCGGACAGAATACAAAATGTACCACTAAGAGCCTAATCCCCAAATGTATGAACTAAAATAGCATCTAGAGAACACAAAAATCTGTGAAAAAATAGAAACATAAAAACAAAAACTCAAACACCTAAGGATCCGGAGAGTTAACTTGTTTGCTTTTTAAAATAGTTCAATCTAATTTTGCCACCTCACATTGTGTAGAATAATTGGTAAAAACTAGAAAAAAATACTTTAAATGCTGGTAAATGTAGTTCTGAAAAAGATACGAGAATGAGCTAAAGGTGAAATCAGTGGGTCAAAGTAAAAAAATGGAGATGGCAAATTGGCCACAAAATTATATTCAATGCAACTTTCGAGTCATTGTGACATTATTAGACCACTCTTCTTGCTCATTTTAATCATAATAAAAGATTTATATCTTAATTTAATAGCTGATATCTAGCCATGTTCCGCAGTTTCTTTATAATAACCACATACCTGTGGCATTGTACTGCCAAAAACATTATTTCCAGGCTATCCATGTTTTTTTTGTCTGTTTTTGTCATAGGATACATACAATAGTTGGTACTTGATTGCGTTAACCATTGTTTTCAATGACTGCAGCCCAGAAATGTAAGAAAACAATGGAGGTCTAATGATTACTTTTCGTGACTGTATAATTTTTATATTGTCACTAACTAGTCACAGAAGCAAGAGTATTAGTGAACGGATTCATGAATTGTGAGAACAGGACCAGAATAGGCACTGGGATACTTTTATAACAAAGAGCGACTTTGTGTATATTTCATTTAATGTTATAGGTGATTCCCTACTACTACTCTACTACGAAATGCATCATTAAAACTTACGGTGAGCCAATCTGAAAAAAAAAAAAAAAAAAAAATCCTCATGTTTGGCTTTAAATTTGGATTTGAATCCAGGCTTTTGTACAATGTCTGACAACTTTCTCCATGTTGATTCCCGATAGTGCTTCCCTTGGCCGGCGCAAAGATAGAACGGCTCTGGAAAGCAGCATAATGTCAACATCGCGGGTTTGAAATGTTCCGTTGTGTGTGTGTGTGTGTGTGTCTGCAGGTGTGTGTGTGTGTGTGTGTATCTGAAGTTTGTCCAGACGATTTTCCCGTAGGGCCTTGCTCTTTCAGGAAACGTCTTTGCTTTAAGGAGTGGAACTTATGTGTAAGGCAGCAAGCGTAGAGCCTGTGTTGGAGTAAAAATCTATTTGAATGTGCACTTGTGTGTGTGTGTGTGTGTGTGTGTGTGTGTGTGTGTGTGTGTGTGTGTGTGTGTGTGTGCCTTTTACTGACGTAATTTTTGAGCTTACCCAGACGTTGACAGATCACACCATGACACGCACGCACACATACACACACGTACAGTGTTGTGTGCACGCGTCCTGAAAATCATCAGCGATGTCTGGCAACAGGTTTGATGTGCGTCTCAGTGTTTCTTTTTTTTTTTTTTTTTGTTTCTTTTGGGACGGAAAAGACAAGCAAAGCAAGAGTCAACAATCAACATGTTGATTTATGCAGCTACTAGTTCCTTCCATTACGCCTACAACCACCACTGAAGCAAAGTTTGTTCTCCATTATTTTTTGATGTATGAGAGCCTTGGCTGTGCGGAGCAAGGTCAGAATCAACAGTCAACAGTTGATTTATGCAGCTCCTGGTTCCCCGCTGCTATCGTACATCAGGGCAGGATATTAACACTGTTCACGAAGCAAAAGCGGCTACTCCTTTGACTGTGGTTGGTAAGTTCGTCTCCTTTACCAGCCGTAGCAGTCGCCGTCAGTTGGTTATTGTATTCCAGCGTCTTCTTGAGTGCAAGCGGCTGCTTTTTGCCCACCGGTGTCAAAACCTCTCATTTGTACGTCACAAACTGTAAATCTTTGATTAATGTGCTTTTGTGTTTGCCGCATATTTAAGTGAACAAATTCTCCAGGAAGTCATTTCTCATTTGAGTGACTGTGACAGCAAGTTAAATTGTGTTCCCTGCAGCAAAAATGTTTTCTGGTAGAAAAATATTTAATAGTAAAGGAGGAACAAATATACAAAAAAAAAAAAATCCATTTAATGAGTCATACTTGCCTCACGAATTCTCATGTAAGCTAGTCTTGCTTGCACATCAGAATTATTCATGGTGTTCCACAAGACCTGGTGCTTGGACCTTTACGATTTATATAATGCACATTTTCTTCTAATAGGCAAAATCTTTAGATACATTTTAATAGTATGTTTATTTTACTATTACACACTTGGATTGAATTTGAATATAGTCAAATGGGGGGATGTACAGTGCTGGGAAAATGTAGTTACCCCCCTTTTGACTGTTGTTGTTTTTGCTTTTTTTGTCACAGTTTTAGATAAAACAAAACTTATCTAATATAATGCTAAATGCAGTTTTCAAATAATGACTTCATTTGTTAAGGGAAAAAAGCCCAAACTGGCCTGGCCCAATGTGGGAAAAGTAATTACCCAATAAACCTTATAACTGGTTGTCCCACCATTATCAGCAACAAATGCGATCAAGTTTCTTTTACATCACTTGACCAACTCTTTTTTGCTGATTTGGTTTAATTCAGCTATATTAGAGGGTATTAGAGCATGACAAACATGTTCAAGGCCATGCCACGTTTATATCAGGCCCATACCAAACCTTTACCTTGGTTATGTTTTTGAGCCATTCATAGGTGGAGGTGATGGCCTTCAGTATTTTCTGCTAGAGTCCAGAATCCATAGCAATTCCTCTTGAAGTATCAGAATAGGCCTGTTAGACCATCACATTTCTGTAAAATATTGTGTTTTTAAAATCCTGTGTTAGTTTTAAATGAGATGTAATGGGTAACAGAAAGTAGAATTTCTTTACAGAATACTGTGCCAAAACTCTCGAAGATAATTAAGATGTTTTATTTTTTTCTTGGCAAATACAAAACAGTCCTCTTTGTTCTTTTTGGTCACTAACCTTGATAACAGAACCGGTCCATGCCAAAGATCTACTTTAATAAAGTTCCTTTAAATTCTGGATTGAAAGAGCTTACATGCATTTCACTGTCTTTTTTTCTTGACACCCCCCCTACTTTGTCAAATAATTTTGCTTAAATTATTCTCAACAAATATATCTACACTATCTGTATTCTCACAAGTATTTTAAAGAAAGCATTCCAAACATAATTCCTGTAGTGACCGCCCAGAGGACAAAGCAAGCTCATGTCGCGCACGTTGAGGCACTCGGAGGAACACATTATGGGAAAAAAGTCGGTGTCTGTGGAACATGCACGTGTCTCACTGTCAGAACATCACTTAAAAGCTCTGGGCGTTGCATGCAATCGTGAATAGCGACCACTCCCTCAGCTTTCACTGAAGCAGCTGAAAGATCTGGTTGATCAAGTTCTAGCACAGAGCAAAGAAGCCCCGACACAATGCTTTCTTTTTTTTTTTTTTCACAGCAAACATGATAAAGGAGTTTCTGTTTTGATCTATTGTTTATCCCTGCAAAAGAATTTTTACCCGATGGAGTGGCTTATCAGCAAACCAGTTTCTCAAACACAGCGTGCGGCATTGAGATAAAATGTTTAATAGTCTTTTGTGCAAACTGTGGTTATGTTCTTTAGTTAATGGCAGATTTATAGTGACATGTGTGTTACTTTACTCATAAGTGAATCTGCTTTAAATCTGAAATTTGGGACAAAATCTTAAAAATAAAATAAAATCTTTCAAGGATTATTTTTTTAACAGCCTATAACTAAAAAAATAAAATCCTTTCAGTAACGCTCGTGCATAGAAAACAACACAAAATTAATCGGATCAAAGCAGCTGATATCCCTCATGCTTGAGCAGCCAGTTCACCTGATGGGTGTTTTGGTGCACTTTGATTTCCTGGCTGAAACAAACCTACTAGGAATTGGAATTATTCTGCTCGTTTTGTAAGACAGTGAGCATTAAATGGTTTTGACATGGACATCAGCAGTTCATGTCAGCTATCATTCAAATACTCTCAGCGGGGTCCATTTCTTCTGACATGTCCTCCCCTGGGAACCATTAGTATTTTCCATCACAGAGGTAAAACCATATTCCTTTACTGTTTTTGTTATCCATCAACCTTTCTAATAGAAAATTGGTTTGATTGAGTTTTCACTTGTACACTCAGGTTGACATCAAACATAGCGAGGCAGCTGAAGTTTTGGTTACTTTTGGAAATATTAACACAGTTTTTGAGCAGGAATTGGAGCAGGTTTTCTTATAGTTTACCTCTTTACGACTGCATGTATATTCCTTTAAGAAAGATCGCTGTCTCAGACTCATTCTTCAGTATTCAGTATTCCAAATTGCTTTGTGAATTAATGAAAAATAAAAGGAGACATTTATATGCTATTAAGGAAATTTATTTAATGTTTATTCTTTTATTTTGCTGTATTTACAAGGAGCCTGTGGCAAGTGCAAAATATGCATAGGCAGTTATGAGATTTTCGTAGTACCCAGCCTAATGTTGAAATTTAACATGAGTAAAATTTAATTTGTTTACTGTGTTTAACACAGTAATTTGTGTTATAACTATATAGAAATGGGGGCTAATTGATTTTATTTAACTAAAACTTATTGGTGTTACTGCAAAAACAATCACATATAAGTAATGTGTCTTATACAAAAACTATTAAGCATAAGTAAATAAGCTTATAGTTACCTTTTTGAAATTGGGATTCTAACAAGCAATTATTTATTAGCTTGTTATCTTGTTATTGTGTATTTGTTACACAGCATCACCTTCATTGGGGGGGATGGTTGGCATCTATTTAGTTTCCATATCGTGACTGTTAAGATTTTTCTTGACCAGCCAAATTTGTGTTTCTTGTAAGCTTGTGTAATGTGGTAGCCACTCTTCATCCTGCTGACCTGCTGTTGTTTAGCAACAGGAACGAGAAGGAAAGTGCTGTTTCACTCCTATATCCCTTTGGCACCTAGTTTAAGGTACTGTTAATGAGATTCCAGACAGAGTTCCCCAGTGATCGAACAGTCTATGTGTGATGAAATATTTTAGCAGTCTTGAAGTTGTACGCTTTTTGAAACTTTGGTATGACTTTGTATTGGTAAACAGTGTCTCATGGATTTAGACTGAACAGGAACCGGATCCTCCAAAGCCCCTCCTAGAACCCAGGAAGCTTTGTACTAGTTTTAATAATCTCTAATCAAACTGTAATGAATTTTCATCGTTTTATTCTATTAATCTATTCACATTTTTAGTCACAAATGTAATCATGGTCCTAAAAGTTTAAATAGTTCCTCTTAGTTACCCCATTCAGTTTTTTTTTTTTTTGTAATTTTGGATTAAGTGTAAAATGAGAACGATGATCAGGTCTATATCTGTTCTTTCTACATTTAGCTCCTTGTTCTCTTCATATTTAGCTTATTGTTAAATAAATGTTAGTTTATTGATAAAATAAAAACAAATCAGCAGCCACCAACCTACTTTAGCTTCTTTGTGTTTCCAGAGCAAATCCTGTTGGTCTGGCTCTCAGTCATCCATCTCTTGGCACTGCATGCGTGAATCTTGTAGAAATCAACCGTTGTTACATTTATTGAACCGCACTAAAGTACATTTAAACAAATGTTTTGGAACTTAAACCTAAAGTTAAAGATGCATCATTTAAAGATTTGTGACTAATTTTGGATCTCCTGGTTTGTAAAGGTATGACCTCCTGATACCAATTGTAATTGTTTCAGTATCTCTTGTATGAAAGCATTAATTTATCTATTGCTTTCCTGCCATGATTAACCTTTAATTATTTGTATTAAAAGCTGACAGGCCATTTTCCTGGGAATGTGAGTGTAAAACAGAGTTTTGCCATTACAATAAAACAGAAACAAAGTAAGGGGGTTGCTATTTAAATCTGTCTATTGCATCTTATGTAAGCAATTTGCATTAGTAACTAAACCACCAGCTCAGAAACACCATCTGTGTAAGTATGTAAATCCTTAACCCAGAGGTTTCCAAAAAATGGTTTCTTCCTTTAGAAGCTACTACTACACTAAAAAGTATCTTTAGTGTGACCTGTTGTTGCTTTGGTATAGTGCATTTATTGACCAGAAGTAAATAGTTTTCTGACTGCCTGGTCACTGATCAGACCGCTCCAACTTAGAATCATATGATTTAGTTCATCTGCTGACTTCTCTGTGGCTGTCTGGCTTAAATGGAGCACCCCTCAGGCCTAATACCTTAATTGATGGAATAAGGGACACTATTGTCGTTCGAAAACAGGTGCCACACCTGTATTACACCTGTCTGCTAACAAATCCGTATGTGCATGGAAAGTTTTTAAACTTTACCAAGACTACTTGATCCCTCAGATCTCAATAAGAAACTTACGCTGCAAATGCTTTTTGAGCTTTGAACACATGTACAGTACGTCTGCTGCTTTTTCCAACTGCCAGAGCTGATCTGTGCTCCTTCCTTACAAATAAACTTGATAAATAGAAAAAATAAAGAAAATCCAAACAAGGAAATTGCCAAAAATAATCAGTTTCAGATGGAACAGTTGGGAATAAAACAATGTGCCCTCTGTGCTTTAATTGGGGGAGCATGGAGCTTAAACTTTGTCTACGTAGCATCTAAAAACTCAGCAAGACAGATCAAACAGGCCTTTCAGAGACGATCATTTTCCCAAGTACGGGGGGGGGGGGGGGGGTGTTCGGAAAGAGGAGGGAAAAAAACAAGCATAATTAGTTTGACCACCATGTCATTTGAAATGCCATTAGCAATAACAAATCAGAAAACAATAAAAGATGAGAACAAAGATAAATTAAAGGGCTTATGTTTCATGGTTTAAATGATTGAGAACGAATCTGAGCCATGTGTGTGTGTGTGTGTCGTTCGCAGTGCTCACATATGTACATATGCGTATTTTATGGGGCAGCGGAGCGGCTCAACATGTGTGGGTATGTGCGCACGTACACGTCTGCGAGTGTGTGCGTGTGTGCCGCGAGCCAGCCGAGACTTACTGAGTGGGTGTTTGTGTGTAATCATGTACGTCAGGCCATCATGAATGGTGCGTTTGAGACGGAGCGGAGTGTGGAGTTCCTTGGGCTGGACCAAATTGGAAACAGAAAAACAAACATTCCCTAGGAACCCCCGTTCTCCACCTACCCCCGCCTCTCTCCGTCTGCTGGCTAGTGGCGCAGTCCAACCTGTCTGGAACAATGTAATGTTCTATAGTCAGACCGGACCACACACGTTCTTCGGGTGGGGGTGGGAAGCAGGAGGTGGTGATGGTGGCTTCTGGGGGGTGAGGTGGGGTGGGGGTGGGGGGGGGGGGTCTTTGCCACATTGACAGTTGGAAAAGCAGACAGAAGAAGCATTTGAAAATGACAGGGAGCTCCGCTGATGGATTGACAGGACAGACGGCTAAAGTGGAAAACTGAGACCCGGGAAATGGGAGTTACTCAGGGAGAGACATTATAGAGTAGTTGGGGATGAAAAAAAAAAAAAAAGAAGTGAGATAAGTCTTTGTGGAGAAATAAAGAAAACACACAATGTGGAATAAAACACAGCGAGGCAGCGAATGACAGTGATTAAGGTAAATGACTAAGCAGGAGCTCGACTGAGTCAGAGCTCCAGAAGGAACAATATTTAGTTACGCTCACTCCTTCCAATAAAGAAAACCTTTCTCTCTCCTTTTCTTTCCCTGTTGTTCTACTAATCAGTAAGTAGCTTCCCTGTTTTCTTCTCTCTCTCTCTCTCTCTCTGCTTTCCCTCAAAGCATTAAAAAAACATTCTTACTTTCTCGCAGCTCTAATAGCTAATACTATTATGTGGTCAGACTTGAAACAACAGGAAGCGTGTGTGTGTGTGTGTGTGTGTGTGTGTAGCTCCAGAGTCAGGATATTACAGCCCGGAGAAATCGTCAGGACATCATCTTTTGTGGCTGTAATTTTGTATTTATGAGCCGATGTTCGGTTTGTTTAAATTACTTGAAGGTTATCTGAGGACGTAGGGCATTTATGGAAATTTTTAATTTTCCCCAAAAACATGTTTTTGTTTTTTTTCCCCCTCCTTTTTAAAACATGACTGTTTTAAGATGGGAGGGTCAAGAAAATGACTCATAATTTCAGTTATGACTCATGATGTGCAGATTTCACTTTTTGCACATAAAACAGTCGTTTCTTCCCGCGTTCATTTTCTATTCGCGGTCCAAAACAAAGTTAGAGCTGCCTGTGGAAGCGGTCAGGAGCAAAGGTAAACCTCTGAGCACGGATTCTGGGACGAGAACACCACCTCTTTCCTACCCGGTGTTGCACAAGGCACGTGTAGTATTAGTTTCAAACAATGAATAGAGCTTTAACTCTGCATGTCTGTATGTTTAGGTACTTGTCTAACCAACCTGTGATGTGCAGTGCAAAGGTATTATACTTTATACCACTAATTGCAAAGAACATTCATGGGAACGTCCAGATCTAAATCCAAACGAGAATGTTTGGTAAGGCTTGAGGACTAATGTTCACAGGCACATTCTGTCCTATTTTTTTTTAGGATTTTATTTGTAATAAATTATCAAATTCATTTCTTTCCCCTCTCCAAGATCTTCATAAAAGTGCATTGAAATTTTGTTGTTGTAACCGAGCAACGCAGTGGATTTGCGTACACACACCAAGTTCGACGGTCTAAGAAATCTGGCTGTGGATGGATGGAAGCAAGTAGACGCCAGAGAGTGGGGTGGCACTGAGAGGGGGAGGAGGAGAGAGAAGTGGTACAAGCAGGGAGGGTGGGGTGATTTTTGTGGTTGGGACAACAAAAGGGGGGGGGGGGGAAGGCCAAGAATCGAAGAGTCTCGGTTTTTAATGCTAGAATTACAGAATAAAGGAAATGTAATTGTCCGCGGTCACGGCCACTGGAAATTTGATATGGAAATCCCTGGAAATTACTCATTAATGACCGCCTTGTTCGGACTCATGGAGCAATCAATATTGAAATGGAGTTGGTAATACTCGTGGAGAGAAAGTGAGATGCTGGATTCTGTTGCGACTGAATGCTGCTGCAGGCTGTTTTTGTCCCCCATCAATTTATCCGCGCCACTCTCTATGCTCTGAATGCTTTTTTTTTCTTTTCCCTCCTCAAAGTACTTTACCTGGTTGTGTATCTAATTAGAACATTTGCTGGAACATTTCCAGTCCATTCACACAGCTCCGTGTCAGTAAATTCACATTTTATTATTTAAATAGTAAAATAACTGTATAAACTGAAGGTAATAACTTTCTTGGGCCTAGATTTTCTTAATTATAATACTCAATGTTTGCACTGAAATAAATTAAAGGCCTTAGCCTTTATTTAAAATTGCTACATTCTCTCTAAAACCTTTATTTTTTTTCTTGTCATTTTTCAGGTTAAGGTAACAACTTTGACTGAAGACCTAAAAATAAGAAGATTTTTGGATAGTTGGACGGCACCCAGACTGGAGTTGATCAGAATCAAAGCTGTCATGGCATGTTGTTAAGCAGAAGAGGTGCTGCAGCTCCGGACCGAACATAACCGATGCTTCTCCCAGCGGCGGACCTTTTCAAACACAAGGCAAAAAAGCTGAACCTTTTCTACTCTGACAATCGAGGACCTGTGAGGACTCAAGTGGACCTAAAGAGATGGAGGGATACTAGTTTGTGTCCGACCCCTGGTTTCTGCTTTCCATCACTTGGCTTTGGAGTAACAGAGGAACTGCGCAGGAGAACTGTCCTATAGGACAGACCGCTGTCATTAAGCTGGTTGAACAAAACTGATGCCAAAGCCAGGACTCAGCTATGATGTTTTCATAACCTCATGATCAGCACAGGTAAGATCTGTATAATTCTGCTATTCAATCCGTCAAAGATACTCAAAAACTGCTACTTAATTATTTGACACACAAAAAGTACCTTCATATAATCTGACCTCTACATTTATTGACACCCCTGGTGTAAAGATGTGTAAAAAGCCTTAAAACAAATCAATGTTGTAGAGAAGTTGCGAATTCCCACACCGAAAAAAATATAGAAACAATCTTGTTTTGAAATATTGGAAGGCTATTTATTTGGTAGGCAAATCTAACAGTCATTTAAAAAATACAATTTTCACTCAATAACACAATAGTTGAGATGCATAACACCTCCTGGTTAAATAGATTTAGCTAAATGGCTTTTTCAGTTTACATTTCACTTTTATAGGTTAGTTAGTTTCAAGACAGTTTGTAACCATTAAGGAATTTCTGTTTCCTTGAGCAGAAATAGGATATGACACAAGGGCTTACTTCTTTTTTTAAGTCTTCAAAATGGGAAAGAATTCAGAACATTGCATTTAAATTGGGCAGATATATGTTAACCTTCAAGAGTCTTGAAAGGGCTACAAGAAAATGGGTACTTCCCATAACGTGTAATATATCCAGTCAGAGCAATAATTAAAGCGTTTAAACCAACTGGAACCGATAGCAACAAAGCTAGACGGAGAGCTGCTGAGTTTATCCCGCCAACAAGTATAGTGATGAGGATGTAAGGGAGTAGAAAAGATATCTAACAAACAACATATCAGCAGATTATGCCACTACCATTAAACAAATATTAGGGCTCTTTACACATCTCAAACGCTGCTGGCTACTAACTGTCAAATGTTTTTTTCCTGGTGAAAAAAAAAACAATAGAAAACTTTGTTTTCATACAAAGTCATTAGTTAATTTGAGTCTTTTTATGTATTTGTTTATGCTATGTTTAGTACTAGGGGCGACAGTGGCGCAGGAGTTAGGGAGTTTTATCTACTGAATTACCCGAATTATCTACTGCCAGTGGTCAGAGAGCCCGGTGGTGCCGATCTTTGGCAGCCTCGCCTCTGTCAGTCTGCCCCAGGGCAGCTGTGGCTACTGACATAGCTCACCACCGTCAGGGTGTGAATGGGTGAATGACTTTGTAGTGTACCGTGCTTTGGGGTCGTCAGACTAGTTAGAGCGCTGTACAAGTCATTTACTAGCCTAAATTATATTACAATTTCTAAACTTAAATTTGAAACTGTAATATAATTACAGTTTAATTTTTAATGTGCTTATCATTAGTGCATTTTAGTCAGTTTAGACTAAAATGAAGCGATTCAATTTATTGGCAACAGGGATCTACACTGTTTTTGCTGTGTAAGCATGTTTGCATTGGAGTTGTTTTCTGTTTATTTTTTTCAACCTTTCACAAGAAAGGTAAAACAATTTGGATGATTCATAAAAGTTGAATGAAACTTGCGTTTTTGAAGGACATGTCTGCCTCCCAGAGCTTTATCCTTATGAAGCTACACAGTATGAAACCTTAGAGTTTTTTTTTTTTTTTTTTTTTTTTTTTTTTGCTGAGCAGCAAAGCATGATGACAAATCTGTCACACTCACAACACTGTTGAAGGAAGTGACTGTGCATTGCCTCTAAATGCTCCCTGTGCTCTGGGTTTCAGTATTCATTTTTGTCTGTGATGGGGAAAATCTGGTACCAAAACAACGGACCTTTTGCCTGTTCTGTAGACTCTATTAACAGTTTAGTAGCTCCTCACAGTGGAAATTAGAGAGGGACATCTTCATCACCTAGTTGGATGAGCTAAACATTTAAATAATAGTTAAGAGTTGTGATGTAAATCTGTTCGATATTATTTTATGATGCAGAATCAACAATTTTTATGAAAGGCTTAAATACTTGTATTGGTAATGGTAAGCCCATAAAATGCTTGTGTGATTATTTTTTTTAGAGTACGGTTGCGTGTGACAATTTCAAAACTTTATTTAGGCTGATATCAAGTTTGATTTAAGACGCCTTATGTGTTTGAGTTGGTGCTTTCTTTTTGTGGCATGCATTCAAGAAAGCGCTGACACCTTTGCAAGCCGTTGTACTACAGGAAATGCAAATGCATGTAGTGGAGGTTATTATTTAAGTGTGATCACAGAGCTGCCGTGGTTTTTGAAGAGGAGTATGTAAATATAGTCGCATGTACTGCTTCTGCATATTTGTATGCACAATTTTTCCAGGATTTCTAAATGCATAGAAAATTTTTATTTTATGTTAGTTATAAATAAGAGACAGTGTAATATATATCTTTTAATACTTAAACAACTTTATTTTGCTGGATTGCAAAATAAAGTTGCATCATAAAAAACAGTGTACAGACATGAAATGTTAACATTGTTGCTGTTTTTTTATTAATCTGCTGTTTACTAGGCACTCTTGACTAATCAAAGCAAATTGTTTATTTACATAAATCACAACAAGTGCCATTTCATTAGCACAAAAAAAATCAACCTTGTTTGCCCAATTTGGTGCACACAAACAAAGAATTTGACTTTGAGTCCACTTTTCTCTTAATGAGGGTCTTTTTAGGTATAAAAATACGTTATAAAAATAGAAAAAAAAAATTTTCTGTATATTTGTATGTAGATTTTTTTTTAACAAGAGGAAGACATAGTTGAATTATTACAAACAAGCCTGGTATCGATTTGGACACACTGATTGTTCATCAGAGAGACAGCCCGGGGTGAGAAACCTTTTCTATGGTGAATTTGCAAATAGCGCTCTGTAGCGCCCTGAGGGGCGGAGGCTATAAAGTTTGTTTCCAGGATGTGTGAGGTCTACAGAGATTTTAGCTGCCCTTTTCCTGACCCTAGACCTGTACTGCGGGTCCCGGATTACAGAACAAACATATGCAGTTTACACACAGAAATATATTGTCGGTTTAGGTATATCATCTGGAAACATTCAGATTCAATTAAATACATTTCATTCAATGAAACCGGCATCAATTAAACCTGCAGCATGTGGCAACACTATGTTCCTATCCCGTTGTCTACAAGTTTGCGTCTGAAAACCATTCCTGTTTTCCCTTAATGAATTTTAATTTCACCCTACCCCTCAGAAATAACTGTGATGCCCTTTGAAACCTTTGCTTAAGGGCTAAGCATAAGGGACACATGGTGAAATGGGACGCCGCCAATAAAAGAACTGCTAATCAGTCTGCTAGCTCTTTGTTTTTCGTGTCTATCAAAATAAAAGCGACCACAGTCAGACCACACGTTTCAGGTGTTTTTAACTGAAAGGAATTAGATCATGTTCTACATTTGTAGTTTTGGTTTCTGTTTTTGTCCGAACATCATTAGTGATGCACCAGTCGGCGAGTAGACGATAGAAATGGCCGATTTTTTTTGCTTAACTGGCTCTGATTGGTCATCAGTAAGTCAAAAACTTGAAGATCTTTCTGCTGTTAATTTGTTCCCTCTTCTACATCTAGAAGAACTGATGTGTCAAACCAACACAATCCTGCTACTGCCCACATTCATAATTGTTTTGCCGACTGGGCAGTTTATATTTTAACTAGAGACGTCCCAAGCTGACTCTGACTGAGGATTGGCAGGCCATAAACCATAAAATCTTAATTTTTATTTAAGTCCCTGAAACGCATCAAAAACTAAGATGTCCCACTATATTTGGTCCACCAATTTGATGCACTTTTTGGAGTTCAATTAAATATGAGATAAAGGTTAGGGCAATGTGCTGCGATTTAGAAATTGGGAATTTCTTCAGAGGCATTACCTCCATCAAAGAACCTGCAGCACATTTTTCTCTTTCTCTTTTTCACCTTTCACTTCATTTCTGCTGACATCCACACAATGAGATATTTTTCATTTAAAATTTCCATCCTGTGTCACTCTTAATTGTGTTGTGGTAAACAATGTGTTAAATTGTTCCTACCTAAACATATCAACCATTGGGCTGGCACCATGCTACCTTTAGCTGTTTAAAATGATCCCTTAAACTTCATGATGGTGATTGATTTATGAAATCACTTGATTCTTTGTCTCCCTTTTTTTTTAAACTGTCTGAAATAAACTTTTTAACAGTTTGGGAATCTTTTGTGAATCAATGTCATGATAAATTATTAGCCTTTAAAGTTTGAGAAAACCCGGTGCCTGTTCTGCGCCCCTGAGTGAAAGCACATGTGTTTCTGTGATAGAGTTGGTGCTTGTATGTTTTTCATTATGTGGTACGGTGGCTTTGCTTGGTGATGTTTTTCAGTAGGGCGGATTGCTTTGAGCTGCTTGATGCTTTTAGACGCGGTTTTGATTTTGTGTGTCCAACTATGTCTCTGCATGTGAATATGCATGCCTTCAGATGTGGACTGTATATGCAGATGTGCACGGATGCGCTCTTGTTGTTGTGTATGTGTGTGTGTGTGTGTTTTGTGGTATTGAATGCTCTTTGATATGCATGTTTTTTTTTTTAAGACTTGCTTAAAACTTAGGAATGAACAGAGATAATTCAGCCAAGCAGTTTGACCGTCTTTCTGCTCACAAGCAATGCTTCTTGCTCACAAAGCTGGTTTTCTGTGATTTATTTTCCTGGAAATAAATTCTGCTCTACTGATGATTTGGAGGCCCAGTTGTTCTACACTCCCATCTTTTTGACTTCATACTTTCGTTTATGAAGCACATTCACAACAGAGCCTCGAGTTAAGCAGACATTGTGTCAGCCTGCAAACGTCAACTACCTGTTGACCTATTTGCACAAAAATATGTCAGAGGATAGCTTATTGTGTGCCAGATGATCTCATCTCTTCACAGCTTTGCAGAAGGGGATATCACTTTTAGTTTTCCCACACCACGTTTTTTTCTTCTTTTTTTTTTTGTCAGCATATCACTGTGTGTGTTTTCCCGGAAACAAAAGCTGTGAACTCTCATCATTTTGTATGAAAGGCACATGTATGCGCGGCCACATGCAACACAGTAAACCCTGTCTTTCCATTCCAATTCACCACAATTAAGGGCTATTAATTATGCAGACAAAGATTTATAAAGGGGGTGTCACCACCTGTCATGGCAATTAATGACTTCATTTGTTAGTTTGTTGAGGATCGAGTCGTTTAAAGGACACAGAATCAATCAGAGATCAGCGTGGCATATGTGTGTTTAAGCCGCTGTCAGTCTGTTTGTTTTAAACTGATATAGACTGGCTCATGTTACAGTGTCACTATACAGTTTTATTTCATTCTTTTTACACAGCAGTGATTTAGGCCTGCTTTTGAAAAAAAAAAAAAATCTGTTTAAATCAGTTTGAATTTACAAATCAGTAGCAATGCAGTTCATTATTCAAATTGGCTTAAAAGTTTTCTATCTAAGAAAACCCAGAAGATCACTGACTCGCAGCATTCACCCCTCTTAGATGAGAGACAGTGGGCAAATGGTTGCATTCTGTTGGTGACTTTGCAACAATCCCTCATACAGAGCATGCATGCAGCGACAGTGGTGAGGAAAAATCCCATTTAACAGGAAGAAACCTCCAGCACAATGGCCTGAAAAGAAGATGGGGCATACACGCAGGAAGAACACAGAAGCACTGATCCAGGAGTACTTTCAATACGAAGTACGCCAGTCAAAGATTTTGTTTCTCTTATTGGGATTGTCATTAAAATATTTCCAACAGCCACATTTGTTTTTATATAAGTAAGGGACATGTGTTGTAGACTTCTTTCAGTTAGCTGACCGGCAGTGTGCAGCAACAGGTGGGGGATTGGCAAGCATTCTAACCAGAGAAACTCCAGTAACTTTTGTATCTTATTAAAACTTTAAACCCTGAGGAGGTATGGTAGTTTTTCTGTCAGAAAAACAGAATGTGAAGTTAGCTTCTGCCATCTTCCAGGTGTGGATATTCATGAATAAATAAAAGGGAGTATGTAAAAATGTTTGATTTTCCTAACCTGATTTGACCAATTAATATTTTGGGTTTTCACTAACTCCAAAGAATGTATATTTATATAAATGTAAAAAAAAAAAAAGAGCTAGTTCCATAATTTCATTGGGTCAACTAATCTCGGGGAAATAACTTGGCTATAGTTAAAAGGCAAAACAAAGGATTAAAGCAGTTGTTTTGCTTTTAATTTTTTTTATTCCTGAAGCCAATAAAGGTGTCATTGTTCACAAACTGTGCTTTAAGAATAATACATTTCAGTCCCTATTTACAAGTCTACGAGTTACAGATCTTCCAATAGGGCAGATTAGTTTTAATCCAGATTACAGAAAAACTGCCATATCGTGTTATCACTCTATATTTTGTTGTGAAAACCTATAAATCTGTTTCTGGGAAATGGAAATCTAATTTAGAAATTTAATTTTAAGTTTCTAACTATATATTATCTTATAATATAATATTATATTATCATATAATATGATATTAGGTGATTACCTCCTTGTTGACTATGTTGTTGACTACGCATTTTGACTCTAGTGACAACTCCTCAAAACCATTATTGACATATGTTTATTAGCTTCTAGATTTTCCAAAGGGGAAGGTAAAGGTAGTCTGTCTGTCTATGCAGCTTTTCTGTGAAAAATAAGTGCTCAGATTCAGCTTTGCTTACAGGCAAAACAAAAGTGAAGGACTGAGCCTAGTTTTTTTTTAATCCCCCAATTTCTTTTCTCTTCTGGAGAGAAGATACACGTTGAAATTACAGAACACAAATTAGCTTTTATAACCTATAACAGGCATGTACATGCACAACTGCTTGCCTCCAACTTACTTTGTCATCTACTTCTTTGCAGATAATTGCTTGGACGTGATCTTCGTGTCTGTGTTTGCACACATGCAGCTTGCATGTACGCTCTTGTCTGGGTGTGCACAGATTTGGGTGTGTGCTCTTATTTTTTTGTTTGGTTTACCCAAAACCTGTGTTGTAGCCAAGAGAACAAGTGTTAACAAGCTCTGCACAGACTGCATTTATTTAATCCATATGCCGGTGATGTATACAGCTGTGTGCTGCTGCTGCTGCTGGTGTGTCTGAGAGGAAAAATCACTCTGCAGTTGCAGCCCGGCGCGAGTAAGAAAACTACTGCAAAGTCAGCTTGAATGTGACTGCTTATACTGACAAAAAGTGTACGGAGATATTTTATGTTGTGCTGAAAGGAAAAGTTTGCTGATATTTAACACTTCTCAGCATGTATTATTCATTACAGTGTTGCACCTCCACAAGAATTGTTTGTGGATTTTACTCTATGTCAGTATAGCTGACCTTTACCTATACATCCTTCAGGTCATAAGGGAAAGTTTATACGGACGCTGGGTGAGATCAGGCAGCACCAGAACCATTCCAGACAATTGAGACGTTGGCACAACCAGTTACAGCAACCAGGAAGCCTTGCCACAGCAAAATTAATGTGCCAAAAAAACAAATGTGCCAAAACAACAAAAGGCGAGAAGCTGGGAGCCGAAAGATAGTTCCGATTTGTAGTTTGCTCACATTCAGGTGCTAACAAAAGCCAAATGCAACCGAGTAAGTTGCCATGCCTCGCCGGCTTGTTTGACTGTGCTTCCAGTAGCGAGGGACTGCCAGTGGAAAGTAAATAAGGAGGCACGATATTGAAAATTGACATGAATAAAAAATAAATAAAAAATACATAAGGCAGATTTTTATTAAGTGCTTTTTTTTTTTACATTGAAAGCTGTTATTGTTTATGATCTGCCTTCTACTTTCTGTTGAAGCCACAATCGTTAAAGCTGCTGTCATGCACTTTCTTGTCTTGTGATTAGGGATGGACAATGAAGGCTTCATATTTTAGCACCATAGTTTGTGGGTTTTTTTTAAGACACCATGATGAAATAGATGTAAATCTATGTAACCTATAATTTTTCAATAGATGTATCCATCATCTGGTAATATATGTTGTTGATGCTCTCATGGAATCAACAGTGAAAATCAATAGTTCAAACACCAAAAGTAACAATTTCAACCAGGCATCATCAATTAAAGTTTCTCATAATAGTCTTTCGTATCTGATAATGACAAACAAGTCCCTACTTGCAATGCATGTTGGTTTATAAAAAAATAAAATAAAATAGGAATTGTGTGGGTCTAAGTCAGAATGAGCTTTGTTCACACAAGCAAGGAATTTATCTTCGATGCTAGTTTGCTATCAATGAAGACATGTTAAAGATAAATAGATAAATCTAAGCTGTCTTGTAAATATGTATGGAGTATTTTTTTACAAAAGAGAAAGACATAGTGGAATTAGGGCAATGGTATCGATCTAGGCACTCTGTATATTAAGTGTTAATCAGAGAGACAACTGAGGGAAGAAACTGTCAAAGTGGCAACTGGCTTTTGCAAACTGGCTGCAGAGATGTCAGCTGCTCCTCTTCTGACCTTACACCTGTACCCGCTCCTCTCTGCAGACTTAATTATTGGCTGTAGTCTGTACTTGTCCTGTTTTGTGGATGAGCCAAACCACATACACAGCGATAGACGAACACTGGACAGACTGAATAATGTGTAGAAGATGACCAGCTATTGTGGAAGGTTGTACTCCTTGAGTTTCCGCAGGAAGTATAGTCCCTTCTGCAGAGCAGTGTCTATATGAAGTAAATTTGGAGGTAAACAGATTTGGGAATGACACAACTCACCCCATGATTACGAACAGTGACAGCCAGCTCAGCATCTCCAACAAACAGCTCGCAGATGGAAATAGGATTAAATCCACCTGTAGCCCACCTTGGAACATCCTGGGCGCAAGGCTTAAGGATCAAGGAAGAACCCCTCAACTAGACAAAGAGAACTGGCCGATATTACAGAGAAATGCTCCCCCTTTCCCACAGAAAATGAAACAACAACATGCTCTTATCAGGAGTGAACCAGCTGGAAATGTTGGAATTCCACTCCAAAACAGATTTGTGCCTCTTGAATCTTAAAATAATCCTTCTCCTGACATCAGTCAAAGGTATGACAGGAATCTTCATTCTAAACGGTGTTCTCCCAAGCCTCCAGAGGAAAAGCGAGCCACGGGTCCGTTAAACGTTAATATTATGCAATGCAGCTGTAAAGGGGATTAAACACTTCTGTAACAAGAAGAACACAGAAGTGATGATTTATGACTGTAACCTAGTGTCTGATATTTCAAAGGACCTTCTAGAGATCATGAAAGTGTACCTGACTGTGATAAAACTCATAATTCACACCGAAGCCTTGGGCGACATTTGCAGAAGAAAATCTGAAGTACTAAAGGAGGATTACATTCCTCTGCTAAATACAGTTGAAGATTTTGATGTCAAAGTGTTTCTCAGTGGACCTCTCGTGCCCATTTATTGTGGAGATGAGATTTTTTTTTTCAAGACTTCTGATGGTTAACACATTTCTGGAAAAAAGCATGCACTACAAAATCTGTGCCCTGTGCAGCCCGCCTCAGCCAAGATAAAGATTGCCAAGAAGATGACGCAGGAAGTGACTTCACCACCATCACAGTAGGATTTACCCCAGATCTCAACGGGCCAGAAAGACAGTCAACTAACTCCAGCGAAAAACTCAAAACCTACCACCCATCCCAGACTGCATCTACCTCCCTTCTATCCCCACTAAGCCTAGAAGTGCCGTTCCTGGACTTCACCAACAATATGAAAGATGTTTTTAAGATTGATTTACAGTTGACATCTTTTCAGCACTGTCACTCTGATAAGCGACCTCCTAACCTATCTTCTACCTTCAGATCACTTCGCTGTGATGTACAATGTGCACTAGTGGTAAACTTATCAGACATGATGACCTCCAGCACAAGCTGTGGCCCCTGATGGGCAATATCTGTAATGATATATGGTAGAAAGAATAAAGCTAAAAGGATAAAAAAAAACAAAAAACAGAAATAAACAATCCTGTTTAGAAGTCATAAATTCCCAGATACAACCTGCCACAGAGACAATATCAATCACTGTGTCATGGCTTTATTAAACATTAGATCGCTGTCTGGAAAATCAGTTTTAATCAATGACTTCATTACTGACAATAATCTTGATGTTATGTTTAACAGAAACATGGTTTGATGAAGTCAACACCTCCAAACTGCAATTTTCTTTGTGAGAGCAGACAACAAAGGCAAGGTTGAGGAGTGGCAACATTCTTTTGTGATTCACTAAAGGTGTTTTGGGTAAAATGTGACTTTTTTGAATATTTGGCTGTCAAGGTGAAGAGCGCGGTACAAACTATGTTCTTGAATGTGTACAGGCCTCCTAACTCAAAATCTAACTTTTTCTAACAATGACCTTGGTTAGAAAACCTTTTTGGTTGTTGGTGCTTATTAGCTCAACACATAGGTAATTTGTTCATATTCACCTTGCAAATAAGGAATACTTAAAATGTTCCACTAAACTAAATCCAAATTTGTATTTTCTTGTTTGCATTTGAGGATTTTCTTGTAAGGTTGCGTAATTTTGAGAGAAAACGTTGATACTGGCTTATTGTACACCCAGAATATGTCAAAACCATCTTTTACAGGAAACAGGGCTTCATGTGTTTGGTAAACCGGAGAATGTTATGTATAATTTCTTCCATTTTCATACGAAAGCAAGTTTCCTTTTCAGCATGATGAGTCAGTTCTCCCACATCTCTCTCTCTCATGGCATCATATCTTACAGAAGCCGCTTGTTTGGTCTCAACAAATTAATGCTGAGTAAGTCGACCTGAAAAATCGGTCGTTTCTGTCTCCAGCTGCTTTGACTCCCTCGGATCCATTTGACTGCAATAACAAACATTGTTAAATTTGAATCCTTACTGCTTACAGGACCAATTGTCTGTAATGGAACATGAAATGTTTCATATTGTGGAGAATATTGGAAGACATGCTGCGTCTTTTTCTGCAAGAGGAAGAAAGCAAATTGAGAGATTGGCCGTAAAACGCCATTTAACTACTCAGATACTCAGCCAGAAATACAACAGAATGCAAGCGGTCTGAAGAACAATGTTCAAAAGACAGCAATTACTCAACAGTGTATATACAGAATGAATGAGATACAACACTGAATTCACAATCTGATCTTAATCTAGACTTTGGGAGCTCATGTTGCTTTCAAAGATTCTTTATGAGCAGAAGTATTTTCAGGCCAAGCTGTGCACGAAAAACAACTGTTTTAAAAACGTATGACTGGTTTGAAAATCACAGTTCATTCTTGATTTAATCTGCACTAGTGTATTTAAAATGTTGCTTTCAAGGTTCTTCATGAGTAGAGGTCTGATCCGAGTGTGTTTAAAGGAATTTCATCAAGGAGGTAAAAATAAAAACAGTCAGATGCTGCAGAAAAGATGGACATGCACACATCTTCAGCCCTCTGATTTTCAGTTAGTCAGGATGAACACGGAAAAAGAAAGTTTTGCCAAACTTCATCCCCTGTCCCAGGAACTAAATCATCCATCCATCCACAAACATATGTATACAAATCCGCTTTGTTACATTCTCAGTCTAAATCTAAATTGTGTTTTTGCAGGTTCCGTGTTAGATGCAGAGTATCTGCCATGGATTGATGGAGAACATGTCTATTAAAAAATTATGGGTGAAAATGTATTATAATCTCTGGAATTTGGAGTGTGGAAAAGCACTAAGTTGTGACATACAAAGGTGTAGGAACCTGGGATGTGACTTTACTCTGTTCTAACATAAAAGTTAGAGAGCTTTACTAATCAAATCTTGATATCTTGCCATCTTGATAGCACAGTTGTCCAGAAATAAACTACTGAGGTATAACTCTCTATATAAACAAATATAACCAGTCAAGCTCCACTCTCTGGTGCAGGCTAGGTCCGAGACATGTTTTCCCAGCTGCCGATTGAAGCAGACTTACCACAGCTTCTGTTGGTCATTAAGTTGCAAACCTACATCTCGACAGAGTAAAATAACTCCACCATAATGCAAAAGTGTCCCCAGAACGCTTATTGCTTAGGCTTTTCCATGTATATGTTGATATGTACGTCTGTATGTGTTAATCTCCAGTGCAGGTTCCTTTCTATTAGGGCACCACTGAACAAGGCAGCAATTCATTCAGCAGGTTTAGCTGTGTGTGTGTGTGTGTGTGTGTGTGTGCGTGTGTCGGTGAGGTTGTGTTGCAGTTTGCTATGTGTAGGCGGTGTGTTGTTTTTAGGGAATTGTTTCCGTACGCCTGTCTGCACCACATGGCCCTATGTGGAAAAAAAAGGCCCCTTTAGGGGTTTGTGTGTATGTATGGGAATGTGTACGTATATGTGTGTGTGTGTGTTTGTGTGTGTGTGAGGGAGGGACAAATGGAACAAGTCAGAATGTGCAGTCTGCGCTGCCTGAAGTGAAGCTGGAAAAACTAAAAAAAAAATGGTCTTGAAAAAAATACTACAAGAGCAGTGATGGCTTTCTCCTTTCCTATCTATCTTATCTTATATTTTACTCCTTTTTTTCATCATGATCATTTCCTCTATTCCCATGGTCACTTTCCAATTGTGTCTGTTTTGTCCTTACTTGTATAAGGAATTACCAGCCCTAATTTGATATTTTACGCCGATGATCACTTCCTATTTTTCTCCAATTATTGCTTTCTTCTCAGCAATCACTCCTGCCGCTCTCTCTCGCCATTTAAATCTGTCTTGGGGGCAGAATATTGTTTTCAACGTGGTGAAAATAATCACTTAAATTTTGTCTCCAGTAATCACTTTCTCCTCTCCTCTTGTTTTTCATTTGTCTGTTTTGTTTTTTCGCTTGTCGTTTATTTTTTTTCTAATTGGTATAAACCTCTGAGCTGCAGTAATGACTCCTGAGGTTAACGAGCTTCTGCTAACAATCAGTCACTCCCTCACTTGCATGCTAACACATGCAAAAAAGCACACAGTTGTGCAACCGAACACACACTCGCAAGCAAGCATTCACATTCATAGGGAATACGTTTCCAAATATAACCATTCCCCCTCCTTCCTCAGAAGAGTTTGACTACAATAGGTATCCTAAAACCTGCTTTCATGTGCAGGATTGTAAGGAGCTTGTCAAGTTAAATTCATTCGAGTTTGTTTGGGATTTCAGTTTGAGTGTTGGATCTAAAGCAAAAAACTATCTGCAGGGGAAAAGGCAATTAGTTGAAGCTGCTACACGTTAGTACATTATTTACACTGGCTTGTTGCCAACATGCACACAAATGAACATGGAACACATCCTAAAAGTTTAGCTTCTGGAGATATAACTTATGTTTATATAACTTATGTTTATAACTTATATTCTAGGACTTCATCCACCTGCCGAATATGATCACTTACATCGCTAATGAACTTTGAGTACTTTATTATGGCTATTTTAATTTATAGTAATACAATTGTGTAGTTGGTGCGTGTAGTTAGTGCCCTTCTCCATAATTGGACAAAAAAATAATGTATAAAGTACAAAAATGCCTAATTTATATTTGTACTATAGGAATGGAATGGTTGCCTTTAACGATTGTACAGGTAATTTTGTAAGAAACAATAAATAAGAACGTAAAACATTATTATTCTTGAATGTAGATTTTGTTCCACCCAAATTATAAGTTAATTTTTTTTTAGCAATAACCTTGTAAGGCAAGGTTATTGCATACGTATTAAATACATACGTATAATACGTATGTAATTTGGCTATCGTGTAAGTTAACACTGCCAGTGACAAAAACAGGAGGGGTGGTGATGGGGGTGGGGGGTTCAATACTGCGTCACTCTACACTACAGCCATAAAAAACTTTGATTACTGCCTTTGTATGCCATTTCAATAAAAGAATTTCACACTGTATCCATTATTAAACTGTAACTAAAAACACTTGGTATGCCTTGATCATGGCAAGTGACCCATGCTTAGTGCCACTAGACGGCAATAATGCCTTCCTCGACATTAGCTTAAAATATTGTTACTTTAAATCTAAATCTAAGGTTTTGTAAAAGTGCAGCGCATTCCAGCATCAAAGATAAGTTGCGAGACAAGGAATTTAGTTTATTGCAGTCAAATATAATATAGATAAAAAAAAAAAGTGAACACTCCTTTGGTTTATTCAATAATAACATTTAAGTTTGGCAAAAACAAGCTAACAGAAGAAATCTTTTTGCTTGTAAAATGAGCAGCATAAACAATTTTCTTCAGGATCCTCTTACACCATCAGTACTTCCTCTCACTGTATCTTGAACATCTTATTCATCTTAGAAATATCGCAGTTTAAATATTCTTTCAGGGAACTATTCCACACTAAAGAAGTGCTGTTACTAGCCCAATTAGCTTTTAGCGTATCAGTCGACTACTCAAAGATCAAGCAGGTCAAGCTGAAAATTGGTTCCATTCGCCCCGTGACCATTTAGATCATCTGTAATGATCAAAGAACATCACCTGTGCTTCAATTTATGTTTGGATACAAAAATGAACAATTGTATATCTGAGAACACTGGCTTGTCATTAAATATTTTTCATCAGGAAGAGGCCAAGGCACACAGGTATCGTATACATCCTGTTCGGGCTTATCAGAACTTGGTGCATTCAGCAACAGATTAAGGAGTTTGGAGGCATAGCTTTGAGATGCTAAATTCCACTAAGCCTTATTGATGGCTGGAATCTGACTTGAGTCCTGTCTGCGGTGTGCTCCTTCTCCCGGTGTGAACTCTGCTTTTAATCTGCTCTTCTCTTCTCTGTCTCGCTCGCTGGTATCTTGATATGGTCTGTGTTCAGCGGTGACTTTTAAACATTTACATTTCTCCTTTCAAGTGCTGTTTATATATGGCTCTTATCTGCTATCTAACACACACGCACGCTGAGACGGGAACATACAGTGAATCAAATCTTTAGTCGCTCTGACAGCAACACTGTTGCTATGTCCATAATAGGACAGGAGGAGAGAGAAAGCATAAGGCAGAGAAAAGTAGAGTGCCACATAGACAGAAGGAGGGGGGGCAAGGCAGATAATTTGCCACCAGAGTGTTTTGTGGTGAGGTGAGGCGTGGAACTTTGGTGACTTTAGCTTGCAGGCTTTTCTGTGGTACTCTGATCCTCAATGTGGATTTTTTTTTTCACCTCACCCCTTTGGATTGCTGCCCCTGCAACATTACAGCACCCTAGAGACAGGTTGGGCATTTTATATCTTGCTCAAGGGTGCTTTAGGAACGAATAGGAGACAATTTGGGCCTCGGTAAAGTTACTCTGCCACCCAACCCACTGCCCTTTGCTTGGAAACTTAAATGCTGCATGGTCATGATAACCTCTTAAAGGTTGAAAATCCACCTCTGGGATCGGCTTTCCTCATTTTTACTCAGCATGGAGCGACAGATGAAGGCTGTATGTTGTTCTGACCAAGGATGAAGAGAAGGTATTTAGATCCCAGATTTGTTAGAAAATCAGTTGGACCAACAATTCGAAAATGCAACAACAGAAAGAAAGAAAGAAAGAAAGAAAGAAAGAAAAAAAAAAAACTCATGAATGTTTCATTTAGATGCTTCTTAAGAACGATTTGTATCTTTTTTATGGTATGGCCCACTGCACAGACCAAATAAATAATTTCAAGTAAGCAGTTGAAGAAGCTTCTGCATTTTACAGAGCAATGGCTTTTCTATTGCAAATATAGATATGAAGGTTAGGCAATCAAATTTTTACTGCTGTTCTTTTTTAATATTTGTTTCTAGCTTTTACATTTGATCCCCTTAGACTGTTTTTGGCCAAGTAGAAGTACCCTTTCAGGGGCCCCTGGGCACTAAAGCTCAAGTTTGCTGATACTAACAGATCCACTTTCTATCACATGTCATGGCAAACTGCTACACGTACAATCTATTAGATGTATCCATCATATTATTAAAGACAAAGTAATAATTTTATGTATTCAGATGAAATTTGTTATAATTAGTGGAATAGCTCAGGGAATATTGAACACACCTACTTAAGCTTACTAATTACTTTGCTTTGTCTCAAGGCATCTCTTTTATGGAAATAAACATGCATTGCTCTGGTGCGATTTTTTATTCATGCTTCCAAACAAACCGCCTTAAGATCTCAAAGTTCAGATTGCCTCATCTATGTACTCTATGCATTTCAATAGATTTTCAGCTGGATTCAAATCAGATGATTAACTGGCCTGTTCTAACTGCCTAATGAAACCAACTGAATTCCATGGATATGTATTTAGGACCCATTGTCTGGTTTAAAAATCAATGCTCGTTATAGCTTCGGATTCTTATCAAAACTTTACCAGTAAATTAACACCTGACCCAAATATATCCTCCCAGTATTTCATTCACTTGTCCAAATGTTGTGCAATAAACTTGAAGTAAACTTCAGCATGGTTTTTTTCTTCAACAGTGGAGTGTTGCATGTTGAACATGAATAGAGGCCATGATGTTTCTTGTTTTCATGGAAAAACTACCTGCTAGTTCCAGCTCTTTCTGAACCTTTCTGTGACTGGTGCTCAGTTTTTTTCTTGGCTTCATATACCGTTTTGTAGCTTCTTTTTGTGATGTGTTTATATGGTATGATTTCTGTCTGTGTGTGTGTATGGACTATCTTAGTTGTTACTAACTTCTGGTGAAATTCATATCAACAGGCAGTTAACAAATATATCCACTGAGAAAAAGATAGGTGTCAGGTAGGGTTGGGTGATATAGAAAAACATATGATAAAATTAAAATCATATGGATTGATATTGATAATTAGCCGAAAATTCAAAACATATATTTTAAGTGCACCCCTTGCCATTTTTTGCTATTGCTAAAGGACCTATTCTTAAATAAAGAACACAAAATTCAAACAACTCTTTAGTCAACCAACTTTTTACCAAAACTGTAAATCTTAAAAAAAGAAAAAAAGAACACATGCTACCTGAACTCTTTGAAGCTTGGTGAATGAGTGTCCCCGGGTCTGTATTAATGATTGGTTGGGAGGATGGAATGACTGTAGTTTTAAGCTACATGATAGACTAGAATGCAAAAGGAAGGAAAACTGTTCTTCTAGTGAACTTCTTATTTATCCCTTTTTTTCTATTGAACTACACGTCTATCAATCAATATATATTGTTATGGAATTACCCTCTAGCTCTAGTGTCAAGTACTTGTTCCCCTACTTTTTCCAGGGTCATTTGACTGTGTTATGTTTTTCACAGACTTTTAGGGGGTATGCTGGTTCGATCCCCTGCTTCGACAGTCTCCGTCGTTGTGTCCTTCGGCAAGACACTTCACCCGATTTGCCTGCTGGCGGTGGTCAAAGGGTCTGGTGGCACCGATGTGTGGCAGCTTCGCCTCTGTCAGTCTGCCCCAGGGCAGCTGTGGCTACTAACATAGCTCACCACCGTCAGGGTGTGAATGTGTGTCTGTGAATGACTGATTGTAGTGTAAAGCGCTTTGCTGCTATGATTTACCTTGCTGTCCTGTGACAGAACTACTTTGTCACTAATGCTTTTTACATGAACCTTATCCAAAGGACTTTTTTTCTGTAATGATCTGACAGTTTGCCTCCCTGTATACTGCTCAGTCACATTCAGCATGCAATCAAGTAAACTTCTGCTCACTTGTGCCACCTCATTTACTCCATAACCTGCACCTGTTCCATTACCTATTTAGGCTCCTTTTCAGTCAGAGTCTTCACCAGATTATTGAAAGCTTTGTACGAGTACATAGAGTCAGCGGTCCTTCCACATGACGTCTACTGCCCTTATGACTTTCTTCTTACATTGTTTTAAATATGTTTGTAATACTGTAGGTCCTGGCTCTGCTGTCTTTCATCAACTCCTCTGGAACTGTGCCAGTTCTGCATTCAAATATGGTTTGATCAGATCTCTTCTAAAAGAATAATACACCTTGACATTTAGATTTTTGTCAAATTTTAGAACAGTTTGTCCTTTTACTGAAGGTTTTAGAAAAAAAAATGTGTTAATCCAGCTACAGCTACAAGCATTTCTTGAAGATAATGATATTGTAGAAAACTGTCAGTCAGGACTCATATCAATACAATGCACAGAGTCTGCCTTGTTAAAACTACATAGTGAAATGACTATGTCTGTTAATGCAAAGTGCTCTGTTGTTCTGGTTTTGTTAGACCTCGCTGTTGCCATTGATTCAATTGATCATTCTTGTTCTTCTGTCTTGTTTAGACAGGTATGTTGGTATTTGCGGCACAGCTCTGCAGTGGCTTACCTCCAACCTGAACTTTCTCTGTTAAATTAAACAGGTCTGTTAAGACCTCAGGTTTAATATTTGACAAAGATTTCAAATTGCATAAGCAAAATGACTCCATCATAGAATCAAGCTTTATCATTTATGTCTTTTGGTCAGAGTTAAACCTTTTCTAAATTGTCCTGATCTGGAGAAGACCATTCATCCCTTTATCAGCTCCAGAATTGGTTATTGCAATCTTTATTTTGGTCCCTTTTCGTCATCCCCTCAGTCGCCTTCAGACTGTCCAAAATTCAGCTGCCCGCCTTCTAACCGACACCTCCAAATGTGTTCCTAAAACTCTTGTTCTGTCCTCTTTATATTGGCTTCCTGCCCATTTTAGAATATGTTTTAAGCTTCTGTTTGTTTGCTTTTAAAGCACTTAATGGCTTGGCCCCACATTGTCTGAATAACTAAGCTTTTGTGTGCTTGGCAGGTCTTCAGATGTGTTTTTATTAGATATATCAAGGACAAGGTACAAACACTGAGATGATTGGGCTTTTTCAGTGGCAGCACCCAGACTATAACCAGTTCCCTTTGGATATACACCTCACCCCCGATCTAAGTCTTTTAAAATCAAATCCTAAAACTCACTTTTTCAGGACAGCTTCTGGCTCTTTTTAGCAAGATACAATGGTGTCAGTTCAAATTAAATCGGCTTGTCATACCGATAAATGTTTAGCAGACATTTATCTGATAGTTATCAATTCTTAGTATTGGTAATCAAACCTATAGGAGTCCATTGCTGTCCCCACTCTCATTGTTCACACCTCTCTCACTTGAGGCCTGTATCACTTTTACCTTGTTAGACTTACTTCCTGTTGGCAAACCACCTCAAACCTAGCATGTTGCCTTCAGTTGGCCTGATATGTCACCTTAACCAACAAAATACCCATCAACTTGTCTAATGACTGCCTACTAGTTTCAAATTGAAGGCTCTCAATTTCTTTCAGCACAAAACAACCGGAAATGTTACATTAATATGTATCAGTAATATCACACCCCGCAGGTTCATTTTTAATATAATCAGTTAGTGACAATGTATTCTGAATTAACTCCGTTTGACACCATTAATCTCCTTTCTTTTGTAGAGTTCTTTTTTTCTTCCCTAAGACAGAGATATGCTGTGGCAGAATGATAGATAAACAGTAGGCTTATGAAGAAAGACACTAAAGTAATAAAAAGTCTTGTAAGGCAAGAATTATGGTGCTAGCATATAAAGGGGGTAATGCAGTGAGCAAGACTGAGAAAGGAAATGACACACAGGTGGAAAGAATCTTATCCCTCCTCCTGTCTGATGTTGGCTTTTTTTCCTGCACACTTTCACACATTCTCTCGTTCACACATGTGCGCGCACACACACACACACACACACACACACACACACACACACACACACACACACACACACACACACACACACACACACACACACACACACACAGTGTAATTGAATGGTAATTTAACATTTCTTATCTGCGTAACGGTCTAAAGAAGTTCAAAGTAAATTTCTATAAATCTTGAAAGCATAAGTGTGAGCATGCAGTTGAGCATGTGATGTGTGATTTATATCGAGCTATTTTACTCACTGCTGCTTTTACGGATGAGAATTCACATCTCATCCTCTTTTTTTATACGTGTCTCTTCCTTTTCAAGCTGTCATTTTACATTTAAGTTTTTTTCTGTTGCTATATTAGTCTCCATGCCTATATTTCAATTACATTAGTCTGATTTCAAAACATAAATGTTAAGCTTTTGAAATGTCTTGAAGAAGAACCTGAACAATAGGCAACTCTCAGTTGGTTGTTTGGGAGCAAATAAACTACATAGCATTGTGTTGCTAGAACATAGTAATGAGGTTTGGTATGACTTGGCTTTGGTTAACTCAAAGAATGGCAACTAGAAACAAAATCTTAAGAGGATTGAACTATCTTAACCACTTGGCGCATAGGATAATGAAACGTTGTGAAATGTCTCTAAGAAACAAGAGAAATCCAGTTGCCTTTGACCTATGCACTTAGGATGGTCATGTCCTGTATGACTGAGCATCTACTATATCAGTGTGTCATTTTTATTTAGACATGGGTGTCACTAAGACCATGAGTATCAGAGTGGTTTTATGCAGCATGTCAATCCAGTATTTTCTGTTACTTCTCATCAAGGCAAATTTGCTAATAACGAAACAGCAACTTAGGGGTATCATATTGTCTGCCCCTCCTGGCAGCAAAGAAAACAACCAATGTACAAAAGCACCAACCCACAAGTTCTGCACAATATATCTCAGATGTATTGTCATCACAGTATTAGTATGTGCTATATTTATATCGCATAGAACTACTTGGAGTGTAATAATTGTTAGGTAATATATTCCAATTGTTATTAGCTTGCTTTTTTTTGCACACGCCGATGTAATGTTTACCAAGCTGGCCAGAGTCTTGTGGCTGCTGATGCTCACACAGGACACAAATGGTATTGCCATAATTGCTAAAGGCACAAAGTGTAGAAAGCACAGATGAGAGAGGAAAGAAGAAAAGAGGCAAATATCACGACTGAAATCGTCATTGCAATATATCTGCATCAAAAGAACAAACCAATGGAATCAAACAACCCATGAAACATGCTGACCTAACCAGTGAAACCAAACAGCTAACCAGCCCAATGTTGGCAAACAACTAATGAAACCAGCTAACCAGTGACACCAGCTAGCCAAACAGGCAACCAATGAAAGCAGACAACAAACCAACAAAACTAACCGACCTGCTAATACAACCAGCCAGCAAAGCCAACACACTAACCACCTAACCCTGCAACCAATTAATGACCAACAAAAGCCACCACCCAACAAATGAAATCAACCAACCAGTGAAACCAGGCAATCAAACAAACAATGAAATAGAACAACCAGTCATCTAACCAAAGAAACCAAAAAAAAAAAAGAAAGAAAAAGAAGCAGACCGTGAACCTGAAGAACACCCTAACCGGTCACTCAACAAACCAGTGAAACCAAGCAATGCAAACATCCTTCACTCATACAGCCAACAAACTGACAAAGAAAATAAAACAAACACAAAAACTAACTAGTAAAACCAATAACTTAAACTAGAAGGAAGCGGGATATAGCCATTATCAGATATTATCATTGGGTAGCGTGAAGATGCTTGAAAACCATGAGAAACAGCCCCAGCTGTAACGTGCCAAACAGCTTCTAGGTTTTAGACAGTGGCAAGCCCCACCCTGTCTTATTGACTATGTGTCCATCTCACTGCTCAGGAATATTAATAGATTGTAAAATGATGACTTGACAAAAGTTCAGAAGGTATAATGACCCAGAATGAAGGATGGATATGCCTGGGGCTTCTGTTCAAAATCCGAACAGGTAGGGAGAAAATGATTCCATAACAACAACAACAAAAAATTCTGGTTAGGAATCCAATTTTACATTATTTGTCCTCGATATTCTTTTAGAAAAATTGGTAACAAGTCTCTGCCAGATTTCAAATATGCTGTGTAATGACATCTAGCTTCCTTCTGACAGATGCATATGTGGATTGCCACTTTTTACGATTCGGAAGGAATGTTTACCATGATGTATAATGTAATAAAGAAAACAAAAAAGTAACCAACTACTATGAGTGGTTGCTGTAACCATAACACATATATTTTGGGGTATGGTTACAAGTGTAACCCCTTGAGTGTGCCCCTGAAAAACTCAGTTTATAGGACCAGATATCCTTAAGACTTGCACCAAGCTCCACTGCATTGAACTGTAGGGCCAAGCAGTGACATTGAATTCACCCCTCATGCACATCGATTTCAGATGACAAGCTGTTCTAATTGACGATATTTTCTCTTACTTTTTCCACTGATCTAAGTTTTTGAGGTGCTTTTAAAATTAAGTTTTGATATCTATAAATAAAGCAATTCTGTACAGGTTAAAATGTGTACAGAATTAGGCTATAGTGAGAAGGCCAAGGGCAACTTCTGTAGTGAAACATTAATTTGCATCTCTGGCTCATTTTCCATTGATGCTTATGTGTAAAAGACATGTCAGAATAACCTACTTGTGGTTTGACCCAAGTGCTCTGAAACTTTGTAAAATACATGGTGAACAGTTGCAGATGTTCTTTTTGCAGTAAAAACTGGGCACGGACAACGGTTATTTCCATTCGCTCAACAAGGCCATGGTGTTTTTTTTATGCCATTCATCAGAACAGATAAGACAGAGATTATAAGGAAGAATAAAAAGGAATGAAAGAAGGTAAGGAGGAAGGGAGGGGCTGGATATCAAATGAGAGATGACAGGATTTAAGGTGCAGTATCAGTTAGATAACCTTAAGAACTTAACTCTTTACCAGTGCACGTCTATGCATGTATACGAGTATATTTGTGTGGGTTTTTCTTTTTTAAGGGTGGACCAGCAGTTAGATGGGTGTGAACATTGCATACCTTTGCTCCTATTACCGATTCACACCTGAATCTCTTGTATATCTTTGACCTACTTAAGGAGCACTAATCTGGGTTGAGATCGCATGATTAATCCACCCCTGCACACTTGAAAGAAGCTGATCTGACAGCTCTTACAGAAAAGAGGAGATAGGGTGTGGTAAATATCTTTCTTTGCCTACGTCATTAATTAGAGGGCTGACGATAGTGAATCCCTGCTCTCTGTTACACCCCTCGTAAAACAGACAAGCTTGGGTAAGATCAAGAGTCTTGGTAATCAGTCGTAAACTGATTTTTCTTTGCTATTTCATGTCAGCTAGGATTACCAAAACTATTCCTAACTGCTAAATATCATAATTATGGGAGACAGATTTGTTTTGTAACTTTCAGTTCATATTTGCTAAGATTACTACTCTGGGCACACACTTATTAGGCAAGTGAGCATTTTAACCATATCCTTTTTATGTATAAACTATTCTACCCTAAGATGTATAATTTTGAATGCTTATTGGATTAGTGGATTTAAACATATCATTTGGTGTGCATTTATGTAGAGAGGGAGGATGTTGCCGAAGGAGATCAATACCCTATATTATGGTGTGCATGAGTTATTATGGTATTATGGTGTGCGCAGCTTTTATTCCTCAGGCAAAACGTCTCAGAGGGATAAGCCACTCTTAAAATTGCCAAAACATTTGGGGGGGATCACAGAACCATCAAACATATTGTTGTGTATTTCAACAGGGTTGCAAAAAACACATTGAGAAAATAAGATGTAATTAATGTAAGTGCCAAAGTTTTAAGAAGAATCAAAAGTTACTGGGAACCCATTCTCTTCCACGGTTGTCATAATCCAGGACTGCAGCCTACCTGGAGTGTCCAGAAGAACAAGCTGTTCCTTGCTCATAGACATGGCCAAGGTAAGAAAGGCAGAAATCTGACCACTGTTGTGCAAGAAAAAAATCCATACTAGGCTAAGAAATATCTGAAGATAAGTTTCTCAAATGTTCTACCGACTGATTGGATAAGAGTGACTCTTGAACGACCAGATGGATTCGCCCATGGCTGGATTAGTAACCGACACCGAGTGCCAATGTGACTCAGACGCCAGAAAGGTGAAGGTGTGGTGAAAGTATTAATGATGAGTTAGTTGGCTGCTTTAAGGCTGAAGATGGAATCTGAATAAATTCACAAACCTGCTGCCAATCAAAAGTGCATCTTTTAAAGAAGACCATAATTTGTTTGCTGCACAATGCTCCATTGCTTGTATTGAAAGTACTTCATTGTGTGGCTAGCCCACTTACTCACCTGCTATGATCCCCATTCTCATCTGACCCAAACCCTATGGAGAACTTGTGAGCCTTTCTTAAATGGGAAAGTTACAGTAAAGGAAGACGGAGAACCTCTCTGAACAGTGTCTGGGAGCAAAATTGTCATTACTCATTAAGTTACATAATAATTCTACACATTAATGGTTACACAATAGGTGTAAAAGTATTCTAAGTAAGGCAAAACATTTTGGACTGATTGTGTGCTCTGTAGTCGTTTAATATTAAAGTTAATCTTCGAAAGTATAACATGCCAAACAATTGTGCACAAACATAATGCCTTTAAACAATCTGGTAAAGGTGTGATGATTTCATGGCTTTGTTGCGCTTCTAATAGATTTTAGGTTGGGTTTTAGGTTAATTTACGACATTGATGAGATTAATAAATGAGACCGGCACAACTGGGGATATATTTTAAGGCAACAACTCAAACAAAATCCTCCTTGTCAAAAATCTAAATAAATCTGTCAAGATATCAGGAATGGAATATTGGACCTTCGCAAGTCTGGTTCATCGTCAGGTGCAATGTCTGAAGGTGGCATGTTCACCTGTTTAAACAATAAATGAAACCACAAATGCTATGGAAATAGCCATTAATCATAACAATCGAGAAGAATGGTTCCATCGCTCAGATTTAAGGAATGTTTTGGTGCACAATTGGCATATGAAGCCCATATCAAAAGCAAAATACTTTAATGATGCTGGTTGTAACTGTTAGTAAAGTGAAAAAAGCAGAAAGTTTGCATGTCCGTACTTAACCATCCATCTGTATGCTACAGCATGGCAACATAATGTTGAGGGAGTGTTTTGCTGCAGGGGGAACTGGTGCGCTCCACAAAGTAGATGGCATTCTGCACTGCCCATTGCAAAGCCTCGATCTTAGTTCCCTAGAAGATTTTGTGGAGGTAAAAAGAGGTGAAAGCCAGGCTGCCATAGGACCTGACTCACTTTCACATGTTCTGTAGGGGAGAACGGGCCACAATTCTTGCACACTGCTGATGATGTTTGACCCCTTTGATACAGTCTAAGAGGGAAAACTACCTCATACTAAGTAAATGTTTCTACACTGCTGACTTTTACAGAACTGAAAATAATTGTATAATTCTGGCAATAAGAAATGATCCTAGCTGACCTAAACCCTGGAAGGTTTTCGCCTGATTTCCTGTCAGAGAGAGAGAGAGAAAAAATACATTTTTATACAGTGGATGTAAACATCTGGCTTTAGCTGTAATTAAACTTTCCATTTTGGACCTTTAGAGTTCACTGTTGTGTTTTATTTAAATGGTCATAGCTTGGGGAGAATAAATGATAAACTAGATCTTCGTTTCTGCTTTGTGCGTACAGAGAGTTGTCAGACTTGCCAAAGAAACTGTGTGTATCAACTTTCACCGCAGTAGTTCTCCTTGATGAGCACGTTGCATGATTTAAACAATCAAGGTATACTGTTTTTGCCCTCAGGCAAAAATATGACAAATAGCAGGCTGAAGCCAAAGTGAATTTCCACAGCAGGTATTTACAAGGCCCTCTGTTTACCTGGCATTACGCTCCTATTCAAGTTATTATCCAAAGTGCATCAGCGGTGGGGTGCTGGCGCCTGGTCCACAATACACGATTAATGGTCGATGCCTTTCTGTCGATATTTCAGTCACAACACTCGTGTCAAGACAGCCCGCACCCACCCACCCCCCCCCTCCCTGAATAATTGCCGCCTTCATCCTGCTCGCAGAGCATCTGCTCCTCGCTCGTCCATAAAATCATCCAGAGAATTCTGAGACGGATCGTCACAGCTGATCGATTTCAGTTAATCATGTTGGGAATGCAGAATTAGATCAAAACGAGTAAATCACGGGCCCCCCGTGTGTTTTTTTTTTTTTTTTTTGTGAGCTGTGCAGTTTAGTTTAAGGCTGCGCTTACCAAATAATGTTTGCCCAAGGTGAGGCTTTTAGTAATTTACAGTAGCTTTCAAAATGCAACTGAAACACAGATGCAGTGCCTTGTAAAACTTTTCAGTTTTTTTGTCATGTAGCTACACTCAAAAGTAGTATATAGTGGAGAAGCGGAAGGCAATTCAGGCAATTTTTTTTACATAAGAAGAATCTAAAAATATGTGGCACACAGAAGTTCGGCCCTATTTATTCTGATGCCTATAAATAAAATCCATTGAAAGCAAACAACCTTCGGGGGTCTCCTATTAGTCCTGCTGTGTGTAATTTATTCTCAGTATAAAACAGCTGTTTCATGAAGGCCTCACAGGTTTACTGTAGATAAATGAACAAACAGCATCGTTAAGGCTGAGGAACACACCAGACAGAGGAGAAGTTTAAAGCAGGATTAGGTTGTAAATCAATGCGCTCCAGAATTGCCAAGGAGAGCATTAATCAGAGAAGAAGCTAAGAGGGCCATGGTAACTCTGGAGCTTAGGGATCAACATCTCAGGTACAAAAATCTGTCCACAGGACAACAATAAATCATGCACTCCACGAATTGGGCCTCTCTAGAATAAAGACAATAAGAATGCTATTTTTAAAAGACAATCATAAGAAGTCCTGTGTGCAGTTTCCCACAAGCTATGTAAGGGGACACAGCAGCATGGAGACAAAAAAGTGGCCGGGTCAGATTAGATCAAAATGTAACTTTTTGGCTTACATGCAAAAATGCTATCACCATGAACTAATCATCTGCATGGTGAAACGTTGTGGTGCTGTTAGAATGTTGAGGGGATACTTTCCTTTAGCAATGCAAGACAATTCTGTTAAAAGCTGCAGAAGACTTGTGAAGCGGGTGGAGGTTCACTTTTGGCAAGACGACAACTAAAGATACAGCCAGAGCATTTCAATTTGCTGCAAGGGCCCAGAATTAAATCCAAGCGACAATCTGTGATGGAAAAACGGCATCAAATCTGACTGAGCTCGAAGTATTTTCTATGAGACGAACCGTCAAATGTTTTCATTCTAAATGTGCAAAATTGGTAAAGATCCCAACAAGACCAAGCTATTATTTTTGGAGGACACAGTTCTAATAGGATTTACCTTTATGCACTACTTTTTATCGGTCTATTCCAAAAATTACTTAATAAATCACACTTAAGTTTTTGATTTTAATATGAATGGTCTTTCAGATCACTTTAAATTATATGGCACAGTATTTTTGGGATTTAAATATTTAAGGTGAAGGGCATTTCCTGTTTTATATCTATTAGTTTATCCATACATGCTATACTTTGTTCATGATGGTTGGGTTAGGCACCAGTTTAACTTGGAGCATGTTCACTCATCCTTACAGGCAAGTTTGTAATCACTGATAAGACTGAGACTCAGGTCCCAGAGCTAAAGCACCAATCAAATGTTTGACACCATGTTAATGATTTTATTTATGGATATAAGTACAAATACAAATTTAATCTTCAGTACACTGTTGCCTTTTTC
The DNA here is from genome assembly GCF_011125445.2 of Fundulus heteroclitus. NCBI lineage: Eukaryota > Metazoa > Chordata > Actinopteri > Cyprinodontiformes > Fundulidae > Fundulus > Fundulus heteroclitus. Next base: position 180,578 of record NW_023396599.1, read on the forward strand.
TCTCCAGTGAAGAGGGGGAGGGGGGGGGGCATTGAATGGCCTATCCATACTCTCATTAAAGTGATTAATATGAGAATTGATTTATTCAAAATCTACTAATCTTCCTTGTGCATGCAGCCACATGACTGCGTTGCATTCAGTTTACATGCAGACTCCTTGGTGCTGCAGGATGACGACCGCATTGCAGATGACATAAATGGATTCTCACGTCGTGCATGAGCGACACTTCTTTTACAGTGAAAGTAATCATATGCGTCCTATTCTTCTAAGCCCATCTGCGTTAAATCTAACCTAAACCCCTTCAGCTGAAATCGTGGTGTGTGAAGGAGCTCTTATCTAAAGCACTGATGTCGCAATGACCTGCAACTTCCCCCCTAGCACAGGAAAGCCCACAGTCTGCATGTTTTTACTGATGTTTGCATGTGGGGGGGCGGGGGGTGTCCTGCTGGTGCACATCGTCGGATGTTAAATGTAGACTTGATTTCCGCACGCTTACATGCTTTGCAGCCGGGGTATTTATGCAACTTTGGGGGGTATTACTTATGAAACTGACTACAGTTCTTACTCTGTCCTTACTCATACCGCCGATTAATACACAGCTTTAATCTGATGTCATTTTCATCCTTCCTGGTTGTAATCTTAGGTTGCTTTCTCTTGTCTTCAAGGGTTTTGAGGACGACATGCATAAAGGTGTCCTTTGTCATGAGACTGAGGGCCACAAAGTTAAATTAACAGCTATCAGTAGACCTTTGGCTTTATCAGCATCTGGAGCATTAGAGGAAGCCACGTTCTTCAGTACAGCACTCAGGGGTTTTTACTGACAGCATCGTGAATTGACAACCCCCTCACTGTATGTGGCTGGTTGGGGTTCACCCAGCTGTTTTTGCAACTCACGCAGCTAGTTCCTCTGTAGTTTTAGCCAACGCATTTTTTGTTGAATCTGCTACACGATGTCCTTTCACTGCTGCTGTATGAGAAGCGCCATCTGAGGGGCAGCGCGAAGTTGGTGTTTTGTTGCATCAGCTAGTAAAAGGCACAGCACCGTATATTTTACGTATGGAACAGCTCGTTTCACCATTACTATGTTTAAACGACAGATACATTCTGAGTCACTTCGCCTGTAACTTTGACTGGCTTGGGTAATGTTACCTCCACTGGTGCTATACCCGTCTTGGAGGATTTGGGTCATTACCGTCATCGCTGGTGTTGGCACCGCCACCGGCGCTGGATCTTTATTGTGGTGTGTTTTTTTTTTTTTGGGAGCGGGCTTCTCTTCAGATGACGCAACGTTAGATTTACATCGGAACCAGCGGCCCGTGTTTGGATTACCTTTACTGTTAAAGGTGTTGAACCTGACAACTGTTGGTTTGCTCGCAGAGAGATGCTAGAAAGATGGTGGGACAGCAGAAGGAGCTTTGAACCTTACAGAGAAAAACAGAGAGGATACCAATTGCTCTTCTTTGTTTTGCTTTATGGCTTTGATTCAAACATTATTATACACTGCTGTTGTTCTATGTGGATATTTCCTCCAATATAAGGAATCAGTTATTTAATGCACAATCCCACAGTGAATTTCATCTAAGGAAATAATAGACTCCATTGACTCTTTCTTATTTTGGCAGACCTTTTCAGAGGAGGATTTTTCCCTTGAGCTTCACAATGTATCCAGCCTTTAAAATTGTAACATCTGCTTCTTTAATAGTCACTTAAACTTCATTACTGTGGTTTTTTTTTTTTTTTTGGTTTAAGTTGTTAAAGGTTAAAGCTTCAGATGTTGCACATAAACCCATTGTCTGCATTTTTGGGTGTCTGGTGCATGTTTGTCATTGTCTGTGGAAGATATTTTAGTGTGTTTTTTTCTGTTTTTGTTGTGCCAAGAAAACAGACTTGCGTTTCTTTGATTATTTTATTACAGAGTGGACTAATGTTGGTGCAATCTTTAGTAGGCATATTAGAGTTGTCTACAGCTGGAGTCCCTGTGGGCAAGTGAAGTTTCATAACATTGTGCTTTCTGTCTGTGGGCTGTGTGAATGTGTTCGCTTCTGTCAGTCGTTGTGCAGGATAGAGGAAATGAAAGCTCAGACGTCGCCCTGAGGCGTTCAAAACTGTCCTAGCGTCCTTCACAGGCATTAACGTTGTATGTCTGCGCTGTGTGTATGAAGATTGTTTGTTTGCTCTCATAAGTAAGTGTGTGAGAAAGTAAACGAGTCTTTGTGGTAATAAGGAGAGAATACACTCATTGTCTTCTTTTTATTCTCTCATTCTTGCCTACATGAACACGCATGTACACCCTGACACACTCACACGACCACATTTGCATATAACCATATGCACGCACTGTCAGGAACTGATTAAATCTCAGCTTGATTGTTATGAAATGTTGGTCAAAACGGCTTCCTTCTTCCCCTTTTTGCTAGAATTTGTGTCTGTTTGAAAATTATTTTGGGGAGGGGGAGGGGGAGACTAATAGCTTAATAGCTAATTATGTAAAAGGAAAAAAAAAAAGCAAGACAAAATAACTCAACAAAAAAAAGCCTGAGGCAGGAAACCTGATGTTAAACATCAGTGTGCAATACATTAACCACTCAAGACAAAAGTAGTGATAGCTCAGAAAGTTCATACTGAATATGGTGATTTAGATAATGAGGAAGAAGTTTTGAGAAATGTCTGTGAGTTGTAGCTTGGAGCCTTAAAAAACAGAACCGTACACAGAGATTTAAAAGCACTCTGTCGCAAGCCCAGTTTGTATTCTAATCACCACAGAGAGTTTTTTTTTTTTTTTTTTTTTTAAAAAAGCTATCAGGTAGATGTAATTTCTGCTCCTGTTCTCACTGCCGTTGCTGATGTATCAGACCCAAATCTGTCGATCCATTTTTTTTTCCCCCCCAGCTAAAGCTTTGTGAAATTATTATTTTGTAAATAGAAGACCATTCCTATGTTCGAGTGACATCCGTGTCTGCACATCTGATCTTGAGTGGTGTGATTTTGATTGACAGGTATCATGAATTAATCAGACTGGATGAAGAATGACACAGAAAGTGCTGACTGCCCACGGGCACTCAGAGGAAAATCTAACTTACAAATTAGAGAGCAACATGAGCAAAAAGTTTAAAACTTTTAGCTAGAAATTTAAAACCATACATACACACTCGTTTGGCTGGTGCCGCACTTATCCATACTAAATGTATGGATTTAGGCATACACGAAAAAAAAAAAAATGGACGGAATGAACAAGCTGGAAAGGCAGACACATTTTATGATATATATATATATATATATATATATATATATATATATAGATATATATATATATATATATATATATATATATATATATATATATATATATATATATATATATATATATATATATATATATCTATATATATATATATATATATATATATATATATATATATATATTAGGGCTGGGCAACGATTAAAATATTTAATCGCGATTAATCGCACTGATTAATCGCGATTAATCGCGATTAATCGCATTGTATTTACAAACTCCAAGAATGAATTCAAAAGTAGTGTAAAGAGCACTTTTATTTTAATGTTCTGCTGCCATATGAACAAAAGTGTTGTAACATTTGTAGCACTTATCAGTAACACATATTTAGTGTAAAGCTCAACTTAAACATGTAAAACAAAAAATAGCAATAATAATAAATTAAAGCTTATTGCCACTGACAGGGAATTCTCTTTATGGGGAAAAAATCTACCAAAAACAGGCAATTTCTGAGGTAACAGCAGGGAGCAGCATTACCATTTTATGTTCAATACCAAAGTTTAACTTGGCAGTGGTTCCAACTAACTTGTTTCTGTCATATTCCATGCTGGAAGAACTTTAAACTGAAATGCTTGCTAACTCGATATGCTTGCGTTTATTTGACGTTGACACGCGGTTTTTTGTTGTTGCTTTCTCGCGCGCATATAGTGAATGGCAGGGGGAAAACAGGCAAAAACACATGGATACTTCGAAACGAGAAGCAACTTCACCGACGGCGTCAATGCAGACCCCCCCCCGCTCCGCTCCACTTCGCACAAAACTTGTTCCGTTCGCCAACTCACCGCCTCGCCTCGCCTAAGCTCGCTCGCGGTACCTGCGGGAAACACCGCCTTCCGCATGTCAGCTGTGTTTTTTTCCGGCCAGCACCTTTCTTCCTCTTTGAATCTGAGGCTGGGCTGACAGCGAGGTTATTGGCGCATTATCGCCACCTACTGTTCTGATTCAAACCCCTACACCGCAGCAACAGACCTTCACAAAATAAAAGCATGTGACCAACATGCGTTAACGCGCGTTAAAGAAAATATCGCCGTTAATAGTCTAATGAGTTAACGCGAAATTAACGCGTTAACTTGCCCAGCCCTAATATATATATATATATATATATATATATATATAATTTAGTTTTATTTATACTTTCTTTTGCAATTTCTATCCCTTTAACAATCCACCATTGTTTTTATCAGGAATGCAGTCATTTTCTCATTGGTTGCTCATTGGTTGCTGGGGACCCAGATGATAATCTCCAGCCTTATATGGTGCTCAGTTCCTGTATTTAAGAGCTGTGTGGCTACAGAGGCTTTATTCTTTGTCAAAAAGTGGTTTTAAAATGAGTTGTCTGATTTGAAAAACAATGGAAAGGTCAACTGGGTTTTATTTATGTTTATATTTTCTGTTTATGGCTTTAATGGCTCCAAAGTATGATATTTGCCCTTTAATGAGATTGTCTGAGTGTGTGCGTGTTTCTAATTTCCTGCTTGTCCCCAACAACCCCTAAGCTCTAATCACAGGAAGTTTAGAGGAAGTTATCGTGTCTGTGTTTTACACACACACACACACACACACACACACACACACACACACACACACACACACACACACACAACGACCCACCCACCCACTCTGACACAGCTGCCTTCACCCACGCTTTCACACTTGTTGGAGGGGAGAGAATTAAAAAAGGGTAAGGGGTGGCAAGAAGAAAAAGGAGGAGACGGTGTTCAGGTGTGAGGGTCTTTTTTCTCTTTTTTCCCCTCTACAAAGTGTGAGAAGGCTGCCTGTTTTGACACCGACCTGTCTCACTTTTTCATCTGTTCTTTTTGGCTCTGCTCTCTTCTGTCTGAAGGATCTGCCACTCTCCAGCAAGCAAAGAAAAAGAGCATTTCATTCTTCGCCTGCTCTCTGTGACAGCCCCATACCTTGAAAGACTTGTCAAGGAAAGCTGATGAAACGAAAACCTGGATAACAAAGGTGGACTCCTGTTTGAGTTACCCGAGTTCGAACGCTTGTACCACCTGCTTAACTGGGTTGCCAGTTGTGGTATAAACATGGCAAATACTAAGACAGAAGTGGTGTACAAGACAGTAGTGTGCTGAGACATGTGCAAGAGAAACCCAAAATTCACCCAAGTTAGCTGAATGTTAATTCTACAGAAATGAACAATATAGAATGGGGAAACCCATGCGATAGGTATAAACTGCAATGTTTCAGATCCGTTTTGGAATGTCTCTGCAGTGAGTTCCACTTTCTGTTTGTCTGACGGGTTTCGTCATTAATCGGTATCAATATGAAACCTTTTTGTCAGTGACGACAAACATCCAGGCTGTTTTGAAACTTTGAAGAAAAAAAAAAGTCTGGTTACTACAAAAAAAAACAAAAAAACAATGTTCTGGAGATTTAAATGCATCAGAGGTGCTACGATGTCTATCAGACATACAGGGACAGTTTATTGTGCATCAATGAATAATGTTAGTGAATAGTTTGACACCATGGGTTGGTCTTTCTTTGATAGTCATGTTTTTCAAGGTTTCTGATTTTGATGTTTTGTGTTATGAACATTATAGTATCAGCTAGAAGTTTAAATACACTCACCATGGATACACAGTACATTTCATGGTCATTTTGACTTTTTATTGATTTTTTTGTTATTTAAAAAAAATAGTGGACATGTACTTAAATGTTTTCATAAATAGTGCCAAAGTTTCCTAAATACCTTTTAACTTAAGGGATGTTTGCTTCTAGTTGTTGATAACATTTGAAATATACTGATGAGTTTCTCAAATATTTATTTATGTCTTTATTTATTGGCACTGGTAGCCTTTATTGAACAGCAGTTTGAGAGGAAAGAGGATGAAGACATTGAGCAAATGGCCCAAGACCGGGAATCGAACCCAGGACTACCATGTTGAGGACTGTGGCTTTTACATATGGTGTGTCTGCTCCACCAACTTTGCCACCAAGTGCCCAGAGATATATTTTTGACAGTTTAGGAAAACCTGTATGAGCCTAACGTTGAGGTTTTGATGTATCACCACTTGCAAAGGCCTGGAAAAAGACCCAAACTGAGACCCTAGGATGAAAGAAAGTTGATTTGGATGTTCAGGAGCCAACACCGACCCTCAAGCCTTCCATGAACTTCAAAGTGCTGGAAAACCATTACCTCTACTGTCCATAGAAAAGCAAGTTTAACTGACCGGCCGACTTAGCTGAAATAAACTTTTTGTCTCTAGAAAAAAAAGTAATTAAAAGACAAGGATTGATCTGACCACAAAGGCAAGAAGTATGTTTAAAAACATCCGGGGCGAGACCATACACTTTTAACGCTTTATAAGTTGTCAAGCATACTGTTTTCAGCATATTTTGGGACCTTTCCACTGAACCTGCTGTTGGATGTAAAAATGAAGACACGGGACTACCTCCAAATTCCTCACATTCAAAGACTTACAAAGGAAAGAAAATTAAACATAGTTTTGAGCTGAAGAACGATTTTAAACACACACAAAAGTATTTTGGCAATGTTTGAAGCAGGCTGACGGGTTCTTCTGGAATGGGCTTTCAAAGCTCTGACCTTGACCCTGTTGAACATTTTAGGATTATGTTTAAAAGTCATCTCATTCATCTCAACCCAACCCATTGTAATCTGCTAAATCTTCCATGAAGAGTGGCAAATTATTAAAGTTATTTGTGGAATGATTTCACCCTGAAAGGAGAATGGATGAAACAAATCATGTCCATGGTGACTGCATGTAAGCTTCTGAATGATTTTGTGAACCTCCATTTCTCTTTTAATTTGAACAGTCTTAAAAACAGACATAAACATCACTTTATTGAACTTTTGACCATTTAGAGGATTCTCCCCAATCATACAGCAAGGACAATCAGTGTGTTTTCTTTGGTGGCTAAGTCCACGATTCAATACTTTTAACTTAGAGTGAAATGTTCTTTTTTTATGAAGATAATCGGCTTTAACCCATTTCATCAGAAAACACCTGGTTTTTGTTCAATATTCGTGTTACGTTAGTGCACCAACAGGTTTTTGTTGCTTTAATAGAGTAGGCTTCAGAAGGAAAAGACAACATGGCACAGTATGTTACAATAGTAAAAAAAAATATTGTGTGATACTGTATTTTCCATTTACTTTTGTTATTATTCATTACTTACCCATTTTTCATGGCTTCACTGTGTTCATCCTTTCTTTAGTTTTAGTGAAATAAGGAAGTAGCACATGCAATTTTGTTGTGACATATGGCAATGAAATCTACTAGTATTAAGTGTCCTTAAGGGTTTAAATGCTAGAAAAATGGACAATGACTGCTAGAAGTAAAAAATGTAAATAAAAAATTACAACTAGAGATGCATCAGTTGAATCTCCAGTTGCTTTTGGAGTCCAGAATGTTGATTCTTCTTTTTCTCTGAAACATAATTTCATAGAACCAGGTTACATTTAACTCTAGGCTTCTAGAAGGCTGATATCAATTATAACTACACCATGAAATCATAATACACATCTTACTTCTGGTTGCAAATTACGGTGCATGATATGAATTTTTAAGTGCTTTCACAGAACACCTGTATTTAGATCTCTGTTTGTTCAACTCTGATATACATACATCTTAATCCCGTGTGTTCTTGGACAGAACTGTGGGGCTTCCTCTGACCTAATTTTTACGTACCTTCAATAAGCAAAATTTCACCACTAGGTGCGCTGTTGAGCTGTGTGTAGACCAGTACGAGATGTGTAACAAGCCACGCCTCTCGCTACCTCCAAAATCTAAACTCCACCTGCAATCCGATTCAATTTTACATTTTATTTGTCAAAAACAGGTCAAACGCCAACAATTAACCCGCAGGTCACAATTGTAGCATTACAAAGAGCTCAACTTCATGCTGTTACTCAACTGTCTATGAGAGAAAAGCTAGCTCTGAGTCAAACTGGAGCTGCTCCTGTTCTCCAAATGCTCTCCACCCTGGAAACACGAGGCCAATGTTAATCCTTGTTTTGTCTCTTTCCTTATCTGACAACTTCTTTGCCAAATAATTTCTTTCTGGGAGGGAGGGGCTAAGCTCTGAGTGGCAGCTGTTAACATGTACGTACATTTGTAAACAAGAGAGTAGAGAACAACACAGAGAGATGGTGTGTGATGTCATACCATACTCCATCTAAAAAGATACCTTTAGTTCCTCATAAAACTATTTTTCTGTTCTTTCTATATAAAATGAAATTTCTCTTAATGCTCCTTTAACGATCATACAAATAGCTAACTTTGAGTCTTCCCTCATCAGCAACCCCCGCACTGAAAAGTGTTGTGGTTAAAATACCCTTTTCACACTTAGACACGGTACATTTACTTACTGGACAAACTACAGATTGTTCAGTTTCTGGCCGATTGCTTAGGATGAAGCAGAAAATTGTCTGTTTCCCATTACAAGCCAGTTTCTTGGGGCAACTGTACTATTTTAAAGTGTCTTCTTATAACTCTGTTACTTGCAAATTCACTTTTTTAGCTTATTTACAAAGTCACATCATTTATTATAAGGTATTTTCTGTTTATTTGTACGAATCTTGTTGTGAGTAAGTCTGCATTTATGGTGTTGCCTCCATCCTGGAAGATTTGTGGTTCTTGTTCTTTAAAGTGACATTCCGAATCTCTGTGAAGCTCTTTCCCGCTAAGGCAAACCCCATAAAGTCTAATTCTGTGCATCGACATGTGTTTTCCCCTTATGTCCATTTTTGTCTCTCCCAGTGCCAGACTCCGCGTTCTAGCAGCCAGTTAACAATAATTAATTGCACACACTCCTGGCAGTCTGTCCGTCCGCGTGTGTGTGTTTTATGCGCAATGTGAGCCATGCCTCTCGCGACAGTCTTATGATTTATTGCTCAACGGATAAATTAGATTCTACACACACAAGCACACGGTATTGAACGCTGCTCGCCACAGTTTACCCGTTGCGAGGACGGTTAAAGTGATATCATCAGCCATGATGAGACAGAGACATGCAGAGAGATGCATTTTTAAACGAGCGCTCTTAGACGTGACCACACACACATGGTATGCTCCCCACATACACACATTCACACTCAGACAGAATACGCTCTAAAGACCATAGCAGGGGACCTCTGTCTGTTTCTGTGTGTGTGCTTAAAGTTAAAATCCAGACAGCCTTTCCAGAGACCAGACTATTGAGTCTTATAACTCTCAGGTCACAGATTATTAAAATAACAGAGGAGATATAAAGTATTTGTGTGTGTGTGTGTGTGTGTGTGTGTGTGTGTGTGTGTGTGTATTCTGACATTGTATAACTAAAGCATGGGAAATTGCCAAGAAGCTAAAGACATGTGAACATAAATCTTCCACATGGATGTAAGAATGTCCGTGACTGAATAAATGAGTGTGTAAAAACAAATTATGCATAAGCACACCTGAATCTGGTCTTGATCTGTTAATTCTAGTGTATTTTGTGATTTTATGTGGCAGAGGAGCAAAGTTTCGTGTGTATTTTGAAAAGTGTGCAAAAAAGATATACTGTGTATGTTCCAAACTTGTTTTTTTTTTTTGCATTTACTATCTGAAACATTTTTTTTTTTATTATTATTCTTTTTTATTGAGCAACCTTAACTTCAATACCCATACATTTGTCCAGTTAGTAGGCTGCAAACACCACCAAATTAGTAAGTGGAGGCCAGACCTACTAAGGCGATCCACAATGAGAACATTAATCAGAGAGACAATCAAGAGGCCCATGGTAATTCTGGGGGAGCTGCAGAGATCCACTGCTCAAATGGAAGAATCTATTCAAAGGAAAGCCAGCAAACATTTACGCTGCCAGTCTAGTCTGGCTTTAATGGATCAGTTTAAGGTAGGAATCCATTAGAAGTCCCATTTACAGTTTTCAACAAGCCATGTACGGGGCACGGCAAACATGTGGAAGAAGGTGCTCTCCTCAGACTGGACCAAGATTAATCTCTCTCCCTTTGTGTGTAAAACGTGATATATTAACACTGCCCTTGTTGCTGGACACACACCCAGAGTTAAAACCCAGTGGTGGCAGTATAATGTCTTAGGGATGCATTTATTTTTAGCAAGTGTGGGGAATGTAGTTGAATCAAGATACATGGCACTCTCTTTAGATTCTGAGTTTGAAAACGGTGTATCATTTTCCTTCCACTTCACCTTTGAGCTACTTTGTTTTACCGTTTGCGTAAATCCTGGCTCTCATTGAAGTTTGTGGTTGTTACATTACGAAACGCTCATCCTGGGTGTGATTTCAGTGCTCTTTGTATTCCCCCTTGTAGCTTAACTAACAATCATTCAGCAGGCGTCTTCAGTCCAGTGTTCCGTCTGCTATGTTGTCTTAGATTCTTGTTTTAATTTAGTGCCAGTGGACTAAATTCAACTTTAACCAGAAACAGGTAGGTGTTGCAGTAAATTCCTTCAGACAGAGGTGACTGTTTTATGGTCCCGTGTCTCCCACCTGTGGACCACCAGACAATCTTCAAAATAAAGTTTTATGGAGTGTGATGTATTCGTGTAACGCTGTCACTTTAGCCTTTCCAGGTGAAAGTAGCTAGTTTGTGTCATGCTGGGTGGGTCACAGTGGGGTTGGTAGTGTGGCTGGGTCAGGTTTCTATCACTGGTAACTTTTTACTGTTTACCTGCCGGTATAAGTTATTACTTGAGTGTGATTGTGTAAATTCAGATCATGTCGTATTTTTGGATTTTAGGCCAGTTATGAGAGATATGATGAGAGATTGCCCCCCCTTGTGTTTTCCCAGAGCACCTGAACGGCCTTAATCCAAATTTCTCACACAAAAGCTCCTTAAAGTGTTGTGTGTGTTTGTGTCCTTCTTGTGGCTTTACCCAGTGCTCACTTTTCTCCCTAAAAGGATAAATAACCCTCCTGGAGCGAATCAGACACACACGGGAAAATGCTTACCAGACCCTGGGTGGTGCAGTAATCTGTAGTCATTATTGAAGGTCAGACTACTCTAATAATAATTTTAATAACATTTTTGTGGTTGCGGACGAGACCATCCACCCTCCTATCTTTAGAATGAGGAGGAAACATTCGGGGGGCGTTTCCAGGGGCACGATGGTAAATCTTTGCTGGATTAGGGTCCCTGATGGCATAAGCATGCATGGAAATGAGTGAATGTTGTGACTCATTTTCTCGCCTAAACATTCATAACTAATACTATCAGGCCAGGATGGTCAAGCCAATATTACAAGGTGGTTCGATCCCCACCAAACCCCCTTTGGTGGCACTACTTGCATTTCTTTTAAGGAAAGGAAATTAAATGTGTAATAGTATAAATTGATTCCTCCATCCATTAAGGTGGGGTTGCCTATCGTACAAATTGATTTGATAAAGAAAAAGCTAAATGCCCTGCACTGATAGGAGAAGGCACCAATTACCCTGTGGATCAGTACAATTGATAATCAATAAAGACAATTGACAATATTTTTTTCCAGATATTTTATGGGATACTGCTGAAGTTCTTTTAAAATAAGTATTTATTAGATACAAAACACATTTCCCTGATTTATTAAAAATGTTTTGTTGTAATCTTTTGGATGGGCTTTAATTGTACAAAAATCAATGTGTTTTTTTTTTTAAAGATTACATGAGAGAAATAACTGTTTTCTTTCAATGTCAAGTTTAATCACAGGTCAGAAATGCATAATTTTTATGCTAGAGAATATGATTTTCAAAAAGTAAAATCATCTCATCTTATCAGCCTTCAATACGTCAAACATCAGATTTCTATTTTTTGAGTAATCTTTTGTTCTCTTCGATGGAAATTGACTTTGGCTCACCAAACTTGTGCATTTGAAAAGGAGAAGATGGGAACAAAACTACTGGTCCCTGTTTTGTGTCCAGGTTGCTCTACTTATCTGCAATTACAGCGACTGGCCACACTGGTCACATCGCATCCCACACCTGGAAAATATGTTACATAAATAATAAAATAGTCTTAAAGTTGAAGATTGATGAATTTTCCAATGAAAAGAGAGCATTATTTGTTAATGGCAAGATAAAAAAAATGGAAAACTGATTGTACCCTTATATTGTTTTACAATTGTCTTTTTGAGAATTTGCAAGCATGCTATAGAAACTTTTCTTTTTTTTTTTTAAGGAAAAACTGCTGTGGTTGAGTTTGAGTTTCGGAACATGTTTCTGTAAACTGTATGCATGTGAAAGGAGTTTCAGTCTGATGACAGCTTTAATGGTCAAGTTTTACATGGAAGTAAAGTAGAGCAAGCAAACCAAAGGTGAAAGAGTCTAACGCGAGTCAGTCCTTAAGTCTCTTTTCTTGTTAATGATTAGATTTCTGTAGCATTTCTCAGTTACATGGACACAACAAAACAACTGTGCTTTAAATCCATCTACCTTAACCCTAAAGATCCTTTTAAACATATGTGCTTCATCAGTTATTCATACATAAACACATTGCTGTATTTTTTCCCTCTTATTGTTCATCATCCATATTCCAGGATTGCTCACAAAGGACTTAAAATAGTCATGTTGTACATTCAAGGCTGTCCTCAAGCTTGTATAAGAGCTGGGAGATATTTTCCTCACAATATGTCCTTTTGTTTGACCGAGTAATATGTCATATCCACTTCAGAACTACTGTTGTTTGAAATAGTGGATGGAAGTAGCTAAAAATCTCACCTTTTTAAATGTTTTATATATTTGAGTGAAAAGACAAGGTGTTAATTTGCTTATTTTTCCATACCTGCATCTTTTAAAGCCACTTGAAAATCCCCAGCCGTCACAGTTTCATACAGTATACTGCTTTTTAGTCTTCGCAGCGGTGCATCTGCTTTTTCACGCCGCTGTTCGACAGCTGGTGATAATTTTTCATTTGTATTTTCAAAACAAAACAAAAAAATGTTTGTGTAATTTTTCCAACATAAAAATCAACATAGTCGTGTTCTTTTTGTTGCTCAGCGATTGACTGTACAGATGTCGACGGCAGACTCTATCTGTCTGCTTATGCAATTCGTTGGACTCCTCCAAACAGCTGATCATGTGTCAAATTAATTATAAGAAAGCACCTGGAGGATATTTCACTCTTGACACCGGCACGTTCTGTAGCAGTCAGATTAATGGGATGATGTGGAAATGTCCTGACACAGACAAGCAGCGCAGACACAGATGGAATCACATGCTAGGAAAGTCTGGATGAGAGGGGAGCACGGGCATTGGGATCGAGGACAAGACAGCCGCGAGGACAGGAAGACGATAAAAGATTAATTGAGAAAGCGCAAGAGAAAAGATGGACAGCAGGGATGTGCGGTGTGTTCCTTGCTTGTGTTTGACTGAGAGCCATTTAGAGGGTGCAGAAAAAAGAAGGTAGGGAGGCTCATAATGAGAGGAAGGCTTTGAAATATGAACGTCTGATTAAGTTTGACATTTAAGATGCCATATTTTGCATGCTCTTAGCCCATAACAAATGAATCCTACACTCTTGCATAGCGGGCCTGCATGCACGTGAGTCGCCGTGATTGTATGTGTGCAATTTTTCTCGATGCATGGCAGGAATGAATTGGGCCTCTGGTACAGTGAGTGTAAGTCAGGATTCTGGCATTGATTAGGGTCCTACTAGCGAGCTGAGCGCTTCTAGTCATGAAATGGCTGGTGGACGTTTCTCCCTCCTCCTGCATTCTCCCAAAAAGCTCATTCCCTAGTTCCAATTAAGAGCCCTGCCTCTGTGAAATCATTTCCAAACTTTAACTAGTTCCATCAGAAAAAAAGTACTTGTCCCTCGGCCAACTTTCGCTGCATTTCTGAGAAGCCAGAGACCCAGGTCTCGCGCTAAGCACAGCTAATCACTGTGTAGTTGAGGTGGCTTTCTATTATTATCCGAGTGCCCTGAATAGACCCGGTTTCACAGACTAATCTGTTTTGTCTGCGCGGGTCATGTGAACTCTTTTGCTAATATTTTCTGCAGCTGCTTTCATTTTCTGACAGGCAACCCAAAGCTACAGGTCCTTTATGCTTGACTGCCATTTTGTGCATTAGTGGCCTTCCTAGAAGAGATTTTCTGACACTGGTATGCAAACGAGCTGCCTCTGAGTGCTGCTACGTACTGTTAGCTTACGAGGGAAGATAAAGTTGTGCATAAGAACTAACGCTTGAAGGGACGTTTACCACAACAATAGTTTAAAATGCACATTTTTCTAATCTTAATGTTTTATTCTTCTGGCAAAAATAGCAAAGAACTGACTATTTCTTGCTCCTTTAATTTACATGTAAACAAATGTACTCTAATGGAAGTCATCTACTCATTACTCACTTCCATCCATCTATCAATTGGCTTTCTTGATGGCTTCAAACAAGGTCTGACGTCTTCTAGTGCCAGGAGTGGTTGATGGTTAGATATACGACATATGAGTTTGTACTCAAGCTTTAACTTCCTTTCTATTATTTCAAGATGGTGTCTTAACATTTCCACATTCTGTTCTTTTCTCCAGCTCCCAATTATTTTGTGAAGTGCACAAGAAGAGCTTCCCCCCTTTTTTTTTGACCAAACACAAACCTTTGGCATAACGGCTTCTTCTTCCTTGAGTGGCCTTTCAGCGCATATCGCTACAGGACTCACTTCACTGTGGACTTTTATTAACATCAGCCTACATCTTAACAATGTCTAACCTTTTTCTGGGTTTGATTTTACATTTTCCACAAAACACGTCTATATTTCGGACACAGAATCAGTCTCCTTCCTGAGGGCTGGACATTCCCATGTTGTTTATATTTGGATATAATTGTTTAATCAGGGGTGGCCAACTCCGGTCCTCGAATGCTGGTGTCCTGAAACTTTTAAAGGTTTCCCTGGCCCCACACACCTGAATCAAATAGCACAATTAGCTCCTCAGTATGCAGTCAGGTTCTTCAGAGTCCTGCTAATTAACTGATTATTTGACTCAGGTGTGTCAGACCAGGGATACATCTAAAGGTTGCAGGACACCGGCTCTCGAGGACCGGAGTTGGCCACCCCTGAAATAGACCTTCAGCCTACTCAAGGATGACCCAGACATGTAAGGTTTTATTCCTGATTTCTTTTCTGATTTTTTTTTATTTGATTAGTTTAAAGGAGCCATGACAACAAAACTAAATTTTTCTGAGGTTTTGGGTTATAATATGATCTGTTTTGCACTGATGAGGCCGTGTGAATGTCAAAAGTGAATTCCAAAGGACCAGTTCAGGGGCAGTCAGCTTTGTTTCTGTACTCAAAAACAGTCAGATCAGAAAAGAGAGGTGTGGATGGAGGTGGGGAGGGGTGTGGGGCCGCGTTTGACCGGTTTTCCAATTATAGCTGTAGCCAATCAGAGTGAAGTCAACTAGGTAGAGCCGCATATCATTACCACAAACAACCCTTTTACTGACGAGGGAAATCTGGCCTAACAAAACAACAAGCTCACTTTATTTTTTTTAATGAAATTCTTTGTTTAAACATTTGATGTAGTTGATATTACATATGCCGTAATATCAACTACATCAAATGGTTTATACAGTGATGTCATGGCACCTAAGGTTTAACTTGATATGCAATAATAAAAGCAACTGTTTAACAAAAAATTCTCAAAAGTACCAAACATATTATCATCAGCTAGAGTTTATTGTTATTATCACAAGATGAATATTTACCAAGAATTTCTATGTCCCCCTGTGAAAGAATGTAATATCCATACATAATGGCAATCCTGTTGTTATTTAATACATTTTTACATTTTGTTAATGTTTGCATTTGATGCAAATTCAACTTGCAACCCCCCCACCCCTACCCCGCCCCGGATTTGCTGCCATAGATCGGCCGGAAAAAAAACGTCCACATTTGATGCATAGTTGAATCTTTCCAGGAAAAACACATTACTATTTCAGGTTGTCCTTTCCTCGTGTATCCTCGCACAATCACTCGCTGTCAAAGGCTTTCTTTGTCCAGGTCATTACTTAGATGTCAGAACTGCAGGTGTGAAAATATAATTGTGCTGCTTTCGACAACTTGCAACCTCAATTTGCATCACACAGTTCAGAAGTACAGACTGTAACATTGCAGGCTGTTTGTGGAACCATGACCAGATGCCTGGTCTCATCGTTTTATTGGACAAATTAGGCCCAAACTGTTTCAGAAATAAGGAGTAGAATTATTTTCTGAGTACTTGGTCTAAAACATGCTCTTATCCAGTCACAATAAGCACCTAAAGCTAGATGAGGTTTTAAGTCTGATGTTGTTGTCTCATCCGTTTTTTGGGGTAGGTGCTTGTTTCATAGCGCTCATTTAATATTTGCGCTAGTTTTTTCACCGTCCTCCTTTACTTCCTTCATTTGCACCCTATTCTAACCATCCTTTACCAAAAAACAAAGTGTAAAGTTAATTTTAACACATGCAGAGAGAAAAAACATGTTTGGAAACTCTAGTTCTTTTAACCTCATCCTGACAGAAATAGACAGACGATTTTATTCTGATCAAGTTTTCATTTTCTTTAACTTTCATCCTCCATCAGTCTTTTTCAAAGGCTTTCAAAAACGGATAGAAAATGGACAAGCAATGAAGAGAAAAGATGCCACCACAGTGAGAGCAGTAAAAAAGGGGAGATAAAAACCCCACCAACAACGACACAAATCAAGAAACATTAGGAAAAGCCAGCCCATGCCGTAAGCATTATTTCCTCATATGTTGCTCATTAATCCTTTGTTTATGAACGAAAGAGATGCTAACAGCAGCGGTCCCACGGGGGAGGGGAATATCTTGAGGCAGAGGGGAGTGTGTGGATGTGCTGAGAGTCGCTATCAGACCCATCCATTACCGCGACTCAATAATACGCATTTAGAGAATTAGCTCAGAGTCATCGGGTGAAGTGGTAGAGATGTGCAGGTAATCTGTTTTTCTTCATTAGTGACATCTAACACAGTCGGAATGACAAAAAAACCCTCCTTTGATTACTAATGGTGTACATGAATTATAATGGGGACCTGGTTTCACTAATTTGCACTCATTGTGTGGCTGGATTGGAGTTATGTGCTTTTGAAGCTACACATGGCAAAAGAAGCCTTAAAAATGGTGGACAAATTGCAGTAGTCTTTTCTTGCTGCTTGCATGTGGTTTTCCTGCCAGTGTTTTGTCATGTTGCCTGCCGATCCTGTGGATCTGTTGTCGCTCTGCCCTTGCTAGTTGCCTTAACTAGTGCATGTGTGCACTGCCTGGTTCAGGTCATTCCTGAGGTTTCTGTGTCTCACTCTGCTTCCCTGGGGACTCATCAGCGACTCCTGGTCAAGTCGACGGCTGCTTGCATCACCTGGTCAGTTCTGGTTCTGTCTGCTACACCCGGTCGAGTCTTACGCCTGCCGACATTACCTGGTCAAGCCGGTCTCCGTCTGCATCATCTGGTCTTCTGCCTAATCCTGCCTGCCTGACTCATCTGCCACCTTCATATATTTTTATTATATAATTTTTATTGGACACTACTCCGAGTTTGGCTGAGTACAGATGGCCATTTTTGGTTTTATTGTTCAGTCTTTTGCACAATGGAAATTATGCTATTCATATGGATAAAATACCCATTAACAGCCTTAGTTTTTTTTATTTTTTTTTTTTTACAATAAGAGAACGAATATGTCCTGGACAGCTCACTAGTCCATCACAAGGCAACACAGAGGACAAACAACCATACACACACACACACACACTCATACGTAAGGGAAAATAAGAGAGACCAATTAACCTATCAGCCGTGTTTTTAGACAGTCAGAGGAAGCTGGAGTACCCAGAGAGAACCAATGCATGCACACGGAAACTCCATGCAGAAAGACCCCCCCAGGCCAGGATTGGAACCCATGACCTTCTTGGTGCTTATTCAGTTCAATATTCCTCATTGACAACGTACAGAAAAGATACTTTTCAACACAATAAAACCTGTAACAGAGCTTAAAGAAATGAGCCACTATCTGCCTCAGCCTGTTGGAGATAATCAGACAGACAGAAATAAAAATGCAGAATGACAGCTGCAACAAATAGTAGCTCCGAGCAGGTTGAGAAGTCGGTTACTGCAGAGCAGCAACACAGCTTTGGATTGAATACAGACTGGAACAAGTAAAGAGAAAAGATATACAGAATCGAGCCAAAGCAAGTCTGTTATATCCAGCTTTGACAGATATCTGTACAAAACTGATCAGCGTGTCAAGTTACCTTCTGATTTCTGTGTTTAAAACTAGAGACTGATCAATACATATTATTCTAATATATGATGGTTTAATAATATATTGGACAGAGGACGATACAGATCAATGTCTAATGAAATAATGACCCAATATTGGCCAACCGCATTCTGTCAAATTTTCCCTATCTCATTTTACAATGATAGGTCAGTTCTTTGGATTTTTTTTTTTTTTTTTTTTTTTTTTGGGGGGGGGGTCCTTTATTGGAAAATGAAACATCATCATCACTTTTAGAAAAAGGCTCTTTTAAAACAACCTTGAGCAACATATCGTGAGTGTTAACATGTCAGTAAAATAAACAGTTCCCTGCCTGCTAAGTAGATATCCTGGTTAAATAATCACACTACTAACAGCCTTAAAGCAATAGCCTGACATCTGACAGCTATAATCTGACAGCCAAATTAACAAAACAAACATAATTGACATAATTTAACATATTTTCCAGTCTTTTTTTTTTTTTTTGTAAATGTATCGATTTCAAATGAAGCAACTGGAAGGTGTTAGTATATTTTTGTATTGTTTTTTTTTTTAACCTTTCGTACTGACATTTTACCAGCCTTAACTTTTGCCTTTTATAGCTAGACTGTAAACAACATAAGAACCTAATTGTTTTCACTACTAGTATCAATTTACAGAGTGGCTGTAATTAAATTTGGTTCCAGCTCCAAAAATAAAAAAAATAAAAAAATCAACATACTAACATTGAAATCCTCCAATGAGGCTTCCCCGAATGGCCATGTCGGCAATATTTTTACTGATCCTCTCCCCGCCACTTGTTGCCGGGTCCTTCAGCTGCTTTCCTGAGACCATTATTGGCAATTTCAGATAAAAGCCTCGCTTGTGTTGGAACTAATTGCTGCTGATGGAAATGATTAACTGTCACATTTGTCTTCGTTGTGGTATTGGGGCTATTGTGGTGTTTGAGGGCTAATTGTAGCTAGTAGCAGGAGTTGTTATGCGGCATTTTGTAGTGGGTTATACCTAATTGTAGCTGATAGTAATCGTTCCAGTCTGTGCATACAGCCTGCAGCGCACAGAGGTCGAGCTGCGACGTACAGATGCTCAGACTTTCTGGCCCTATGTAGCAAAAAAAAAAGGACTGCAATTTTAAAAGAAATGTGGCATAATAGTAATGTTTTTATTGTTTCCTGTTGTATTGATTTCACACTCTGCTAAATGCACCCATAAGTATAATTATTGTCATCATTAGTGCTTTTATGAACTTTCTGAAACATCTCAGCGCTGACACAGGGCAGATGGAAACACACTTAGGTCAGTCAGTGCCTCCTAGGTTGGGATTTCAGCTTCATTGCTCCACCACAACGATCTGTAGTTTTCCACTGTAGTGTGTGTGTGTGTGTGTGTGTGTGTGTGTGTGTCTAAGTGAATGATGAATTCTGACTGGGTGTGGTGAACATCAGATGAGATTTTCCTCCGCTCCCTGCACTCACTGCCTGTGTCACCCACACAAACACACACACGCACACACACACACACACACACACACGGACATACATACGAAGCGAGTGCCAGGGCTGGTCTAGGCGTGGGCCCTCCTCGCAGACATAAATTGCTTTTATTTTAATAGTTGTGCAGAGGGGGGGGAAAGACAGGAGGGTGAAATTGTAAAATGCTACAAAGGCCGCAAAGAGAAAATGGAATTCATCAGACCATTTTTTTTCTCTCCCCCCTTTCTCCTCTTGATCCGTCTTGGTTGCATTATAGGGGTTTTTTAAGATTATGTCCCAATCTTATGTGTGTTTGCATGCTTTCGTTTACGATGTATCCCAAAATTGGCTTTCATCCACATTCGCTAAACTGCATTACTCTACAAGTGTGTTTATCTTGTCTTGTATGTTAAAAAAAAAAAAAAAAAAAAAAAAAAAAGTTTGCAGGTTGCTTTCTGTAAATAACAACAAGCAATTTAGCCTCAGGTTGACCACAGAGTTGCTGGCGTTGTGCATGCCATCTCTCCTCCAGATGAATCATCAAACATGCATTACTGACACTCCTTTTCCCCTTTCTCTCCTATCGCATTGATCTAAAACTGATCAGTTTGGCGTCTGTCTGCCGTTTTGGCACATGTGCAATCAAAGAAAGGCATACGAACGTGGGTCAACGGGTTTGCCGTGTTTACGAGCCAATATGAATAGGATAACCACAAATAAACACGCTTGCATACAAAAAAGCAACCCCCAAAACACGCAATATTTCTCTGTCACGACTGTTGTGAACAACCCGACCACAATTGTTCTCTTTTCAAACAAAAGAAAGATTATGGTTTAACATAAAACACATGTCTGGTTATTTGATGGCTTTTGTAAAGTGATTATAAGAGGGGGGGGGGGGGAAAGGGGAGGAATGGTTGAGGAAAGGGGAAGAAAACGGGGTGGGTGAGAAGAGAAAGAAAAATGTTATTGATGAAATTACTTCAATTATAGTAGCAATTATTTTGTGCATGTGGAAGAAGGGAATACAAAGGAACTACATGTAGTGAAAACATAAGGAAACAGATTGGAAACTGTTTCTGAGCTGCATTTTACATTGACTAGACGTCTCGCAAAACTTTTCACACCCCTTGAACTTTCTATTTTCTTCTATGGTTGTCTTTTTCATTGTCTCGTTTTTCAGCTTATCGGCTTCTATTCAGCGACGTTTCCATCCAACTCTCATTGGATTAAAAATGCAAATGAGACATTTTTCCACTTACCGGTTTGTAGCGAATTAATCAGGCGACTCAAAGCGTAACGTCGTCATACGTTTATGTTACGCTGTAATAAACATAAAGTAGATGTTGCAAACTAGCACAGACCACAGATCAGTAATGGAGCGTTGAAATGCTAAAGTCTCCTCATCGGTCCACACATACCTGTTGTTGCTTCAAGACATGTTTTTGAGCATTATGGGAACATTCAGAGAGACGCTGCAGAAACAGCCGATCAGTCATGTGAGTTAAATGTTTGCTACTTCAGGACTTATTCGACAAATCTGTTTCCATCTCCTCTTTCTCACATTTACTCTTTTTCGAAAAAAAGAGTCAGAAACCACCTCGAGCGAGTGAAAAACTTTTTTGCAAAGTTTAATAAATTGATACGATTTTGCTGTTTCTGTCAACATTTTCTAATGCAATACTTGAAAATGTGCATAAAAAACATTGATGGAAACACGAATAGTAACTGTTGCGAATAACCATATTCAGAGTATCATGTTTAACCTCGTGGACTGTCTGCTTAGGAGGATATTCTTAGGGATGATACTTTATCATCACATGGAGTTTTGTATGTAGACTGCGTTAATTTTTGGTTCCATTTGACCTGAGCACATGTGTCCACTATATGTTGCCCCTGCAAGTCTTTTTAGGATATGTCTCTACCAGTTTTGCACTTGTAGAGTCTGAAAGTCTTTCTTGTTCAAAAAAAGCTGAAGCTGTGTCAGAGTGGGTGGAGACTGTCGGAAAGAAAACAAATCTTCGTCTTTCCACAGTTTCTCAATTAGTTTGAGGTCTGGGCTTTGACTGGATCATACATGAATATGCCTTAAAGGGGACATATCATGCATTTAGGTTCTTTATTTTCACATTGAAATCATTCAGCTGTGTTCTATATTAATTGGAACTGCAATGCTTTGGGCTGAATTTCTTATTAATTTACCCACAGATTTCCCCTTTTTACCCCTGTTCTGAGGTGCGTCTGAGAACAACTCGTTTTGGGGTTGTTTCTTTAAATTCAAATGAGCCACTTCACACCCCCGCCCCTCTCCAGGACACAGAGCACTCCATTCCCGCCCCGTTCGGCCATTTTTGTAGTATGCGGGAGGACAGTGTAAAGAATAGTATGGGTTAATACACCCAATAACTGAACATCTTAACTTATCCACTTGTAGCTTCAGCATCCCTTTGCTAAGAATACAAAATTGTGGCGAAAAAAAATAAAAACAGTGGATTTGCAAAATTGTTAAGCCCATGGCCTTGTTTGGTAGTTCAAATACTGTGATGTAATTGTTAAAAAAAAAACATAATTGAGGGCGCGCTGGTGGCGCAGCGGCTAGCTCGACCCATGAACGGAGGCCTTAGTGCTTGACGAGGTCGACCCTGGTTCGACTCCGACCCGCAGTCCTTTGCTGCATGTCTCACCCCCCTTCATGTCAGCCTACTGTGTTAAAAAGTGAGCCACTAGAGCTGTGAAAAAAAAAAAAAAGAAAACATAATTGAGAACAGAGAAAACTGAATACCCAAACAGAATATAAAGCTATCTACACAGTCCCTGGAGAGACTACATTCAATGTTTCTGGATTCCCAGACACTCAACAACACAACAAAATGTCTGTAAGGGCTAAAAATCTGGATTTTACATGATATGTCCCCTTTTAGTACAAACCATTTCAGTGACGCTCTGGCTGTATGTTTAAGGTTGTTGTCCTGCTGTGAGACACTTGGTTGTTGAATATTCTAGTTGATTGTCTTCCTGGATTGTCCTTTATTTAGCTCCATCCATCTTCCCATCATCTCTGACCAGCTTTCCTGTAAGTGTGGAAGAAAATCCTACCCACAGGTTTCAATGTGGCAATTGGGTTTTCAGGTTGATGTGCAGTGTTGGTTTTCCACCACGCATAGCATTTTATATGTAGGTCAAAAAATTATCGTGGTTTCTTATGTCCTTCTTCAACATATCTGCTGTGTCTCCTGCATAGCTTGAGGAAAACTGCAAACATGTCTTACTGTGTCTTTCATGTTCTGAGTGCACAACTAAACGTTGTCCCATGTAGAGATTTTTCCACCCGAGTTGTGGCTCTCTGCAGCTCCTCCAGAGTTTGAATGAGCCTCTAGGCTGCAGTGCTGATTAATGCCCTCTTTGCCCGGCCGGTGGATTGGTCTTGGTTATGTAAATGAACTTTGTTTTAAACTTCCTGAAACTTTTATCCCTGACCTTTCTACAGTGATCCTTGCTTTCACTGGTGTTCTTTAAAAGAAATATGAGGCATTCACAGAGCAGCTCCATTTTCTGTGGAATTTAAATTACTCACAGGTGGTCTCTATATACTAATGAAGTTACTTCTTTACTGGATTGTACTTAGTAACATCAAAGTAGAGGGATTTCTATACAGAAGCCTTTTTTAAAGACGTTGTAGGAAAGACAGGAAGAGCAGAGCAAGACCAGAACAGGGACAAATGAACAGGATGCGATGCCGAAAAAAACAGTTTGCAGCTTGAAAATGAATAAAAGACGGGTAGAAAAAAGAGGGGAAAGCGGAGAACTTTGGAGGGCTGAAGGGGATGAATTGCCATCCGCAGCCTCGATCATCCATCTTTCTGATACGGGGTGTTTGGTTTGATGTGGTGGTGCGGCGGCCATGGGCTCCCTGATAGTGTCTCCCTCCCATGTCTCCCTGCGCCTCACCCTCCTCGCCCTCGCTGTCTCAGGCTCTCTGATATGGTTTTGGTTCTGATGTGGTCACGTGGTAAAGATTCTCACGGATGGTTTCCATCACGATAAAAAAAAAAAAAATGTACTTCACATATTGAGTTAAAAAAAAAGTATACCAGAAGCAAATCGCTTCACTGCTGAGATGTTTCTCATTTATTGAGTATGTTGCTTTTTTTTTTTCTTCTAAGGGTTTGGGGTAAATTGAATCCCAGCAATTTAAAACACATAATTGAATCTCATTTTAAAAAACCTGTTCCATATGTTTTAAAATTTTCTTCTTTTTTTTTTTTTTGTGTGTGTGCGTGTCTTCAGAGATGGTGAGGAAGAAGAATCCCCCTATCCGGAGTGTAGGAGGTGAAGAGGAGGAGGAAGAAGAAGAGGGGAGGAAGCCGACAGGAGAGGAAGAAGATGAAGGAGATGAGGAGGAGAGAGTGGCAGCGGAAGCAGATCGAATAAACCGACCCTCCGAACCAGAGTCGTCTGAACGGATCAGAGGAAACGACGAGCAGCAGCAGGAGGAGGAGGAGGAGGATGAGGCAGGGAGCGAGTGCATCTCCTCCGTCGGGGAGCTCTATGTTAACGAGGAGCGAAGGGGGAGGACCGCAGGCGGAGGGGCGAGGGGAATACAAGTATTAACGGCACAGGGTGAGAGACCTGAGAGCCAGTCGGAAGCCGAGGACAGGGAGAGGGGAGTGGAAGTGGGGGAGACTGACCACCTCACTCCTCCTCTCCCCTCAGCACCTCGGCTCCTTTCCAGGCAGGAAGGGAGGGAGGAGACGGCAGATGACACCCCACCTCTGTCGTCCAGCCCTTCTCCCAAACTCCAGGACTTCAAGTGCAATGTGTGTGGTTACGGCTACTACGGCAACGACCCCGCTGACCTGGTGAAGCACTTTAGGAAGTATCACCTGGGTCTGCACAATCGCACACGACAGGATGCTGCACTCGACACCCAGATCCTGGCCCTCCACAACATGGCCCCCCAACATACAAACCTCGGTAATTCCTGCTTCAATAAAAGTTTCTTTTTTTTTATTTCTATGTCATTTCTTTACATTTCTGTAATTCGGTTTAATTTAGTTTATTTATAGAGCATCGTTGGACAAACAGATCCCATTCATATCCAGTTTTATAGAGAACGAATATAATTTCAGATGAATGCAGTTTATTTATTTATTATTTAAGCATGTTTTGCTTGAAGCACCTTGAATCGTCTTTATGCATCTTTACTCACCTGAACTTTGTGCTGTTCTGGTGTCAGATTTACAAACAGGACAGGGACCGAGAAGTCAAACCAAAGAATTGGCAAAAACAAGAGGAGATGTTCAGAATCAGCATCAGAGGACAGTTATGATGAACGGAACGTACGACGTACAGGTACGGAGAAATAAAAAAGTTTTTTTTACCAAAGTCATTGTTGTGCAAAAAAGTCAAGTGCAATTTCATGCATTTCTTTTTCAAATTCTCTTTTAAACTCTATCAAAGACTTTGTATTTTTTTTAAACTAATGTCTAAATGCAATGGACATCTAATGGAACTGCTTTATTTTATGATTTATGTATGTCTGAGAAATTAGCTGATGACCATGATCTTACAATTTTCAGCCAGACCAGCCCTGATGAAAGATGTTTTCTATTTTTTTTTTTTTTTTTAAGTAAAGGAAACATATTTGAGTGTTTTAGGAACTATTTAGTGTGACTGGAACTGGACACAAAGTTCTTTAATTTCAGCATCAGTGAGGTGATTAAACATGTAGTCAGAGGAAGCTAAAGGTATGGTACAAATGTATTTGAAAGGAGGTATATATACTGTGGGTTATCTCACTCTTTGGTAACTACTTGAGGAGATGGAGACGACAGCAGATAACAGGAAGGCTAAACGTATTGCACCAAAGTTGCTCTGTTTCACTCTCTCGAGCTTTCAACCTCTGTCACGGAACAAGCTACATCTGAAAATGTTGGCGCCCTTTTTGCCAATCTCTGAATTAAACATCTGCGTTCTCTTGGAAACGCATGGTGTGCTGCCACCCCTGCTCCTTATCCGTTGTATATTGGCAACAAAACTAGGATTGACCCATCTCTAATGTAATTTCCCCTTCTCACCATGAAACCCAACATTGAATTACAGTTAATAAAATTAATGATTTATTTTCAAAATGTACTTTTTTATGAACTCAATGAGATGGATGCTAATCTGATAAATACAAATTTGATGATTTAGTAAAAATGTTGGAATAACATAATTAAAAAACACCCAGAAGTTAAGATTCCTGGTGTTGAACGTGACGTTACTTTTAATGATAATGCAAACCAGTGTGACATAACTCTAGGTAAGTAACAGCTGGTCAGCATAATTAGCTTGGTCATTTAGTCTTTAGACACAGCTGAATAGAATAATTTACTAGTGAGAGCAAACTTCTGTTCCTTTGTTACCCTGAGTCATTTGGACAGCAGGTATTGGGCCGTGAGTTATAAAGCTTTATAGACTGACAGAAAGGAGACATGCATGCCACCTGGCATACAGGCTGCACATACACTGCTGCTGCTGAGCAAAAACATACAGCTTCCCTCATATATACTCGTGTAGCATGAAATCTAAACATGCTTCCCCGTTCTTTCATATTTCGCACTGGTTTAAAGATGGCATCTGCTCTGAGTTGCAATGCAAAGAAAGGTTAATGCAGATTTAGGGAAGAAGGAAATCAATGCGCAAGGTGAAATTAAGCTTCCCCGGTAATCCTAGTTGTGTGTAATTTCGGCGCGCAGCCTGGACGGCAATCCTCTGGAGGTCGGAAACGTTGATTTTTGCCGTGTTCAGCTGCTGTGCTTTAAATCAAGAGGGTCCTAATCAGGGAAATCAACAGCTGCAGACTGGGTCCGAAAAAGAAAAAAAAAAAAATCAAAACAATGCAACGCCTTCCACTCAACATTGATTTGCTGTGGCTGCTAATCATAAACATTAAAGTACGGGAGAAAAAAAAATAAAGTCTTTACATGTTGGGTATGTAGTTCCTCTTATAGAGGCTCAATCTGTATTAATTGGCCAATGGTCAAGCTATTTTTTCTATTACAACAAATGGATCACACCACTTTGAGTCACAGACAAATATTTCATTTTAGGCTTAAAGCTTGCTGCTTTGTTCCCTCAGGACATAAACTAACTTTTTTCAAATTATAGCTAATGATTTCTCTCAGTGCCCTTATTGCATATGGGGACAACCTGAATTATGAGTCAAGGATTAGGACTCTGAGTCTGCGTGAACAGAAACAGCAAGGCTTTGTATTAAAAAGTTGGAATATAAGTATTTTATGAATTTGATTGAGAAGAATAAGGGATGAGTTTCATTTCATTTAATCCAGAAGCCGGTAATGGTGAGCAGTCGCATAACGGACACAGAAAGGCAAAGCAGGGCGACGCACGAGTCCGAAATAGAAAATCCAGTGGGATTAAATCGTCATTATGAAGAAAGAGTGAAACTGTTAGGGGAAAAAAAAAAAGGAGGAATGAAAGGGATCTACATTCTCTTCCATCTCTCACTCAATTTTTCTCCTTTCAGCCCACGTTTGGAAAATTCCACCCTGTCATTTGCTAAGACCAGGGTCCCTGTCAACCAGGGAAAAATAATAAATAGGAGACGAATAACGTAAAGAAGAAGTGAGTTAGAGATGGAGGAGGAAAGGTGAGAAGGTAGTGAAAGAGACAGACGGAGAAGCTGCAGTTCTAATCGACTGTTAGGGAGTCTAATGAAACAGCTGTCAGACATATTTAACCCTGTTTTTATTTATTTTTTTTTTCTCTGTTCTCCATTATTATAAACGTCTTCGTCTCTCCTTCATCTTCTCTGTTTTGGGCTTTTTTCCCCTTGCTCCCTGTTTCTGAGTATTCAATCAGTTTTTCTCTAACTGCTCAATTTGCTTTTCATCTATCTCTCGCCTGTTTCTTTTTTCCCCCAGCCCTGTTTCTAGATTCGTACACTTTTCCTCAACATGTCCCATTTGCTCTTTGCCTCATTTGTTTCTACCCATGTAATTTCTTTCCTTTGATTTGAAGAGAATACATTTCAGACAAAATTCTAGACAGATGAAATTCGAAAGTATTATATTTAAGTGTGTCATCCAACCTTATATTTTAATATAAGCACAAATACAGTAATATCTTTTTTTTTAGGCTAGTTTTAGGTGTGACCAATAACTATTTCTCTAAAACAACTATCATTAACTGCATAAGAAATAATTTACAGACATATGCACAAATCCATAAAATGCAACTGAGACTGAATTACAGTATGCTTTTTATTTGCTAGATTATAGCTTTTTAAATGTTGGACTCTTCAAATTTCAAACCAGTTCCCAGAATGATCATCATAGTTTGAAAGGAAATATCGAGGAGAATGAGAACCCATCTGATTTTCTAACAGATCGCTATTTTTGTTGTAAATGCATGTGCAGAAAATTACAGGTTAATCACTCTAATGACTAATAACTCCTAGAGTTGTTAGATCTGTACCCTGGCTTCAAATTATAGGTCTCAAAAGTAAGTTGGGCTTAAATATGTTTCCTGTTTGTGACACCAATACCTTAGGCTCTGTGTTATTTAGCAATATTAAGCCTGGACAGCCAGTGTTATTGAAAAGTAATCATACAACCTGATTATTTTTTTTTATCACATTCCAAACACACAATTAGTTGTCCTTTGGGATTTCATATTATAGATCAACACAAAGTAGTTAAGAGAAAGGAAAGCGATGCATGTTTTTATTGTGCATTCATATTCGATCCCAACTCTGATAAGTAAAATCCTGAACAAAATCTATATGATCTTAACGCTTTGCATCTTTTTTCCGTCTCACCAGGTGACGTTGGGCGGCACCTTAATCGGGATTGGCCGCAAGACGTCTGACTGCCAGGGGAACACTAAGTACTTCCGCTGCAAATTCTGCAACTTTACGTACATGGGCAGCAATTCCTTGGAACTTGAACAACACTTTTTGTCCTTGCATCCTAACAAAGTCAAATCTCCCTCAACCACACCCCTACTGGCCGTCAATAACCTGCCGACGCACGACGGCCAGCTGAAAGGGAGGGGTGTGATGTGCGAAGCCGCCGAGCGAGTGGCGGTGCGAGCCGAAGACGACTCTGTGGTCGGGTACTTCATCCCGGTTAGGGAGGGTTCTGACTCCTCGGGCTGGACGGGGGAGGCTGGTCGAGGAGCTGTGCAGGCGTGTTATTGGTGTAAACTCTGCAGCTGGAATTGCGAGTGGTCGGAGGGTTCAGCAAAGCTTTTAGAGCACTATGAACAAAGGCATAGAGCTGGTGGTGGTGCTATAAGCCCTAATAGTACTTGTCTTGCTGGGGTGGACAAAGAAAGGGACCGAGGAGGAAGAGGAGACAGAGGACAGCATGATCACATGGCGTCCAAAAGCTGCAAAGATCACTTCACCGCCAGCCAAGGTAATGAAAGAAGTGGGATGTAATTGCAGTTATTAAATAACTAATGTAACATTTTTTTTTTGTGACTTTGTGCGAACTGGAGGATCAGATAACTGTGCCTTGCAAAAATGTTCTAATTCCTTGAACTTTGTCATACTTTGAACATTACAACCACAAACATGAGTGTATTTTATTGGGACCAACTCAAAGTAGTACATAATTATAGTAACGGAGAGAATCTGGAATCTGTGAGCAAACGGCATCATTAAGACCAAGGAACACAGTGTAAAGGTCATGGTTATAAAACCATCGCAGAGAACTGATTAATCCATCTTGTGAAAGTGGAAAGAGTGACACGATTGCAAACTTACACGACACAGACATGCGGTGGGGGTGCTTTTTTTTTTCCAGAGTGGATAGTAAGATGGATGGAGCTCAATATAGGCTAATCCTGGAAGAAAACCCTTTTAGAGGCTGCAAAAGACTTAAGACTGGGGTTCACCTGCTAACAGGACTATACACACCCTAAACATACAACTGGAGTTAAATTTGAATGGTTCAGAATGGCCTAGTCAAAGTCGAGACCTAAGTACAACTAAGAATATGTGGCAGGGCTTGAAAAGTAATTTGTACAGGCACTCTGACTGTGCTGGAACCTTTCTGGGAAAAAAAAAAAATCCCATTTTTCACATTTTCAAACTGGTGGAAATATACTTGCTCCTGGAAATGCAATTAAACGCAGTTTTGCAAAATCTTGATTTAATTTGTAAAGAATTTATAAAACCATGCACTATTTACCCTCCACGTCACAATTATGCACTAGTTTGGGTTTTTCCTGCCTTGTACAATTATAACAAAACACTATTCTAATTAGAATTGTGATGCTGCTGTGAAAAAAAAAAGTAAGTTTAGCTCATGTTGTATAAATCCTTTTGGAAGGCACTGTACATTTGGCCCCATCTCAGTGTGTTTTACCGAGGGGTTCTGTTTTCTTCTCCCAGGAGACCCAAAAAGCAGCGATTCAGAAGCTGTCGTGACCAGCTATAACTGTCAGTTGTGCGACTTC
Organism: Fundulus heteroclitus; assembly: GCF_011125445.2. Lineage (NCBI taxonomy): Eukaryota > Metazoa > Chordata > Actinopteri > Cyprinodontiformes > Fundulidae > Fundulus > Fundulus heteroclitus. The sequence goes on from NW_023396599.1 coordinate 211,010, forward strand.
CGTTACTCGATGGCCCACAGTGCGGACGTGATCATCGTAGCTCCGCTGCTACTGCACTACCAGCACAACCACTCCATCCACCGCTGTTGCATTCAGCACTGCATGTATTGTCCTCAGGGGCTCTGCCAGCCCCAGAAACACCTGGGAGAGGTGAGATGCATGAAAAAACTGAAACATTTGGGTGTTTTCTCTGCAGATACTGGAGAAAAATAACTTCTTCTTTTCTTCTGCAAGCACATGAAAATAAACTGGAAGACATGAACGAGTTTAAAGTTAATTGTTCCGATTTCTTGCTTAGTTAAAATTCCCTTGCTTCTCTGAATCTGCCCACGCACACTCCCTGCCCTCCTTTGTGTCAGCTGCCAAACAGGGCTGTTGCAGCTGCTAAAAATACAAAAAGGATGGTTAATATTTTAGGCTTTTATTAATAATGCACGCTAATTTTGCTGCTGCTGACTTCCAGTTTTATTTTTTTTTTTTCAGGTGCTTTAAACTCCTCAACCCTATTCTGACAAAAAAAACTAGCTTGCAAATGTGGAGACAGCTGTTTGACTAAATGTTTGTCTCGCTAGGTTTCCCACCCGTTTGCTTGTCGGAAGCCAACCTGTCCTAAATGCTGTTCAAAGTTTCCTCCGCCCATCAAGCAGCAGGACGCCATCGGTTCAAAACCCGCGGCTGCCACCTCACCCAGCGTGACCCCTTCTAACCCGAGAGGTGACCCCAGTGTGATTTCTAGTTCCACCTTTTACCCTTCTAACCCTGCACATCCTGTTGTTGCACAAGGTATTTAAAGGCATGGGTGCAGCAAATAATTACCCTTTGCTAACTCTTTTTTTTTTTTAGGCAGACATGTTGAGCTTCGCTCTTTTTGGTTTTGTATTCCTTAACATTGATTTGCCATTTAGGTGTCACTCACTTGTGCGACCAGTGTGCGTTTGCCACCACCGACATCGACGTGTTGCTGCAACACTACGAGAGCTGTCACAACCTGATCAACCTAAAGGGGGCACCTCCGCAGGTTAAGGCCGAGGAGGAGGCCGGCGGAGACAAGGAGGGAGGAAAAGGAGGAGCAGCAGAGAGTGAGCACACCTGTACGAAGTGTAACTTTGTCACACAAGTGGAAGAGGAGCTTTTTAGACACTACAGGTGAGCCGGACATCTCACAAATGACTTTAAAATTGTGTCTTATTAACTTTTTTTGGATAATATACAGCGGACAAAATTCTGCATAGGTTTTACTGTAATTTTAAATATAAAGGCTCATATTCTATACCTGTGAATGCAAATCTATGGGGAGGGGGGGAAGCAATTGCCTAAAATGATTAAATTGTGAGGTCAGCCATTAAGCATTTCCTGTGCTTGGATAGCCGTATATTATTTTTTTTTTATCTTTAGTTGATCATTTAGAAAACGTGGACAGAGATCACTCGTTTTCAGCTGCAACCCTTTTCTGAAACTGCTATTAAGACTCTTAGATGACAGTTATATCTATATTCAGCCAGGTGCAAGAGTTGAGTGTTGCCTGAGAAAAAGATTTTCCAGGTCATAGCTGAGTAACTTGATGACTTTAAACAGGCCTAGAAATACGTTGTTGGAATTTTCCTCATGTGGAATAAAGCATTAAACAGGAGGGTTGTGTGAAGAACACATTTATGTGCTTCTTCTGCTTTGAGTGTATGTACTGGAAAACCCATGGAGTTTATTATAATTATTTACTGTTTGATTATACAGGTTGGAAAATTGTTTAATTAAATATGTTTGATGTGGTTTGATCACTGCAACCCACCAGTCACCCCCAAAGAAGATGGTCATTCCTCTGTGACTTGCAGAATATTAGTTTTCTTGTCCACTACCCAATGCCTTAGTGTTCAGAACAGAAGGACCCTTTTCTAAGTTTTTTCCTGTTCAAACATCAAAACAGGATTTCACAGTATGAAGTCAGTTTGAAGATGTTTCGTCCAGACAAGGCGTAGGTTTCTTACCATCCCTGCCTCACACACAAAAAATATGGTGATAGCTGTGGTAATAATAAGAGCTCATGAACCACATAGCCAACACTTTCTAACAACCAAACTAACCAATCAAGCAATTAAATAACCAATCAACTCATCATCCAACCAATAAACTAGCAATCCATCCCACATGATAACCAGCAATCCCACAACCTCATAAACAACCAGAAAATCAGCAACTACCAATCTCATAAACATGCTAACCTTCCAACAACTAGCAAAACCGAATGGCTGACCAACGTATTATCCAACCAGCAAACCAACTCACCATCCAGCCAACAAGTTAACAATCCAACAAACTAACTAGCATCCAACCAGTTCACCAACCAATCAACCAGCAGTGTAACAAACCATTTACCATCCACCAAACCAACTCATCAATTCAAGCAACAAACTAATGAACGTCCAACGAAAAAAAACAATAAACCAGCCAGCCAACCCCTTCACCAACCAACAACTCAATCAGGTTTCATGTGAGTCTGGGTATAAAATCTGACTAACACAAAGTGTTTTACCAGTGTTTAAAAAAAAACTAAATGAAGTAATTATTAAACAATAATAGTTGAGAGAATTAAGACATTCATGTTTAATTTCAGTAAAACATCATTTTGTTAGAACTCATAATACAACCACTGAATAGTGCAGTGTTAAATCTGACTGTTGTCTTTAGGGGTCTGTAGCTTTTATTGCATGCACCACGCTAAAACACAGTGGCCCCCCCCACTCACTGCTGCTGTTTTTCTTGACAGTACAAGCTGGTGGACTGACATCTGGGCACAATGTACCTCTGAAATTCTCCCTAAATGTAGGAAAGGCTGTCAGAAGTCTGAAACAGTAATGAACCTCACTTACTCACTTTTTTGTTTTTTCCTAATGCAAATTAGTTCTGTTCCTGATGACAGTCCTCATTCTTTAAAACTCACCAGTCATTTCCCCAGTTTTGGTCTGTAATTTGTGTCAAAAATTGCAGAAGGCATCCAGCATGACTTTACAATATGTGCGTCAAAAGTAAAATTCAGGGCTGCACGCACAATTAAGTGTTAATGAGGTTCCCAGACTAAGACATCAAATGTTTAAGAATACAAAGAAACAATGTGAAACAGTTTTTTTTTTTTTTGTGTGTGTTAGTCCTGGTATACAATTCTATAATGCTTTTAGCATGTGATAAAGCCATTTTAGTGTGATCAATAATAAGAATAAAACGGAGACAAAAAGAAAAGAGGTGGAAAAAAGAAACAATGCTGTGGGGTAAAGCATAGCGGGAAAATAAAAATAAAGGAGGGAACCATATTAAAGGGTAATAAGAGATGGTGAATGTGGAGAGAATGGGAGAGAAAAGAGTGACTAATCAGTTATGTGTCCTGCTAAAAGTGAAACAAAGTCACAAAGTTTTATAACCCCAGTAAAATCAATCAGATGCTAAAGTTTTAGACTACAAATTCTGGATTTAATTTAGGGACGTCTGAAACAAAGGACCCTGGTGTAATAAAGAATAAGTCACAAGCTTAAACTCTTGCACTTACTGAGAGATCACTCACAGACAATTCATGATAAATGAAAAAAGTGCATTGTACAAACACAACGCTCTAGCTTTTAAGCTAATCAGTTGATTCAGTGCGCAAATACACAGAGACTGCTATACAGTGTACTTTCCTTCTTTTAGTAGTCCAGTTGGAAAATTAAGCTTGATACTCTTTTTTTAGATTGCAGTTCGTCATTTTGCTTATTTAATTAACTTTATTTACTGACTATGACAGATTTAGGGATTCCCATACTGAAAGATAACCCTGGATCTACATTTTGAGTTTTAGTCGGCTCTTTATTCAAAGTAAAAAGGAGATTGAGGTTGAAATGTTCAGTTGTTAATAAATCTCTTTGTTTATCAGTTGGAGGTCCAGAATGCAATGCACTCAGTCAACAGATTTTAGTGTGAGATGGACAATTGGCTATTGTCAGCTTGTGAAAAAATCGTTTATTAAGCTGCCAAACAGAACCTCTGTTTTTGGCATCTCTGGTTATCCCAAAAAGAGGCGTGACATCACTAGCCCTTCTCAGGAACATGCAAAAACATATGTATGCATTAAGTGGTCTGGGCAAGAGCAATGTGTCTGCTGTGTTCTTCAGTTAATGTTTGCATTACTTGAAGTTTTTGACTTGTTGCAAGATTTGTGTTTTTGTTTCAACCAAATATGATATCCTTGATAAATTTCACAAAGCAGGTTCTAATAGAGGAGAACAAATGATGAAGGGCTGTATAAATAAATAACTTGGTGACATTGAGTGGGAGCTTTGGCTCATTCCTAGAAGGACATAAAAAAAACATCTCACTTTTGCCAAAAAAAACCTTGATGACCCTTTGGACTGCCATCTTTGGACTGATGGCACAAAAGTACAACTGTTTGAAAAGTGTGTCAAACATGGTGGTGCTAGTGTGGTGGTCCAGAGTTGCTTTGTTGCTTCACAACCTGGATATCTTTCTGTAATTCATGGAACCATAAATTCTGCTTTTGACTAGAAATATCTTCAAGGAGGATATCTGGCCATCTAGTTGGGACCTTAAGTTTGAACGGGCACTTGGGTCATGCAGCAGTACAATGATAAAAAGCACACCAGCCTGCCCACATTTCTCTTTAGTTAAGTCTCAGGGAGATGCTGTGGAATCACCTTAAATAGGCTGTTAATGCTCAAAAACCCTCCTCTGTGGCTGAGTTAACATAATTCAGTAATTAAGAGTGGGCCAAAATTCCTCTACAATGTTGTAAAAGACTCACTAAAGATTGAAGGCAGTTGTTTTCACCAAGGGTGTCTCAACCAGTTATTAGGTTTAGGGGCCAATTAGTTTTTCATATAGGTTTATTTTAGATAGCCTTTTCCCTTAAATGGTAAATGGACTGAACTTATATAGCGCTTTTCCAGTCATGCTGACCACCCAAAGCGCCGTACACTATAGCCACATTCACCCAGTCGCTCTCACTAACGCACACACATTTATACACCGAGACGCAGCTCAGTAGGCAACTTGGGGCTATGTGCCTTGCCCAGGGGCACATCGACATGTGGCAAGGGGAAGCTGGAATCAAACCCAGAACCTTCTAATTGCAAGACAACTACTCAACCCATCAAGCCACAGTCGCTATGCTCTGGAACTTGAGCATAGCACAAGTTCCAGAGTTTTTGCTGAAGTTTTCCACTTCTGGCGACAAGTTGAAATGACACCAATGTTGTGCATGCACACGGGAGAAGACGAAAAGCATCTGCCGCTGCAACTGCACAGCTCTTTTATTTGGTGACGCAATTTCTTCTCAAGTAATAAAGTTATGAATATCGAAGTTAGCTCGTGTTCTCTCACTAAGCCATCAATGGCGGCGGAAACTCAACAAAGTCGCCAGGTGAATGTGAGCGCACAGCGCGTCACACACGCACATGCCCAGAGAATACAACCAGAATCACTCTTTTATTAACTAACTAATGGAGCCTATGGAGGCAACTGCAGTAAATAAAGGGAAACAAAAAAAAAATGGCAAAGAAAATGGGAAATAATTTTCTTTCCAAAAATGGGAATGTAAATAAATAATATTTAACCTTTAAACTTGCAGAATGCTCCTTTTTTAATAGAGAGAATCATCATTTGAAAAATGTTTTTACATTAAATCAAGTTTTCTTTTTCTGATGTTAAATATGTTTGATGATCTGAAACGCTTAAGTGTGACTAAAAAGCAAAGACAAGAAATCTGAAGGGAGGGGTGGGCGACAACACACTTATCTATTATCAACACGTCACGTCATGGACCTCCAGAAAAGAGACTACCAATGGCTGTTAAACATCACAACTTTATAAAAGTGTTATACACCTTGTTTTAATGTGTGGTTCCAGCTGTTTTTGAACATACTCTGTTAAAGAATAACTCAAGCTCACAAATGTGAGTTGATCCACTTTGCTACAAAAATGAGTCGCCTTCACAACCTTACTGCACTTCATAACAAGGCCATTAAACGCATCACAATTTCAATAGAACAGGACTTCACCGCTCAATGAACACCTCGCCCCACTGCCCTAAGGGTGTGGACACAGGAGTATGAGATGCAAGAGGCTTCAATTTGGAAGAAGCATGATTTCTTTTTTTCTCTACTATAGACAATAGACCCTGCTGAATGTGACCAGAAATTGGATCAGAAGTAATACCCAGGTCACAGTCTTCAGCAATGCATTAAGACATTTTAGAGTGCAAATATTGCCTGGAGGTTCTGTGTTGCCCACTCAGTAGGAAATGTGCTGCAAGCAAAGTAATGAATAACATAAAACCTATTATTAGAAGAACAAAGTAATCTCAAAATGAAGTACGGTATAAAACTTTATTTGATTTCTTTTTTTTTTTTTTTTGTTCATTTGTATTTTTAGTCTCGGCCAGACTGATTCACACTTTTTTCTTTTTTTTTTCAAATGGTCTCGTGCCAGTTGTTTGGTGCCCTCAAGAGTCCGGATGACAGTGTTCACACTGATTTAAATGATCTGCGCTAACAGAATAATCGCAGTTACTTTTAATCAAAGCAAACCTGTCAAGTGTGAAGACACTCTCTAAACCTATTGGGGCTTTTGATAGCCTCTCTGAGACACTTTTTTATTTAACCCGCAGGAGTTGCTTATTTGAAAGGAAAAAGAAAACATCTGTTTACTCCTCACGTCTGTGCTTTATTTATTTGTATAATTTCATAGATTTTTTTTCTTTCTTACTGTGTGAGCATCTTCTCTACATAGAGGTTGTTTTTCTGCTCTCATTGACATTTTTGGCATACTTACTGTATCTCCTGCTGTTGTAAAGTACTCACACTGCAGGGCATCAATAAGAAGCTGCTGTTGAGAAAAAGCCAAGTGAATGCAGAAGCCAGTTTTTAGCAGATTACTGTTGCTGGGTGACATGTGAGCATAGGAAAATAGCAAGTGAAGCTTTGGTTAAACATGACTCAGCTGCCAAAACAATGGCCTTGACAATAAACCAGACGTAATTTCAAGGCTGCTACAACACCTTCCAAAAAGTATTCAAAGCCATTAACATTTTGTGTGCTTTTTCATGTTTCAATCACAAGCTCCAGTGTATTGTATTGGAGTTTCACGTGATATAAAGAGATGCTGCATTGTGAAATGAAAGGAAAATTCTGGCATGGCTTTCACATTTTAAATAACACCCAGTGCAACAAGTTGCCTTCACAGGTCACCCAATTGGTAAAGAGAGTATGCAAGTCTCCTGTGAAGGTCTCAGAGTTTTTTTTTAAAGGACATTAGTGAACAAAAAACATCATGGAGAGCAAGGAACACAGAAGACAGGTCAAGGACTCAGTTGCGAGATGTCCCACGCTCTGACCATCTCAAAGAGATGCTCAGTCCATTAAAGATGAAAAGAGTATTGCATAAACCTAGAAAGAGACAGCAGTGCACCTAAATGGACAGGCCAAAAAAGGAGACCATTATTTAGAAAAGCAGCTGAGAGGACCATGCTCACACTGGAAGAGCTGCAGAGAACAATTAGTTGTGCACTCCAGAGATCTGCCCTTTCTGGAAGAATAGCAAGAATGGTACTGTCCACCAAGCCCCTATTCTCAGTTTTAGGTAATTTCTCAGACTTCCTATCTGATTTTGCGTTAAACGCTGATAATGTTATTATAGTGAGGGCTTTTAACATTCACGTTGACACTGAATGTGATAATCTTAATGTAGCCTTAATACTATCCTCGATTCAATTGGTTTTGCTCAAAATGTGCATAAACCGACATATTCTTGATAGAGTTGACCACAATATTCTCCTAGAAAGACTTGAATGTACTGTAGGGATTAAGGGAAAAGCATGAACCTGGTTTAAATTGTGTCTATCTGACAGACTCCAGTTTGTTCATGGCAATAATAAATCTTCTTCACACTCCAGGGACACTTGTGAAGTACCACAGAGTTCAGTCCTTGGGCCAATTCTCTTTACTATATTTCGTCTGTAAAAAAGTGAAAAAAACTTTTGTATTATTTTTGATCAAGACATGTCATTTAAATCCCATATTAAACAGGTTTCTAGAGTTTACCTTTTTCACCTCCAGAATTTTGCAAAAATTATACATATTTTGTACAGGAGTGATGCTGAAAAACTAGTCCATGTGTTTGTAAGTTCAAGGCTGAACTATTGTGATTCTTTACTATTAAGAAGTCCACAAAATGCAGTTTGAAGTCTTCAGCTGATCCAAAATGCTGCAGCAAGAGTTCTGATGAAAATCAACAAGAGGGATCATATTTCTCCAATTTTAACTTCCCTTTATTGGCTTCCTGTTAAATCAAGAATAAAATTTAAAATTCTCCTATAAAGCCCTTAAAAATCAAGCTCCATCATATATCAGAGCTCTGATTACCCCGTATGTTCCTAACAGAGCACTTCGCTCTCAGACTGCAGGTCTGCTGGTGGTTCCTAGAGTCTCTAAAAGTAGAATGGGAGGCAGATCCTTTAGTTATCAGGCTCCTCTCCTGTAAAATCAACTCCCAGTTTTGGTCCATGAGGCAGACACCCTGTCTACTTTTAAGATTTGTCTTAAAAAAGCTTGACAAAGCTTATAGTAAGAGTGGCTTAGGTTACCCTGAGCTATCTCTATAGATATGTTGCTATAGGCTTAGACTGCTGGAGGACATCAGGATCTATTTTTCTCACTCTACTGAGTTCTCCTACTGTTTTCCAAACCTTTTGACCAATTTGTATGATTTGATTGAATTTGACTTTGTAAAATGTGTTGGGATGACATCTGTTGTAAATTGGCGCCATATAAATGAAATTGAATTGAACTGAAGAAAGCTAATGTTGAAAGAAAAGCATAAAGCAGGAAATACACTGGACGCGTTATGTAAGAGTAACGTAAGCGGTGCGGCTTACAGCCGGGTTTTTAAAAGAGTGAATTTACAACTGACGCTCCACACCTACATGTGTTTTGCGCAGAGAAGAACTTTCACTACATGGAAAGCGCACCAAGTCGAAGATGCACCTTGGCCTTCATTCCTCTAGTTGACTTCTTGTTGCGAGAGGAAAGGCAGAGTGGTCTGCAAAAATGGTTGCATCACATCGATCAGCAGCTTCAACAAAGGGGTGACTTCTACCACTTTGTGGCCAAACTGAGACTCAACTATTATTTCTAAAATGGAGCCTTTTTGCCTACATGAAAATGTTATATATGGAGGAGAATGCTGTGGGTAGGCTTTTTTACAGCGAGGATTGATAAGTCGGTTAGTATTGATGGATAGATGGATGGAGCTAAATACAGCTTGGATGAAGATCTGTTAGAGGCACCGACTTCCAGCAGGACAACAACTTTACAGTTACCATGAAGCCAGAGATGAAATGAAGATTTGGATTTAGAAACATATGTGTATTTGAATGGACCCATCAAAGTCTAGGCCTTGATCATTCTGAGAATCTATGGCAAGACTTGGAAAAACTTCTATCAGGTTTTCTGCAACCAGTCTGACTGAGTTTAGGCTGGAATGGGCAAACATTTTTGTTTCTAGATGTGCAAAGCTGTAATTGAAGCAACAGGTGATTGTTGGCCCAAGGGTTCTGAAAACAAATGCAGCCACATTTTTCAGATAGTTGTTTATAAAAAAAAAAAAATGCAATAATTTCCTCCACCTTCACAAATGTTCTTTGTATCTCAAAAATGGCAAGGAAATAATTTGACGTTATTGGTTGTAATGTGACAAAATGTTAGAGGCCCTAGATTAAAAAAAGAAACATTTCAAAAGTAATTTGAAAGCAATATCCTAAAAGAAAGAGTTTGATAGTCTGAGTAATGCAAAAGCAATTAATCTTTTTTTCTTTTTTAAGAAAAGTACAAATTTATGATTTTACACAAGGTTATAATACTGCTCTTGTCATGTAAATGTAAATTAGCTGCCCATGATAGGTATGTGTTTGTGTGGGTTTGGGTTTTTCAAACCTTTTCAAACATTTATTTTTTTTATTTTTTTTCACCCTCGTTGGGCCACACAAGAAGCACCCAACATGTTTTTCTGTGCCAGGGGAAAAAAAAAAAAAAAAAAAAACTCCCCTGATGTCTTGCTCTGGAAATAGCGGACTATTCAGGGGCTTGGCCAACAGGAAATGAAGGTGGCTTGTTGATGGTTGATTCACTGCTTGACTTTCAGATTCATTAATGCTTCTCACCGTTTTCAAGTAACTGATGGTGATTTAGTGGAACTCTGAGTCACTTTTTTGGCTACAAGTTCCCTGAAAGTCAGAACCTGACAGTTTTTAGGAAATCAAGCAAGGCTAAAGGCACCTTTTGATTTATTCATTTCCGGGGGTTGGATTTTCTTCATCCTGCGAGCAATTTTGGTGTCGCGCTGCGTGACTGAGGGAATTTTACTTGTTTAAATGGGCAGATGTATATTACTCCACTCTGCATTGAAAACGAAACAAGGTCTACAGAGCTGCCTTCAACCCCATTATTGTATTACTGCTATGACTCATTACTAGTTTCGAGGACTCTCAAGTTCAAGATCTAGTTTAGTGATTAAAACTGAAAGTAAAGATCTGTACTTTTCTCTCTTTTTCAGGCGTGTTCACGCATGTTGCCGCTGCCGACACTGCGACTTCACGGCTCCTGATTCGTCGGCCCTCCTCGACCATTTTAATTCTGCTCACTGTCAAGACTCCTCTCCCTCATTAGGCTCCTTGCCCACCTCAATGACACCTTCTCTGGCGCTCTCGGCCAATGGCTGCTCAGCTCCCTCCACTTTAGCCATAAAAGAGGAGAGCAAGGGGGATCTGCGCCTCCTCTACTCTCTAGCGCCTCCTGAGGGACGACTGGCGGAGGGAGTTAGGGAGGAGGCCGGCGGTGTGGTCAAAAGCGAGGGAGCGGAAGAGAAAGAAAGAGAACGGGAGAAGGGTTGGGTTCTCGGGGAGACAAGAGGGCCAGGAGAAAGAGGAGGTGAGCAGGCCCACGGATTACTCTGGGTACCCAAGGAGCGAATGGGGCCCGATAGAGTAACGGAAAGAGGAGCAGGAGGTGGGAGTCCCTCTCTTTTCTCCCCTCCACTCTCCCTCTCTTTCGTTTCAGCCAATCATGAGGGCTCGCAGCAGAAGAGAGGGGTGGCTTTACCTGGCATGGTTTACCTGGGAGACACCAAGTCATTTTTGGGAGATACCAAGTCGTTTTTGGGAGGAGGGAGACCAGCAGGAGGTCCTGCGAGTGGAGGAGGAGGAGGAGGGGAGAAGCAGAGCCAGATACCGCCACAGCCATATCCAGGTGGAGGAGGTGGGAGTGGAGGTGCAGGAGCACAGGAGGGGAAAGGAGGAGCCACAAAAGAAGAGTCCCAGTCTCTGCTAAGAGTAAGAAGAACATGCACACACACTCAGGGTTATCAAAGTGCTTTGCCAAAACCTTTTCACATTTTGTCACTTTACATCACAAACTTCAATAAAGCCCAAAACAAAAGTTTTATTAGGATTTATAGTATAGCTCAACACAAAGCAATGCATACATCTGGGGTGGAAGCAGAATTAAACATGTTTCGCAAGTTTCTTCAAACAAAAATCTGAAACATGTGTTGTGCGTTTCTATTTAGCCACCTCCTCTCTGACACCGCTTAATAAAATGAATTTCATAGCTCACCCAGTTAGTAAAGGGAGTCTCCTTGTGTGTAGTTTAATTTCACTATAAATCCAGTGGTTCTGTCCAGCCCTCAGAAGTTTGTTGGAGAACATTAGTGAACAAACAGTGCAGACAGGTCAGGAATTTAAAGCAGCGTTCACTGTTCAAATTGTCCTGCAAAAATGGAAATTATGGCACCAACTGGAAATCTACCATGACACCGTCCAACTGAACTGTCCGGCCTGGCAAGGAAAAACATTAATCAGGGAAAGAACCAAGATGGTAACTTTGGAGCAAATATAAATCAACATGTCAGGTAGTGAAATTAGTAGACAGGACAACTATTTTTCATTTGTCCGTCCGTTGTCTTCCGCTTATCCAAGATCGGGTCGCAGCAGCAACAGGAGGAAAACCCTGCGATCCCTCTCCCCAGCAACACCCTCTATCTGATTCTGGGATATCCCAAGGCGTTCCCAGGCCAGCCGGGATATATTAATCATTCACTTCACAAATCTGGTCTTTATGTAAGCCTGGCAAAGAAATAAAAAAGCCGTTGCGGTAAGCAAGATATGAAAATTCCCATTTAAAGTTTGTCAAAACTCTACGTGCTTGCTGTGTGATAGACACAGCAAGCACGTAGATGAAGGTGCTCTGGTCAGACGAGACCAAAATGTAACTTTTCCGCCTCGAGGCAAAGTGCTTTGTGTGGCGGAAAACAAACACTAAGCATCACTCTGAACCCTCCATCCCCACTCTGAGACATGGAAGTGTGTGCATCATGCTGTGGGGATGCTTTTCTTTCCAGCAGCGACAAGAAAAGTTGTTAGAGCTAGGTAATACTGGAGAAAAATCGGAGCAGTTTTATTTCTTAGACTGGCCCGGATAAAGTCCAGACCTTAATCCATTTGATAATCTTAGGTAGCCCATGAAAATTTCTGCTAACAGATACTCTCCATCCAATCACACCACGGTGGAACTATTTTGCAAAGACGCCAAGGAAGTTTCCTCATATGCAAAGGTGGCAGAGACATACCCCAAATAATTAGCAAAAGTGTTGACTTGCCTCTCAGATTGTTGTAAGTAAAAAGAAATTCCATGTATGCTTATCCTACTACTTCACAATTATGCATTGTTTTATGTTGCTCTATCACACAAAATCCAATTTCAGCTTGTGGTTGTTAAATATGAAAATGTTCACGGTGTAAGAATACTTACTGGTTTATTACGTGATGAAACCTTGTCTCTCATCTTTGTCTTGTTTACTCCCAGACTTTCCAGAGTTTAGCCCTGACTCTAAGATCCTTCCTGCTGGGAACGCTAGTTGTCAAAACGCCTCTTTTTAATACACTTTCATCCTCCAAATGATCTTCCCTTTGAATCCAGTGCGTTCAGTGGATCTCACGTGGCGAACTGCAACAACAAAATCTGTCTGCCTCTAATCATATTTACAGAGCTTATGCAAAATATGCTTGCCAGCAAAAGCCTCTCGCACGAGTGTGTTAGTATCTGTTGTGCACATGCCTCCATGACATCATTTCCTGTTCCCATCAGCCATATTCATCTTTCTCCTCTGAATCAAATTTGAAACTTCACAACACAGGGAAACTTTCCCCGTCGTCTTGGCAACTGGGGGCGGCTAACCGACTGTTCTCATGGTTCCCACCTGTCACTCAGTTTTCCTTCGCCCAACTCTGTGGACCATAATGCTTTTCACTGCGCAGTGATGTCATGGACTGGCAGGCATAGCTTGTGGTGCGCCAGCGCCGCAGAGCTTATTTGCTCTGATCACATTAGATCAGAATAGACTATTTTGTGTGGATGTGTGTGTGTGTGTGTGTGTGTGTGTGTGTGTGGGGTGTCAGGGCACTGACACGGGCAGTATTAAGTGGGAGACGGGTGGAACCGGTGCGTGTGGATATGCATACGAGCGCGACAGTTGAGTCTATGACTTCTTTGTACAAGCTGTGGTGGGGCCTGCTGCAAATGTGTATTTGTGCGTCTGAGGTGTTGGCAGCAACTTGGCAGTCTGGGCAGGGTGGGGCGGCAGGAGGTTTACTCATTACTGTGGGTGGGGCTGTGTGTCCTTGTGAAGGAGTGGGAGACTGACACTGAAATAAAAGAGAGATGCATGAGGGGGGGAAAAAAAAGGAGGACTGAGATAAAGATATTGAGAGCACGCTAACGAGATCCTAATCCATTTCTGGCGCTTTCTGGCAGAATATATAGCGGCCTTCGTACTTATTAAAACTTCAAGGCACGATGCATAAAACAAGAACAAAATAAATGGCTTGTTGCTGAAAAGTTTCAAAAACCCCTGTTGTTAATTCTTTGAATAACTTTATTTTGATTGCATTTCGTCTTGTCCTATAATGTTTCACAAGGTTGCTGTTTAAAAAGACAGGGATCTTTAACCAGTCGTCCCGGCACAATCTTTGTCACTACTTCCATAGTCACTTAGACGCGAACCAGGTTTTGGATCATTAACCTGCTAAATAACAAAATTATGACTGTGTTTATTATCTGGCTGAGGCCATGGGATTTTTTTTTTCTAATTTCCTGATATTTCAAAGAGTTAGCAATGGAATCCTACCCTTTGGTAGGGAAAAGGCCCACAGTATCACAGATTATCCACCTTAATCAACACTGGGAATCAGGGTCTTCTCCCACATCTTTTGTTTAATGCTAGCTCAAGTTACAGCATTTGTTGCTCACCTGATTCAAAGCTTTACATATTTATGTTCATTGCATCCCTTGCCAGAACAGTTGGAATATAGTAATTTTAATGGAGATTTGGTGTCCCCTAGATGCCACTCTTTGGAACATTTCTTTCTTTCGGTCATTTCTTTCTTTGTTTGGCTCACTCTGCATAGAGGTAAGATGAGCTTGGGTCCTCATTCAGATCAGTGGCCAGTGACTTAGGTGAGTACCTATGTCTTTGCAGCCATTTAATGAATTACAAAGATAAACACTCGTGTGCCTTGCTTGAGTGGCAAGTACTTGTCTTTCCCATTTTAGGTAGTGGATAAGAAAATTTTGTTTGAGAGTACTGCAATAACATATTTACTTGTGGTATCAGTAAAGCTTCGCTTTTGCAAAGACTCGCCATTAAATCAGCATCCTTATCTTCCATCTGTCCTTCTTGGACACTTAACACCTTGAAGATTCAATTTATTTGGTTATAGATAAACACAGAGCTCTAATTTGTTAAGGCAAGCATAAGAAAAGAAGTTAAGTGTGCATTTTAATATGAGCAGGTATAAATTTTGGTGTTGTGTCTCACAGATTTCCTCATTCAGGCACAATTCATACTAGACATCAAAGAAGGCTGGAGTTGACTCATTACTGCTCTAAACGAGAGAAGATTAAGGGTCTGTAACTAATGCAAAGCTTTATCCCGTTTATAGCTTATTGCATGCAGACATAGGGGGAGAAAAGGCAGTTGAATGACTCCCACGAGAGAAGCAATTGACGTGATGTAAGTGAATCTGTCCGAAATATAAAATGACATTTTTAAATGAGATGGGATCTTGCCATGCATGGGGGGGGGGGGGACTTATCGCTGAGGTAGTAAAAGATTAAAAGGAGACAAAAGTGGAGACAAACACCCAAAGTCGCATTTAATCTCCACCTGTGTGTGTGTTTCCGTATGTGTGTGTGTGTGTGCGCACGCGTTTCTTCAGCTGTGCGGCGCTGCACTCGTCTTTGCGAGCATTTTCCCTCAATCCCCACTCGCGCTCCCTGTTCTCCACCGCATCGATCCGCCTCTCCCCTTTCTCGTTTCATTCTTTTTCTTTCATTTCCCTTCTTTCCTCAAAGGACAACTTGCCCGATACATGGAGATCAATACGCACCTCACAGACATTAAAGTGCTGGGGTGCACGCACACACACCGCTACTGCGCAGGGAGGTGAATACGCATGGATGTTCCGCGTGGAGAATGGGAGTTTTTAGTATGCTGGTATGTGCAGCGTTTTGCTTTGCAGAGGGAGGGAAATACTTTATTTGAAAGGCGTGATGTTTAATTGCTGCACAGTGTTGCCTTGCTGAGGCATTGGCCTGCTCCTTGCTTTGTTGTCCCAGTGATTTATTACATCAACGACGCTTTGTCTGTGTAGAATGTTATTTTCTGGCTCTTTGACTGACTGTGTGAGCGAAGAACGGGAAACATGAGAGATTCAGAGATGAAATTAAAGTAAAGCCTTTTGGTTTATGAATAGAACGAGAAGGACGTCTGAGTAACTGTGGCCTTTAGGTGTAAGAGCAGCCGAGAAATAAAGAGAGCGCGTATAAAGACGAAGTTGTACCAAAAATATCTGTGAGCCAACGTTAAATTGAATTCATAAATTCCAGATTATCTGTGATAGCAGGCAAGAAAAATTGATGCAGGCAAAGAGAGGAAGGATTTCAGGATTTTACTTTAAGGCTGCCCTGCGATAGACTGGCGACCTGTTCAGGGCGAACCCCGCCTCTGGCCCATCGACAGCTGGAGATGGGCACCAGCACCCCTCACGACCCCAACAGGGATAGACGTGTTGGAAAATGGATGGACTTTAAATGCTTAATGTAGTAATCTTATGAGCTCCTAATGTAGTCAGATGCCAGAGACGGACCTATAGACAGCAAAGAAACACACAAGGAAAGAAGGGGAAGGCACGAGAAAGTGAGAAAAGAAGGCTATGCGGAAAAAAAGAGAGGGCAAAAGAAAAGAAGAAACCTCTGGAGGAAGGGTAAAATGACTGAAGGAAGGAAGGCTATAGTGAGGGATAGAAAGGAGGGAAAGACATAGAAAGTGAAGGAAGAACTTCAAAAATGAAGGAGGAAGAGACACAAGAAAGGGGAGAGAAATATGTGTTCTCCGATGGTGCAGATGTAGTGAGCACTGAGGCCTTAGTCCTCGACGAAGCTGACTAGCCTGAGGTCCTTTGCCACATGTCTTCACCCTTTTCTCAAACCCCCTCTCCTGTCAGCCTACTTTGGAAAAACGACCCGTGATTGCCACAAAAAAACAAAACAAAAAACAAAAAGGAAATAAAATGGTGAGAAAAAAAGGACACAATAACATTAAGGTCATAAGAAAGGAAAGTATGGCGAAAGGAATGACAGAAGAAGGGAATTGGGGACACAAGAAAGCAAGGAAAGGCACGAGGGTGAACGTACGAAGGGAAGGAAACAAGGAATGAGTAAAGGAAGGGAAGTCAAAAGAAGTAAGGAATCGAAAAAGGCAAAACCCAATGATCCAAAGTGAAAAAAGGAAAGAAGCGTACAAAGATGGGAAGGATGGAAGGACACGGGGAGGAAAGGAAACAAAGAGGGACACAAATAAAGAGGAAGGATGAAACAATGAAAGAATGAATGAGGGAAAGACATAAGAAAAAAGATGAAAAGGAAAGGACCCAAGGGATGATGGGAGGATACTACAAAGGAAGGGTGCAATAACAAAAGAAATGAAACGATTAAGAACAGGTGAATAAAGGAAGGCACACTAAGAATGATTTGCGTTTTTGTCTAAACTTAAGCTCAGAGGAGACGGAGCTTTCAGTGTTGTCGCTCCTAAGTTAAAGTAGAAGTGCCCCTTTATTGTCCGCTTTTAAAACTCGCCTTAAGACACATTTTTATTTAGTGTCTATTAACACACGTTGGGACTTTTGCTCTTATTCCTTTTTGTTTCTATTGATATATATATATATATATATATATATATATATATATAATTTTTTTTTTTTTTTTTTTTTCCATTTAAAATGTTTGTTGATTATTGCATTTACAGCACTTAGTTGCAGCAGCTGTTTTTTTTTTTTTAAAGTGCTTTATAAATAGTTGTTCAAGTAGATTTAAATGAAGGAAAAACATCAAAACATTAGCAGTAAAGCGAGGAAGGAATGATGCAAAAAAAAAGGAAGGACACTAGGAAGGAATGAAGCAAACACATTCCTCAAAACTTTGTTTAATGGATAGAAACTCTTGACAGCTACAGTTTCCTGAAGTACTCATCAAGATGCTTACTATTTCCCTCCTTTACTGTGCACATGTATCTGGATAGCTGAACGTGTGCTCACGCTGCTTCTTCACCTCATTACATGCGACTTGTCTGCATTTGCATTTGAGTGCGTGTGCGCGTGTCTGAGGCTGCGTATTTGGAGAGGAAATTAAAGCACAAATTTAACTTATTTGCTGTACTGATAATTCAGCACCTCTTACATCCGCTACAGGAAATTAGAGCTTATGTTTGAATTAGTTTGTGTGTGTGTGTCCATGTTTTTACGCGTACGTGTGTAAAAGATGCAGTATGATGGGGTCTTGTAATATTGAAGCTATATAACCACATCATGCTAAGTTTAATCAAGGTTAAAATGTCTGAATGTATGAAAAACTAAACACTACAAAGTACCTACTTTGTTATGAGGTAATAGCTGCCAAGAGTTGAGATACATTGACCAGAATTTCATTTTTCTTTTTTGGCCAGTTCCTACTTTGACAATTTTTTTTCGGTGCATCTACGACCACCAGGATAGAAAATGCCTTAAAATTACTGTAAGTAGTGCTGTCTACGCATAATAGATAACTTACTTAACAGCTGTTAAATTGTATCTATAAACATCTCAAAGAAAATCGTATTATTCTCCTGTTTCTTCTATAAAACATGTTGGATAACATTTCCCGACAGAATGTAGCTGTTTTCCTCATTTAATAGTAGAAATCCAGTCCTACAGTAGGTGATCAGCTAAAGCGAGATGCATCTCCCAGGTCCTGTCAGCTCTTTGTTGGATCCTTTCCTGCCTTTTTAAAGGCATGACTTTCAGATACTTGTTGTGAATAGCCTTCTGGGCCTGCTACTTCTGCTTTTCTCTTTAGCTTGTCTCGTTTCCTCAAATTATTTTCAGAACACGCACCATGCTGGGATATGCACACTTTTGTTAACCATACCAAACTGAAGGCGGGGTTTGTACGCAGTCTTTCAAAATCTGGAATTTCATTATCTCAGTCTGAATGAGTATGAAAACAGAGGAAATTATAAGATGAGATTTGCTTTTTGCCTTGATTTATATTCAAATTATGCCTTTTATTATTGATTTCCCAGTATTTGTCAATTTAATTGATGGTTTTGTTTTTTGTGTTCCTGACAGAAAAGCCCCAAAAGTCAGAAAAAGCACATTGTAGTGCCTTTTTGATAATTCAACCCTCCTCTTAAATCTTATCAGGGTTTTAAACTGGACCTGTGTGGCCTTCAACTGGGTCTCAAACTAAATTTTTTTACATTTTTGCAAGCAGAATAAACACGTGTTCTATCGCTTTATTGAATAAGGACTGGTTTAGACTGATCAACATGCATAAATATGCAATAAAAACCTGCTTGCAAAATCTAGAAACAGACAGACACAATATTTAAAGTTCTTGAAAGTTACAAAAAAAATGTGACTGGAGCTGTTGTGAAGTATTGTATATTTAGTAATTCACGTTGAGAGATTTTTGTCTTGAGTTTGCTGGTTTTAGATTTTAATTGGAGACAAATGTGATGAGCCAGCAATGCATCTTCTTTAAGAGTCACATGAGATTTCCAGTATTTTTATTCAATTAACAATGAAGTCTATGCAGAGGAAGGGAAAACAAATGGTTCAACAAAAATAATGCAGCATATTTTAATTAAAAAAAAACACGCAATTAACACTACAACATACTGTATTTTAACAGCAACAGTGTTATTATTTTTGTATTTTACTGAATTTCTGGAGCTTTTAGGACACTTAACTTGGTCATTTTGTGTCTTCAGTGAGCTCTGGAGCTGTCACCTTAACAGGCAGTGGCGGTTCTAGACCAAATTTACCAGGGGGGGCCAAAGTGGGGGCCAGTGTTTTTTCACAGGGGCACAGAACAAAAAAATGTAAAACAACAAAATGGCAATATTCAACTGTGTAATAATATTAAGTGAGCCACTTGTGGCTCTGGAACTGCAGGTTTCAGACCCCTGATCTAGCAGTTGAAAACTTTGCCCCCTGCTCAATACGGCTAAAGCTAAACGTGAAACATCTTAAGTTTTAAATTCTTTTTAGAGTAAAGCTGTATAGGTAAAAAATAATATTGGTCAAAGTGACCAATCAGTTATGGTTTCTTTGCCATTGCAAATAAATAATTATGAGAAGTTTATTTAACATCATGCTTTTAGTACAGGGGCCATAACAGGAGCCAGGGCCATTTCTACAGGGGCATGGGCCCCTGTTGGCCCCTGTCTAGAACCGCCCCTGTTAACAGGTATTCATTTAGTTGACTCTATGGTTTCATTTAATCAGTGTTCTTTGGCAATGACCTTATATGTATAGAATGATCTATAGTGTGACTCCCTCAGTACCACTTGAATTTTCTGATCAAATCCAGCTAATAAGCATCAGTACAACTTTATAGCTGAGATCAGCCTGAGTTCGACATTTATCCTCCCATAGATGATGATGCTCCTCATCTATTACAGTGGAAAACAGTAGAACTTTATTTAGTTTGACTGTCAGTATCTGTTTGCGTGGCAGTGGGTTGCACACTGGTTTTCTTACCCTATTTCTCTGTCTTTAAGACACATTTTCAGTCTCTGAGCCAGAGATATCTGTTCCAGACCTTTCAGTTTGTTTGTGCAGCAGTCACATTTCCCATCAGGACACAGACTCAAATAAACACAGCCATGGTAGAAAGAGGAAAAAAAAAGTTTAAGTGTGTATGTCTTAGTCTTTGTGTGTTATGGTGCGTTTTGTGTATAAAGCTGAGTTAGCCTGTTTTAATGTAACAGAAAGAAAACTTGTTTGCTGTAATTTTTGTCCCGAGTTTTGTCTTTTGAATAAGAGTTTTGTGTGTATCTGCTAGATCGGAGAGTGTGTGTCATGACAGTGTGTGGCTTTACGCTGTGTGACAGTCCACAGCAGTCTGATTGTCTGTAAGGAACATTACGCTTGGCTCGGAAAATAAATTACACCATTTTAACCACATCTAGGCTAATTCCGGGTAGTCCACACATGCAAAGCTCCACACATGCAGCTGAAAACATGCATACGTGGAAGATGACAGCTGGGCATTATTGGCTCACAAAACCTAAAGGTAAGCCTATTTTCCTTTTCCATGTTCGCTCATCATGGTAATTCTCTATTCATGTGTTCCCTGAACTGCCAGATTAGCTGATTTGGATTGGTCTGAGAAAAAAAAAAAACTAGTGTAATGAGACTTGTGATCATGTCTGGGTAACATTTTTTGCCACATCCTCCCACTTCTAAAAGTGTAAAGTGTGGAATCACCCATAAAAAAGTGCATAAAATTGACTTTGAAATCCTGGGATTTGGCAGCGTGGTTCTTCTTTTGGGTTACTCTGTGGAAGCAGGGCGGGGCAGTCCCTATTCATCCCCTGCCAAAGACAAAGTTCTTAAAGTCTGAGTATGATTGGTGCCACATAGAACTTTCTAGATTCACATAGATACTTTCAATGAATGCAATTCAGTCTGAGAAATGAAGTGACTTTAGTATTTTTGGACAACCTTAAACCCAACAAATGCTAATTCTTACCTAAAAAAAAAAAAAAAAACATCTGACAACAAATTGTTGTGATAGTTTCTTATGGAGGCAACAGCTGCTGCAAAACAAGATTGTTTGAAGAAGCTTTAGGTAGTTTGACATTTTGAGCACTATTATTTCTTGAGGACAGAATCGGGTTGTCTGCTGCATATATTTTCAGTGGTTAGTCCATTACACACATCTGGGTACCTGTATCTTTATTAGCTCACATCATTTTTTTTTCTATATCATTGTACAGGCCCTTGACAGCCACAAGCTTCCATGTATTTTTATTTTATTTATCTTTTTTACATTTTATTGAATAAACCAAAACAAAGAGGGGCTTAACTGAGATGTAGAAGGACAATTTCTTACTTTTAGGTTAAACAAAAATTGGGTCAGAAGGTAAACCACCACCCCAACAAACCTATAGGTAGGTTTGTTCCATCCACCCATCCACCTATAAACACAAACCTGTTTATGTGCTAAAGAAAATAATTCCCACAGTTTGATGTTGTTGCCACCACCATCCACCATGTTTCATCATAACAGCGTGTTCAAGCTGATGAGTGTTAGATCAGTTTCCTTCTAAGCATTGCAATTGTAGGAAACAAATGGTACTCATCTAGAGGAGTCCTACCTAGTCTGGAAAAACAGTCTACTGTTGTATGAAAAGACCCTTCGCAGAGATGGAGTAGCATATTTTCTATCATTGATAGAGGAAAATAATAATCATCCTAGGTTTCTCTTTAGTACAGTTGCCAAACTTACCCAGAGTCATAGCTCTGTTGGTCCACCCTTTCCGTTAGCTCTCAGCAGTATTTGACTTTATGGGATTCTTCATAAATAAAATTGATTCTATTAAAAATAAAATCATTGGCATCCTCCCAAACATGATTACCTCGTCCTCAGTAAGTGAGGCAGCATTGGAGGAATCTTTAGAACCTGATTGGTGTTTGGACTGTTAAGACACACTAGAGCTTTCTGAGCTACCGAAAATGTTAGCTTCATCTAAACCTTCAACTTGTATGTTTCACCCAATCCCAACCAAGTTATTTAAGGAAGTATTCTTTGATTAATGACCCCATTTTAGACATGATTAATCTATCCTAAGTAAATGGACATACCACAGGCTTCTAAAGTAGCTGTTATTAAACCTTTACTTAAGAAACACTCTCTTGATCAAGATGACTATATATTATAGACCTACTGTATATCTAATCTTCTTTTCCTATCTAAAATTCTTGAGAAAGCAATTCCTAACAAAGTATGTGAACATTTACAAAGTAATGACCTATTCAAATAGTGTCAGTCAGGCTTCAGAGCTCATCATAGCACTGAAGCAGCTCTGGTGAAGGTCACTAATGATATTCTCATGGCCTTAGATCATGAACATGTGTCTGTACTTGTCCAGTTAGATCTTAGTGCTGCATGTGATACAGTTGATCACAACATTCTCCAAGAAAGACTTGAACACACTGTAGGGATTAAGGAAAAAGCATTAGGCTAGTCTTGTTGACATCAAAACCTGCTTTTAAATTTTGACGAGACAGAGTTTTAATCTTTGGACCAGAGACCTTAGAAAATAATCAATCATCTTATCTGGATGGCATGAAATTGGCCTCTGGTAGTAAAGTAAAAAACCTTGGTGTTATTTTTGACCAAAAGATGTAATTTAAATCCCATATTAAACATTTCCAGGGATTTCTTTTTCACCTTGGTTGTCAAGACTCAATGCAATCTGCTGGGTTTCCTTAGATAGGAAACTTTTTGACCAATCTGTATGTTGATTGAGTTTGACTTTGTAAAGTGCCTTGCGATGACGTGTTGTGAATTGCCGCTATATAAATAAAATTGAATTTAATTTTGAATGTAGGCCAATGAGTTGCAGTTTATTCTCATCAGACCAGACCAGCAACTACTTTTCACATTTCTTAAATTTCTTCCATTCAGACCAGATTTGTGAGGTGTACAACTAGCCGCTGTCTTGTCAACAGACTCTCCCACCTGAGTTGTGGAGTTAATGCGGCCCTCTTGGTGGATTCTCTGATTAATGCTCTCCTTCCTTTCTCGGATAGGTGAAGGCAAACCTTCAAAGTATTCAGATAGCTTTAAAATGCTTCAAATATCAGTTAAAATCAACTGTTTTGTTTATTTTTTCTGTATTGCCTTGTAACGGCATAATGACTTTGGCTTCGACGTAGCAGGCCGTTAAATCAGAGCTCCACATTTGTTCTGACATATGTCGCTTACAAACAGCGTGTTTCATTGGTTCAGCTGTGCGGCTGTGACACATACGTTCCACCCTCCCCTACAGTGAAACAACCAGGTGTTGTTCATCACATTGACATGGCAACGCTAAAACACGGTGGTTATTTTAGCTCCTAGCTGTAATTTAGACGTTTACATCAATTACCGTTATAATGAGCTTTCACACACACGCACACACACACACACACATACATACATACATGCATTCATGTGTTGTTCATTTTTGTGTGTTTCTGGCATGACTTGCACATCCCTGTTGCTGAGTCCTAGTGCGTTTCTGTTTCTTTTTCCATCTCTTTCTCTCTGTGTGGCTGTGTAAGGCAGGAGCCATTCACTGCAACCTGTGTGTGTGTGTGTGTGTGTGTGTTTGTGTGTGCACATTTACATTCATACGGACTGAAAGTGTGTGCTCACACATGGAATCAATATTGAGGCCAGATGTTCGTTTTGCTACAACAAGACCTCTACACGCAACACCACCGACTCTCTCTCTCTCTCTCTCTCTCTCACACACGCACACACACACACAAATGTATCAAAGACGCCAATCTGGCAACACTTGTGTAATTAGGAAGCTGATTGGTTAGATTAAATGTCCATCTGACCCCTGACCAATAGCCAATTTGAAAATCCTGCCTCCCTTCCCCTTTTCCTCTGTCTCCTGCCCTTTCCTTCCTGCATCACTACTTTTGATCTCTGACTTTTTCACACAATCAGGCAGTTATGGTAACTGATGTAATTTGACAAATAAGACCCAAACAGTTGGAGAAAACTATGGTAAATAGGCCAAGGAAAACTGCTTCCAGTAAATGGGGGGGGGAAAATAGATTGACATATGGCTTCAGATCACATTTTTTTGTCTTTATCCATCAGTGAATTAAAAAAAAAAACAGTTTTGGTTCAAATAAACTCAATACAATGTCACTTTTCCTGTGTCTGTAATCATTAACAACCATTTAAAATAGTGACATTTAGTAAATTGTACCATTGTTTGCAAGGCGCTGTTGCGTCTCAAGCTGTTGCATCCTGTCAGTTTTGTTTTGTTTGCTTTTTGCTGTGCAATTAATAGCAATGTGTTGTCAGCATTTATGAAGTTTCCTTAAAGGGGTATTTTGCATAATTTAGTATGAGATTCTGTGATAATATTGCCAGTAAGGTTTGCCTTACTTATGAGGATGAAAGTAGAAGAGTTAAAAAATCCTCACTGGTTAAATGTTAATATACATGAAATATAGCGCCTTATTAGTGTATATATTAAGCAGACAATTAAGTTTGTTGCAGTTTTCTCAGCTGAACATTTGTGTTACTACTTTGAAGTCATGTTGTTTCTTAAGGCCAACTGTATCACTCCGCTGAATCTGCTGATTATGGGATGACTGAAACAGCTTCTACACCTGGGAAAGCACAGGAACACAACATTTCCAATCCTTTAGCAAAGTCCAGAAGTTTAATGCTTTCTCGAGAGACTTGGAGCAGATGGACGAGTCACAGCTGATCCAGTGCTTTGATTGCACTCAGCTTTTAGGGTTGTAACATGGACACAATAAATTTTACGATGCTATATTATGAAAATGTCAACACTAAATAACTGCTGATATTCCCATGTATATAATAGTTTTCAGTTTGGGGTTCTAAAACCAAGTAAAATAGGGTTCTGTCCATCTGGCTGCCTGCCAGCATTTTGACGTCTTTTACAGGCTATGCAATTAGTGAAAAAACCTTCTTGAAACTTCACTTAAAAAGTCCATCCCTTCAATAAATAAATCAGCTACTGAATCTTGTCACTTCTATATTATGTACTGAAAAATAAAAGCTACTTCGTCCGTACTATTTATTTTAGGTTGACTTTCCATCGTTCGCAAATAAACAATCAATTACATTATTACAGAGGTGGGATTGGAGCTAGGCGCTTATTTCTTCTTCATATTTATTTATTGTTTTTTTTTTTTTTTTTTTTTTTTTGCAAAAGTACATACTTTGTATTTTCCATATTGTTGATCTATTTATAATGTTGTTTGTTAGAGCCTGAGAAGAAAATTGCTATTACTATTATTGCAGTATTAATAAGGACGTTTACTCACGTCAATCAACTCTGCAGTCAGATCTCAGCTTTAGGCTCCGGTTCAGTGAACACCAACATTCATACTGTATTCCCAGCACTATTCCAGTATTTTCCCTCTTGGAATCATATATTGCTTTTATTTATTTTTTATACTAGATCTTAGACCTTCCGTCATTTTTTCCACACTTCACTGGGAGATGCTACCTTGCTTTATCCCCTGCTGCACATGTGCAGTGTTGTACTTCCATTCTTTTTATAAATATACACAAAGGGCTTTATTTACTAACAAACTGAGCAAAAACAATGCATTAAACACCAAACTAATGACTAATCCACCAGCAAGATGTGATAATCTTTCATAAAAAACTTTGTATTCAACCACAATGAGTTACTTTTGTATAAACAAATAAATAGTCAAATAACGTGGTTGTGTACCTCTAGACAGAAGTGGATCTGGAATGAGCATCTTCAGTCTAAAATTTGAGTTTTGGGATCCTTTTTTGGCGTGTAGCATTACATATTTGTACACCAATAAACATTAAGTCATCAATGCTTTGCTGATCAAGGATGACAGGATCTTAGGGGTATTTGTGGAGGGGAAACATTAAACTATTCAATAACTAAAAATCAATCTGCTACATTTAAAACAAAACAAAAAAAACACCACAAAAGACATAAGACGACTTTAATTTATGTTTATAGAAATGTCAAACAAATTACAACCTCTTCATATCCCAAGGTCCTACCATAATTTGCAAACAATCGTTTTTTGGGATGTTCACATTTTCAAATGACTAAATATGCAGATTAGTTTTTAGTTGACGTCATTAAACAGTTTACGAATGTAGCTAAGATGACAACTGTGAATGCAGGCAGTTTTAATAAACTACCTGCAGTCAGCCCCACCCTCTTTCTTTTCTATTTTATTTTCAGTTGGAGCACTTTATATAAATTTTACTTCATCGGAAGTGGTATACAAGAACAAATGTATTTTCCAGGCATGTTTTACCCAACTAATCATCCTTTTGCATCAGTCAGGATTTTCCTAGCTCATACTGATTCACACTTTTCTCTGGTCCGACCTGCTGATCTTATCAACTGCTCGGTAAATTTTGGGGAAAACTCATTCTGGGAAAGGGTGGCACTGTTTAAAAATGGAAACTGTTCGGGACTAGCATGAACACGCACAGCTTGACCCTTCACCACCATCTGCTTTACAGTGAGTCACCTTCTTCTAAATGTGCTTCAGAAAATCTTATAAAACTGTTTTGTGCAACTGAAATGCACCAACTATGTAACGGCATTTTTTAATTAACTCAAATATGTAATTTCCACATGTCTCATAGAATAGATATAAAAACTGTCTGGATGTCCATGGTCCATATACAGATTATAAACATTGAAGATGCGTGCCGTTAAAATTATACAGTTAATCCAGGCAGATATAGAGATTTTGCCTGTCATTTAAACACGTTGAGCCATTTCACCTGAGGACATCCAACCACACCCTGTCCTGGTGCGTGTGAGAGGCAAGAGAGGGTAAGAGTCTGTTTGGGAGCAGGCAGTGCCATGGCAACCTTGGTGGCCTGAAGGGCTCCTTGGCGAGATTGCAATTCTGCCCTGGGCATGAGTGCACACAGCCCAGCGCCACCACTTTTTGCCTGAGTGTTTTGTACATGTGCGATTTTCACTCTCAAGTCCTGTCAGTAGACGCGTAAATTCCACCCCAAATCTATACCAGACACCCACAAAAATGGCACGCAGGCGTCGAAAGCTCAGGAAAGATGCATCACTTTCTCTCCTTCCGTCTGTCTCCACATGTAGCTCCTCCCCTTTTCTCCCCCTGTCTCACCATTCACGTCCCCTGTGGGCTCTTCACTCATTAGGAATTCTACAGTAGTGTGTGAGAGCGTGTTTAAGGATTCTGCTCCACTAGCATGATGCATCTTGTACCCTCAATTTCCCCTAAGACCATTCCTCTTTTGTTCCCTTTCTCTGTGTCTGCCGGGCTGTGCAGCACAACAGCCCCAACTTAGCACAGCTTCAGCTCTTCAAGACTTGTTCACTTCTTTTATCTCTCTGTCTCTCCGTCTGTCCAGCCATCGTTACTATAAGCCATAGGTAACTTTAATAAACACAAAGGGGAGAGAGAAAAAAACAGCTTGGCTCTATGATAAAAAATGTTTTGCCCCCTACACTTGTTTTTGTCGTTCATGGCAGCAACAACTGACAGCAAGCATTTGTGACTGTGGAGGAATTTCTGCCATGCTGTTTTTTTTTTTGTTTTGTATGTTTTTTTTCGCTTGTTTTTCTGTGCTGAAGTGCTTTAATTCTGTTACACTAGAAAGTTTTCAAGCATTAAGTCTATGTTTAACATCTTGCCACAGCATTTTTTGCTACAAAACCAAAATGCTCTTAAAGATTGCTAAAACATTTACAAACTAACATTGTCCTTTCAAGTCTTTCAAGCAACAAAGCTCCAGACCATCACACCTCCAGTGCCATGTCTGATTGTTGGTATGGTATGTTATTCTTTTTCTGAGATGCAGTGTTAGTTTTACGACAGATGTAATAGAATACACACATTCCCAAAAGTTTGAATATTGTCCATAGAAAATTTTGACAAAAACTTTTTGTCAAGTGACACAAACCTTTGTGTTCTTTTTGGTTAGCAGTGATTTTCACCTTGACGCTTTTCCATGGATGCTATTTTAGCTCATTCTTTATCGTACTGGTAAATGATGAACACCGATCTTAAGTCAGGACTGCAGTCCTGTAAATGTTGTTCTGGGTTGTTTTGTGACCTCCAAGATGAGCAGCCAATGCCTTCTTGGAGTATTGCTTTCACCAGCAAGCCACTCCTGGAAAGGTTCACTGCCACTGCTCCATGTTATTTCAGCTTGTGTGTTGTGGGTTCATGCTAATCTTCTCTGAAGTCCAAAACGGTTAGAAACTACCCTGTAGCCCTTGCCGAATTGTTAGATGTCAAGTTTTTTTTTTTTTTCCCATCATGTGTTCTTGAATTTCTTCAGTCAAGACTGAAACATGGTATGTTACTTTTTGATGCTTTAGCCCACTTCATGTTGTCAGACAGGTTCTATTGAGGTGATTTTGTCATTCTGTGGGCCAGACATTAACCAGGCCTGGGTATGGCTAGTGAAACTACCCCCAAAAAAGTAGATAATCAAAGTTATTTCATTATATAACAAAGGGGGTAATTTCTTAACACACAGGGTTGGTCATTATACCTTCTTTAAAGTTTGAACAAAAAAGCAAGAAAAAGAGTTTTACAAGTTCCCAAGATATGTGGAATTCAATCACATTGTCCACTTGATGATATTTTCATTAACGCTGCTAATACTTGTAGGCTAAAGCACCTTTACTATTTAGAAGTAACTCTTCTACACACACTCTTGACTGCAATGGCACCCATTACTCATAAATCAAGCTGTATATTTACTCTTTAAATGCTGATGATAACATTATGGCATAAGCCAAATAACACATAGCAGGGAAAGGAATATACAGTTCAAAATGTACAGATTACTACATAAATAACTGCATAAACAATTGAACTTTTACTTTATAGTGTCATTTTTGTACATTTGCTTGATCTGTGACTCAAAGCTGCATCATTGTTGCAGATGTTTGGCTTCTGTGGGTGAGCAGTCACCTGGATGTCTGCACTCATACAATCACGCTGATAAAAAACAATCCCAAAGTCAGGTCCCCGAATCCCATCTATCCTGTTTCTCTATAAACCAGGTGCAGCCAAACAATAGATGCGTGCATGCATGGTTTTGTGTGTATTTCTGTGAGCGTGTCACCATCAATTTCCAAAGAGCTTAAATGTCCTTGAGTTTTCCTTTTTTTATCTTTACAACCGTGCTTTAATCAGATCCCACAAAGTGCACGTAGTTTTACTTACCCAGCATCGGACTGTAACTGTAGTCTGTGTTTATGTTACTCGTTTCAGCGAGGCATAGAAACTGGCCACATATGTCCATTCGCTCTCGATCAACACAACTACACCACTGTTATCTCCCCCCTGTCCCAGGAATGTTGGAGCCAGGATCCATCTCTCCAGCTGTAACAGAATATGTTTCCTATATCTTAGCCAAGTCTGATAGGATCCCCTTCCAGTCCAGCGCTAACTCATGCGTTTTGGGTTCAGGTCCCAGAGATAATCAGAGCCATTTTAGAGGAAAAGTTTCCTCTGAAAGTGGATCTGTTCTTTCTTTTTGATGTCACAAAGCTCACTGATTAAGAACAACTCTTCCTCTCTATAAGCATCAGTCCTCAGAGTCATGTTGCCGCCAAGGATCTTATCAGTCCTGCTAACAGTAAATCTATAACTGACAAAGAAATGCATGCTGGATTTTTTTTGGATTAAAATAATTGGTAATTTAATATTTCTGATCTGACAATGTAGTTTGGTTACCCTTTTGTTATCACTATCAGCAGAGATTAGTGATATACAGTAAAAAAAAAAGTTTAATCAATTATTTAACACAGTTCCACTGAGAAGTGACCATACACCAACATGGCCAGGAATTTCCTATCAGCCATTCCTTGTTTTCTTTGTTTTGTCATCTTTAAAAACAAGAATTTAATTCACAATTTTTAAGTCATTATGAAAGTTCAGAATTATACACACATAGCCATACAGGCACTTTGGAAACGCTCATTAACATTGGTAAGGCTCTTAAGCATATTCTACTAATTTTCCAAAACAGTTGAGGTCAGGGCCATTCAAGAAACCCAATATCAGCCTGATTTATCCTTTCCAAACCATCCTCCTCTTGGAACAATCAGCTGTATATTTGTTTATGCCATCCCTCTATTGATTACAGATGAAGCTGTAGACATCCCTTTTTTTTTCTATCCACCTTGTGCAATGCAGGCCCATAGATTGATGCTTATCACCACCATACTTGACAATTGATGCTGTATAAAAGTGTTATCTTGAACAAACATTATTTTTGTGATTGTGGCCAAATGGTTCAATCTTTGTTTGTTCTTTACATAATTTTTTTTTTATGATAAGGTTTGACTGTTCAGGTGTTGAGCTGCAATCATAGTCTGTCTTTGGGCATCTTTCTTTGTCAGCACCCTCATAAATGGACTAAACGGACTGAACTTTTATAGCGTTCTCTAGTCATACTGACGACTTAAAGCGCTGTACACAAGAGCCACATTCACCCAATTGCACTCACATCCTTGATGACGTGAAATTAGCTCCACCATGGACAGTGACACAGTTCTTACAGTGGTTTCCATTTGCTGGAAGGCTTGCGCTAAGAAAACTGTTTTTGATACGCTTCTAAAATAGCTTTCCCGAAGCCCTGACTCTAGCACTATACAAAAACTATGTAAACTCTGATTGAAAGCTGGTTCTGTGCTAAAAATGCAACCAATTTATTTGAATTTTACAATTTCTTTTAGAAGAGTAGCCAAATATCCAGTCATAATTGTGCCAGAACCTTTTTGGCACCAGATATACGTATATACAGTTTCAGATATTTATCCACACCAGGGGATGTATGTATATAAACCTGTATGTATTAATTTGAGGCTGTGATATTCAAACTTCTGCATTCAATTCTTGTTTTAAGAAAACGCACTTAAAACGCATGTTGTTCCACCTTGGACAGAAAAAAAAATCACATTCATGACCTTGATGTGTGTATGCTAGCTTAAGACCAGTGATCAAAACACGGTTGTATATAGAATAACTTTCTGATTTGTGATAAATCCCATCATTAGTCTAAGACTGACCGATTTAAAAGTAATTCTTGTTAAAACTATAATGCCAGATAAACCCGATCCATCAAAAAAATTACATAAAACTGCATAGAGCCTGTAGTATTACATTTGTCCATCAACATTGACACAAAAATGAGAAAAACTAATTATATTTAGATCACATTGCATTACATGGGGAGAAGGGGTAAGCTTTTGTAATGTTACGAGATTTTTAGAATTATGCCATCATTCACTGGCAATCCATCAACCCAACTTTGTATGAGTTTGTTATCTAAGGCCACAAAACTTAAATCTGCTAATAAAACTTTTTGAACCTCTTTTTAAAGAATAAGAACATCTTTCTATGTTTAGACCGTTTAGGTAAGTATTAATTTTAGGCCCCCAAGGTGGCACCGAATCAGAAACAGTCATGCCACCATGACCAGTGGAGCCACATGAGCTGTGGGGGCACCTTGAAAAACCATTGACATTCAACTCCATGCACCACCCCATCCAGAAATGTACCATGAAACCTCTTAGTGCATACAATTTTGTGTAGTTCTCTGGGCATGGGTTCTTACGATGAGATTAGTCCATGTTTCAGCTTGATTTTTGGGAGAGAGAAAAAACAGATGTCACGTCCCGCTTGCCAAAGACGCCATTGAGACTGATATCAGAAAGATGGTAAAGCCAGCCTGTTGTGGTGGTATGGGTGTCATATGATATGGATTGGGGAGTGTGAAATGGTTGATGTGCATATTCATGAAGGCACCCCTGACACGGTTGAATATATTGGATTTTTTTTTTTTTAAACAGTCAACCTATTCTGCGTGGCTCAGAAGGGCTCTTCATCTGCACAAGTTGGGTTCACAGACAAAGAATATGCATGCTTGGGCGATCTGCTTGCAGTTTGGATTAACTTCAATTAAAAATGTGCGGCACATCATAAAGAGCGGAAGCAGAAAGAGATGACGACCATGGCCTGTTAAACAGCTTAAATCTTGTGTGCAGCAGGAATAGACCTCTAATTTAACAATTAACATTCCCAGTTCCTTTAATAGGTGAAGGGTATCATTAAGGGAAAGCATGACTTAACAGAGTGGTAAATATTCATCTCTTGCAATATCCCTTTACTTAAAACGGAAGCGGAATCATTGATGGAAACAATAAGGAATCTCTTACGCTGATGAAAGACATGCAGGGGAGTTTTGTTTTGTGTGACATTAATTAATGCTGAGCCCTACCATAAAGGATTGTAACTGTAATGAGCTAAAACGAGTGAAGGGAAGTAGGGGACCAGTGGAGAGGAGAGTAAAAGCCAGAGATAGATAAAGAGCAGTAAGATGGCAAAGATAGGAGGGGGAGGAGAGAGAAGACACTGAGAGAAAATAAAAGCAGACAGAACAAGAAAGGAGAGCAGCTGCCAAACTCTGAGTGGGGTTAAGCATTGCCACAAGTACAACCTAATAAGGTCTGAAAGTGTGCACATACACACACATACACAGACTTGGCCGGTGTAAAGACCAGCGTTTCTGCAGTAAGCAAGACTAAGCAGTAAATCACATTTGCCCCCAGAACCTCTGTGGCTGGATATAGTTTTGATGCATAACACTGAAGTCTAGCGGAGTTTTTTTTTTTTCTTCAGTGCTGACCTTACAGAGTGCTATATTTGAAACGATTCTGGTGGTGGACTCATTTACAAGTTAAGTAGATTCCGTTAGTCACAAATGATCTTAGCTGCCCTGTTGTGTGGACTATGGAAAACAAATGTTTAACCAAATGTATTTGATCGCAAAAAAGTGTTGATTATCCACAATGCTTGATGCACATAGATGCAATATCTAAAAAAAAATAGAAAGTGGTCCTGACAACCCTGACCAGTTGCAGGATATGCTGCAACGCAAAGCAAAAATCTGTCTGCAGGATTTTGAATGTTGAGATCCCCGTTCTTATTGCCATTGTGTGCTTTTTAGCGTATAATGTTTTTGTAATGTGGTTGCTTATGTCCCTATATGAAACGGCAGCTAGCTGTCTCGCATGATAGGCAATAATGGAGGTATGCCATGGAAGAACTGATTTCCCCAGCTTATAGGAGACTTGTCAGAAAATATCCTACTTCCTGGCTCTTTAGTTGTTTAGACCCTTGGGTTGTGCGAATTGCCGTAATTTGGTTCCCTTTGTTGCTGAGATTCAATTATATTTTCAGAACATTTTGCTTAGTTCACAAAAGTTTCATGTGTGTGTCATGGATGCTTGTGTTAATTGACTTGGAGAGTGTGTAATTAAGCTGTGTAATGTTGTCAGGAACATGAAAGCATATGCTGCATTTTGCTTGATAAAATAAAACGTGGTTACTAAAGAGAAGCCAACCCAAAACGGGGAGGATGGAACCAAGATAATTTGACCACTTGGGGGCAGTCATAGCATCAAAAGCTACACATAATTCATAGTTGCAAAATGGAACGCAAAACCTTTATAATGTTGAGACTCATGAAAGACAATTTTTTTGGATAATCTATAATATATAGCAAGAACAAGACGCAGCATAACTTTTTTCTTTTTTTAAGGTTTGAGCACCAAATTCATTGGTCTGGTTAGGTAATTAAAGCCATTAGCTCAGATTTAGGACCCCAAGTTATTTGGACTGGTTTTGGATTGCCTGATTAAATTGCTTGAAGTTATTAAACAAAGTCTATTGTCAGAATTGAATGACAGAATTTACCTTAAACTAATGTAGCTAGAAATATTTAGATCCTGAAGTCACCAATAAAAGACCCCCAGCAATACTTCTTTGGCTTAAAAGAAATTGATGTGTCACAAACCGTGCTTTCTTTCGTCACATTTATACAGTACCAATGTAAGACGCTTTTGGTAACTCCATCACACATGGCAAGAAATAGTGGGACACTGTCTGGTATTGGCAGTGCAGAAAGTTTTGCCAGAAACTGCCAGAGCAATGCAGTAAAGCTTTTATAAGCACCTGCTAAACATATATGATAGTAAACATTGAAAAAAGCCACCTGGGATGACATTTTGCTAGTTAGTACTGTAGACCAAAGTATCACCAAAGGTTGCAGCCTTCAGATCGTCTTTGGGTCCAACACATTCAAAAAGGTCATTATCTCTGATGAAACACCACCAAAAGTATTTCTTCATGAGTCAAAATTGCTTCCTGGGTTAATTCAGTCTAAGTAATTTCCCAGTTGTCTTTTTAAGTTTGGTTTCATGTTTATCGATCATTTTGCCTAAATATGAAAAGATCTGTTTGTAGAAAGATGGAGGTGGCAACTGTTAAATGGCTGACTTAAATCTACAAATTAGCGTTTCAGAAATCAGTGGTTGCCATTTGTTAATTTACATAGTCCCAGTGTAACACCACAAATTGTATATATTTAGGAATTATGTCATTTGGCAAATCAAGAATCAAATATATCAAACGGCAAGAGCAGAAAGTTTTAATGATAGCAGCAGTCACAAGGCAAGACTAAATGTTGATTGGTACGATGCTATTATCCTGATCTAAGCTTTAAGTGGTAATATAGCGTTATTGAGTAAAAAAAAATTGAACAAAAATCTATATTCATATTTTTCAATAATTGAACAATGTTTTGGTTTGAATAAGACAGAAGAAAGTATGACTTCTGTCTCTTTCCTACTCAAATTTTGAGGTTGAGTTGCAGGGAATTAACTGTACTTTAGACAGTAGATAAACAAACAGCTAATATGATAAGATTGTGGTTATAATTCATTCTTAGTTTTCAGCTTAACTAGCACAGATCATTGGCTGGGAGGGTG
Organism: Fundulus heteroclitus; assembly: GCF_011125445.2. Lineage (NCBI taxonomy): Eukaryota > Metazoa > Chordata > Actinopteri > Cyprinodontiformes > Fundulidae > Fundulus > Fundulus heteroclitus. The sequence continues at coordinate 246,029 of NW_023396599.1, forward strand.
TTACACGACTTCGATGTTTGCTGGACGGTGGCTGTTTCCTGGACATTACAGAGGCCACAGCTTTGTAAATTGGACCACGGCAACTCTGCGGAGGGCCTAAACAAACTCAATAAGCCATCCACTCCAAGCTAAATAATAACTGTTGAGTCCCTTACAAGCTCTAAGTGAGGAATGAATGTTGACATTTCTCCCTGTAACACAGCCCTCCTAAGTAACCCAAGAAGCCAAAATGAAAATTGTCAACTCCCACAGTATTCAGACAATACGAATGAAATCGCACATAAACACCCACACACAAGTAAACCAAAAGTAGGCAACTTCTGCCTGCTTGCTCTCTTTGCGCCCGAGGCAAGGAAAAGGCAAAGGAGCATTGCAAAACAAAATGAATAATGGGAGGTTGTAGAGATTGGGGATAAATTTGCCCCACGCCCCCACCCCCCCAACCGCCCCCTTTCACTGTGTGGTTATCACTTTCTCTCTTTGAGTGGTTTCTTTCTCTCTTTCTGTCTCCCCCTTTCTGCCAGAGAGAGATTAAAAGCTGATAGGAGATTGCAAAGACATGTTCCACTCCTGTTCTGACACACGCACGCGCTCACAAGCACAAAGACGGTAACATTAGCTCTTGTATAGCTGGGAGCTCTTGATGTAAAACACATGTTTCTGTCTCAACAGTGTGTGCCGGTGTGTCTACGGCTGTTTAAACCAACTTTATCGCTTCATCAGTTCAGAGACAAGGAACGATTCATTCAGACTGGGAAGTGGGGGAATGGGGGTTTGGCTTCGTGGTAGTGTATAGGTGAAGATAGGTGCTTTTGTAAAAAAAAAACACAGTTTTACTAAAACAATTTTAGCGTCATTTACACTGATTTTTAATCATTGTATTCGTCCAATCAGTCTATTTTAATTATGTGTTCTCCCTGAAGTCCCAGGATTTCGTGCTTCACTGACAGTTCAGAATCTGTAGGTGTCAAGAATGCAGGACTGGACATTATTACTGGATCCTAATCTATGGACTATAGCTATATTTATAAGTTCTGAAAACAGAAATACTTTACATGTTGCTTGTATCAAATTTATAGCAATGTTTATCTAACAAAGATGCTTGCTCTGATTTAGGTACCTAAAAAAAACCTGGTCAGGTTTAAGCATATCCTGCTACGTGTGGACGAGGCCTAAATTTAACAGCCAGAACTATGTGTTTAAATTTAGCAAATCTTAGTATACGCCACATTATGTTTTTCCTTTTTCCCTGTTTGGTATTTAGCACACTTCTCTTTACACGTGCAACAAGCTATTACCAGTGATGAAGGTCAAGATATCAGGGGGGTGGGGGGGGGAAATTAACTACAGTCCAGTTTTTGTTGGCTCAGAGAAGGCACATGTTTCTGGTCAGCACTATCAGACAAACATGGTCAAGAAATTAAGCTAAATTGTGGTTGTTCTGTTTGTCAAGAACCCACTTATATGGATCAGTATCAAACATTCAGTAGAGATGGGAACATCTTAATTTATTACAATAAAAATGTAGTAAATGCATAAATAAATACCGAGAACAAAAGTAATGTAATTTTTCTATGATCTGGACACAAGATGCCACTGCTCATTTATTTAATTTGTCATCACCTTAAACCCCCTGATATTTAAACTCTGTCCTAAATCTCTTTTAAACCTCTGCTATGACCGAAGTAAAAGAGCTGAGAGTCGTATTTAAATGGTAATGGACCAGAGAAAGGACAACAGCCCCCGACACAGTGTCTGCTTTTGGTTAACCGCTGTGATTGGTTTAATCTATCAGAAGTAAAAATACAGCTAATTTTAGCTCACTCACACTTTACACTCCACTCTATGTGGCATCAGACTTCAAATAATCCCATTTGTTCCTAAAAGTATTTGAAATAAACAAATAAATAACAGAGTCGGAATGAGTGGTATGTTTCAACAATCAACTAAAAGTCTTGAGTTTTATCTTTTCCTTTCATCAGCTTGTGTTTATGCGGTGCCCACAGTTTAGCTCTATTTCTATTCCCTGCCATTTGACATTACCATGCAACAGAGCCACTGGATCAGAACTGTAGTTACACTTTAACAAAATTGCACAGCGCTGCGAAATGAAAGCGAAGCAACACATGTCGATAACATTTTGTTAAACCGATTGATAGGATGGTCAAACGGCGCAGAGTGAAACAACAGAAAACAAATAGATTTGCTTGATAAAGGTTTCTTCTTGCCGCCAGTCGTTCTGGCAGACTGAACTCATCTACATTTAGATTCACCGGCCAATGTGTGTGGTCATCCGTGCCTTTCATTTAGAGTGTGTATGGATGTGTGTGTGTGTGTGTGTGTGTGTGTGTGTGTGTGTGTGTGTGTGTGTGTTAGAGAGAGAGCTTTATTGACCAGCAGATGAAAGGTGGGTACATGTGTGTGTGATGAGAAGCAGGGGACCAGATGGACTTATGGGAAATACAAACTTTTTATTTATTTATACAACTTGATTAAATGGCATTTGTTTTCTGTCTCTTGGCGTGTATGTGTGGTAATGCGCGTTTGCATGCGTGTGTGTGTCTTGTGTTTAATGACAAGTAGAATGGAGGGATCAGAGCAATCAGGATCGAGTGATTACTAAGGGAACCCGGGACAGTCGCTGAGAGGGAGAGGAAAAGAGAAGTCACATCACAGAATCGGTTCATTTTTAACTGCAAGTAATTCACCGCAACTTATCTGAACCTTGATTGTTTTTATGATCCTCGTTTATTTCTCTAAAAATGGATGCCACTAATCCCCCCTCTGTTTGTTCTCGTCTCCCTTTCATTTGCCAACGTGCGTCGTTTTCTACTCCGCTTTTCTGTCAATATTCATCTTTGATTCAGTGCTCCTCCAAAAAGGTCATTAATTACAGCTTTGTTTTTAAATGATTTTCAATAATACTTTGGGTAAAATTTTCATTCTTTCATATTGACTGTTTATATTGGCATTTCTCAATTTTGAAGAGTTTAAGAACATGAATTAATATAATTGATGTCTTTTTTTCTTTTCAACGTAGAGCTCTGTGACTGATAATGCATTTGTTGGGCTGTCAAAAAAAAGATTAGGGAACATTTTAGCATGCGGCTTTATTATTTTAAAACAATCTTTGGATTATGATGTAGCTTTCTTCATCATTATATTTTCCTTATTATTCTTTTGATTAGTTAAACATCAAAGGAGTAAAAGGGTGTTGCAAATCTCAAGCGTTTTTAAATATCCATGTTTTGAGTCTCAGGGTATTAATATTTTCTTCAAAATACCACTATTTTTCTATTTTTTATGTGTCTCTGAAAAGCAGGAACATCATGGCCTTTTAAATCTCATTAAATCTTCCCACTGCATAAACTCATTATGCGTTGTGTTGACCAGTAAGGATTCAATATTGACTACTGTTGGCAGGATTTAGGTTTCTTCTTTCAGAGAGGTTTACAGAGATGCTTGCAGTATTTCGAAAAAAAGAATGTTGAATAAAGATCATAAGTTTTTCAGTGTCTAAGTTTGATTACTTGATGTAGTAAGATCTTATTTAGAACTGACAGAACACCATATTTGTGAGAGGAGTTGCTATCAAACTGGGTTTTAGTATGATATCCGGAAAAGAATGGACATTAAGTATACTTTTTGGGCTATTACTGTATTTTCCGCACTATAGGGCGCACTGGATTATAAGGTGCATTAAACAAAAGAAAAAAGTCAGATAAGTCAGTCAAACTTTATTAAACGCATTCACAATAACTCCCAACCATAACATGTAAAAAAACCCAAAAAACACTGTTCGATACTGTTAATCGATCGTTAGCGTATTTGCAATAACTCTTAAAATTGTTCCGTTATAACGTAAAATACAACACAATACACTCTTTCAGCTCATTAGTCTTCCACAAATCCCCCAAATTCTTCATCTTCAGTGTCCGAGTTTAACAGTTGGGCGATTACGGCATCCAGCACACACATACTGTAGTATTATGTGAAGCACCGTATGTGTTACTGTGCGATGCGTCTCACCTAGCATTGTTGGTACACTTAGCAAAATAGCACTCTCTGTGAGTATATTCCCATGAAAACGATTTTTACGTTAACTTTCAGATTTCCAAACAGCCAATCCGACATGATCAATGACAGAGGTTGTAAAGCTTGAAAGAATAAAACAGAGAACTATTGCTATATTCCTCACATCCTTGCACATCTGCACAGTCTCTCTGTGACCCTATAGAAGCTTGAAATAACAGCAAACATGTATCAGCTAAAATGTTTCCTTTCTAATAGCTTTTTACGTCTGTGCTACTTCTTCTTCACCATATTTTCACAACCTAACTGATACTGAAATGGCTCATTTTTAGTTGCCTTCACTCAGTAAAAGCATCCACACCAAAAGGATGTTGGTGGCATGGAGTCTGGTAGTGCCTTTAATTATAAGTGGCTAGTCACGTTTAAAATTGGTCAAATTCTGCTCACCAGACAATTTCTCTGGTCATCTTGAAGATCATGCTATGTTTGTCTAAAATATTTATCCTTCCTTTATTATAATCACATAATCTTTCAGCAATAAGTATTGAATAAATAATAATATTTTTAAACAATTTCACATTTTGGTAGATTCCACATGTCTATGCTTAAATGGAGTTAGTGATTGTTGAAGTAGGTTTAAGCACATTATTTTGATCACAAGTTCAGAAAAATTGCCCTGCGCCCCAGCCCCCAGTGCAGGGGCCTGGGCTTAAGAGGTTAAGACAATAGTAATAATGAATGTTGTTAGCCCCATGTCAACGTTTGTATTCAGTTTTGTGTCTCTGTGAAAATGAACTTGTGATCAATCGTAACATCTGCTGTATCTGTGGTTTCATTGATAAATCTACAGTGAGACGTATCAAAAAGAGCACTTAACTTTGTCCAAATTATGAATTGGATTTTTAAAAAAGGAAAAGTTTTGAAGACAAGATTTTCCAGTCTGACAGCTATTCCCATTTTTTTTAGGTTGATGCTTTCCAAAAAACATTTTTGAAATGCCTTATTTTCAAGGTAAAATAAATCTGATCTCTTATAAATAAAGCAAGCGCTTACTAATTAGCCATTTTTCGGAAGCTTGTGACTGCGCAGCAACTTTGTATATCTATATATTATTACATTACTCAGATTTACACTAATCCTTTCCAAAGAGTTTCTTCTCCGTGTCTATCTGCTGGGTAGATCGAGCAGTGTCTACATGTGTTCGAGCACAGATTCCAACCTCATAAATCACTTCAACTGGTGTTCAACAGTCAATCTTTTTTCTTTCTCTACCCCCTTTTTCTTCCCTCTCTTCGGCTCGAAACTCGCTGTACTTCCTCTGCCAGCAGGGAGATTTGTGTTCTGTGTCTCTGTCGTATCGGATTAGAGGAGAGACAACAAGAACAGAAGGAAAGAAGGAGAGGGAGAAAACAAGGGCGAAATAGATGGAGAGGATAAAGTAGGATGGAGAAACAACAGGGAACTGCATCAAGATTTTTGCCTTTTTTTTTTCGTAGTGTGTGCACACCCTGTCTTCTTGGCCATATCCCTACTACAACGTGTGTGTGTGTGTGTGTGTGTGTGTGTGTGTGTGTGTGTGTGTGTGTGTCTTTGTGTGTCTTTGTGTGTCTTTGCCTGATGTTATCCAGATGTGCAGCTACAGTGGGCTGTAAAACACAGAGTTATTGTCAAAACATTGTTGCTCACCGTGTGTGTGTGTGTTTGGAAGTTGATTCATGGGAGTGTGTGGTATGTGTGTCGCTTCCTGTCTTCATATTAACACTTTACTTTCGAGCTGCTGAGGAGACAACACATGGGCACGTTGCTAAAATACAAGAGCACACTCGAGGCAAATGTATGCACTTCCTTTATAAATACAAGTCAGTTGTCTGGAGTCCAACCGTGCTCCATCTGCATCCAGGATGTCAGCTCTTGGCTCATGTCCATCTGTATTGGTGTCTCTTAAGTACAGTTCAGGGATTTGAAATGAGTCGGCCCCCAGCATTAGTCTTATTGCTTTGTTACTAATCTCAAGGTTGCTCTATTGATGGAAAAGATGGATTCTGTATTATTTTGTTTGACTAAAAACAAACACATAAAAAACACTGTAGGTACAGAGTTCCAGAAAGGGATATGTCTTTAGATGAGAATGTCTTTTAAAGGTAAACCCTAATTTCTGATAATTACTGTTGCAGTTAGATTTCTGTGGAAAGCCTCATTTGATCATCTTACTCCTGCATCATCCCGATGACCGTAACATATTACTTCTTGCAACCATTTTAAGTCCAACAAATCCTTCCTCCTTTCAAATGATAGTAAACCTGCCATTTTTTTTAAATTATGGCTTTTATTGTAAACACTTTGCAAACATACTAAATGTGGAAACATGCTGTGAGAAAAGTGGATAATGGTAAAGAGCAGGGTACCAGTATCTGAAGGCTGAATAATCCAGAGCTTACAGAAGAACAAAGGTAAACATAAGCTGTATTTCTACCAACTTATTGAATGCACATTTTGAAATACTGCATTAGAAAAAGTTGATGAAAATGGCAAAATTTGAATACAAAGTTTTGCAAACATGTTTTTACACTCGCTTGAGGTGTTTTTTGATTTATTTATTTTATTTATTTTTTTTTTTTTTTAAAAAGTGTAAAAAAAAAAAAGTGCAAATGTGCTAAAGAAGAGATGAAAACACATTTGTTGAATAAATTCTGACATAGCAAACGTTTACGTCACATGACTGATCAGCTGTTTTGCTTGCTGGCTTCTTCCTGAATTCTCCCATGACGCTCAAAAACATGACTGGCAGCAAATATGTGTGCACCGACAAAGAAACTCGAGCCTTTCTTAGTCTCATCTGTGACAAAAAATAGCAACATATTCATTAAAACCTCGCTCCATTACTGATCTGTGGTCCATGCTAGTTAGCAACCTCTACTTCCTGTTTATTACAGCATAACGACAACATATGACCACATTACGATTTGCGTTGCCTGGTTAATTAGTTATAAACAAGTAGATGGTAGATAGAAACATGTCACATTTACATTTTCTTTTTTGCATAATTTTAAAAGTTAGCTTTTAATTCAAATGAGAATTGGATGGAAACACGATTATAGAGAGCTTGCAAAACGAAGAAACTTCAGAAATGAAGCAAACTCAAATACATATGCAGAGTAAGCATGAGGAAATAACTGAAGAAAGCACAGCTTACAGCAAAGAAATAGTCAAAATACATGCACTAAGAAAATCAAAACCCAAACACCTGAAGATTGCGACAGGTACATGATCACAATGGACATTTGATATAGCCCATGGATCAGCTCCTTCCTCCAATGGGCACATTTTGTATCTACTTTGACAACCTTTGGTTTAAAATTTCACACACAGCATGATTTAGAAAATGTACCGAACACACTGTGTGAGCTCGAAATTGTAAACTGTTACAAGTAATCCTTGTTCTGCTGTTTATTTGAAGTCTGCCAGACGGCACAAGTGTCAGTACAGCACAATCGCGTCAGACTGATCAGCCCAAAATATCAATTCTAGCAATAAATAGACAGCAAGTTAAATGTCTTAACACCCCTGTTATTAAGCAGTATAAGCATTACTGTAGAGTAGAAGGGCCAAAGCAAAAATAAGATATCAGTCACACTCTGTCTAAATTTAGTAGCTTTCCTTTGACACTGCCTGATATTGGTTGGTGTACATTTTGTGTGTGGAGAATGCTAAATCGACAGTTGGAGCTTCCATCACACTGACTGACTGCACACTGCAACCTTAGAGCTCCAGCTCGAAGCTTTCTGTAGGAAAATGTTGTTATATGACTCCATGAAATAATCCCTATGAGTAGAAGGTCGCTCATAATTATTTTTGGTTTAATCAGGGGTCATAACCTCTTGTATTTATTATAGTCAGCTGGCTCCAAAAGAGATCAGAATCGCAATACAGTTAAGGCCAAAATTATTTATACACCTGGCAAATTTATGTTTAAAGCTATTTTCAGTCAACCATCATGCTTCTGATAGGAAATGAGACAAACACTCTCATAAGAAAAAAAGAAATCAATGTCAAAGTATTAGTTTGGAAAATAGTTGTTTTACTTACATCATATAAAAAATTATACCCTTTTATTTACCTTCTCAATAATCAATGTAAAAATTGCCATTACAGCAATATAACCTTTCTTATAATTGCCGACTAGCTTTTTTTTACTGTTTCCACTGGTCTTTTCATTATTAATCCTGTAATGAGCTCCAAGTCTATGAGGTTTGAAGACTTCCTTGCCATCACCCTAATCTTTAGCTCCTTTCACAGATTATCTAGATTTAGTAGAGGACTCTTGCTGGGTCCAAAGGATTGGTAATACTACTTTTCAGAATAAGCATGTTGGAAATAATAAATAATTTAGGGCTTAGTGTGAACTGCACTTTTCTGGAAATATGAACCAAAATACCTGGCTGCAGAATAGTCTTAAAAATACCTAATTCTTAACAGTACATGTCAAATTGTTATCAAGTGTTTTCACAGACGTCTTTTCATAGTCAGCTTAGATAAAGCTACAACTGTCTTTCAGGAAAAAAACTAACTTGTTGCATTGGTCTTCAGCATGAAAGAAGCGATTTGAAATGACTCAGTGTCTAGAATGCAAAACCTTAATGTGGTTTTCTTCAGTTTCTGTTGGGTTCCTTTCCTTCCAAAACTCTGCTTACTGTCAATCACCTGACACACAACACCCACAGAAATTAGTTTACCAGGAAACGGTTCCCCAAAATGCATCTTATGAACATCAACTCAAATGCTTTTATTTTTTGTTTTTTTGTATTGTTAAAGTTTGGTGAAAATGGCAATAAGGAATACAACTATTTACTTTGTATGCTCTTACGTAGCATTGTGACTCACTACAGGAAGTATTTAGATGCTTTTACTATTGTATAAAAGTACCCAAGGTCTTTGGTATCTTGTGGTATTCTTTGATGCAACCTCCTGTCTGTTCTGCATTTTCTCTCGAACAATGAACACTTAGACATCGACCAACTGCTCCCAATTTCTACTCTAGGAAAAATATGTCAAAGCCTTCAAAGATGTCCTTGTGTCACATCTACTGTTGGATAAGATCAGAAGTTCCCAACCCCATCAGTTGTGTTTACTCCTATTCAACCTTTGAGTTCTTTGCTGTTTTAGTTTATTTTCTCCATAACAAGATCTTAGAGCAAATGTAGCTGCAGATCAAATGAGAAGATGATCGGAAAAGGAAAATATCCTCTCTGGCTCTACTTCTGTCTGCAGTATTTTATTGCCCACCCCCATCTTTTCCTTCTGTCCCTTGTTTTCTTTCTTCTTCTCATTAATAACTCAATGCTAACGGTCACTTTGAAAATCTGGGTGTTTGTCAGCTGTAGTTGTCTTTAGTAAGCTTACTGGCTGGGGTGTATCAGAGTACATGTAGCAGTGTAAGGAAAAAAGCATGTGTGTGTATGTGTGGGATGGGGTTTTTGGTATCGAAATGTTAGTACCAAATCTTGTTTGCCAGTGGTAATTTCCTCTCTCCTTTCCATGGGGTTCTCTCTATTGTCTACTCCTTGATCTTGTTCTCTTCGTATCTCTGTCCTCAGGTTGATTTTTGCCTGGGTGGCACATGAGTGCAGATACAGAGCAAAATTAGGATTCCTCGTCCTTGAGTCACCCAATTCTCTCCCATTCTCTCCATGAATTTCAAAAAAACAAAACAAAAAGCCCTGATCTTATTCCTAACAATGACTTATGTTACAAGAAAATTTCAATGAATTGTTTTTACAGTGTTTTAAGGTTCAATTCATTTTGTTTATCAGCGGCTGTCCTTTTCTCACTTAGAAGATTAGATTTTTTTTAGCCATTGCTCTCTCTGGGCGCATTCATTCTGATCAAATAAGAGCAAATTTGCCTTGTATCAGTGTGGGCTTTGAAAAGCATAAAAGTAAATGATTTTTTAACAGAAACGGGAAGAAATTCAAGTTAGTCCTTGAATTGGAAGTATGAAAAGAAATACATGTTTACTGTGACTTAGCAGGCTTTTCACTAAATTTGCCTCTTATTTTCTGGTCGATTTGTGGATGTCAATATTTGACAAAGTGGTTGCACTGACCAGGCAGTCCAGCAGCTTCCAGTACGGGGGAGTGGGGGCTGAACCTTCTTTTTTTCTTGGTTTGTGACAGTAAATTCACTGTTGTTAAAAATTTGGTATCCACAGATTATTTCAATAATCTTGGTTTAATTTTAGATGGAGTTTGTAATTGCTGAATAAAGCATGATTAGCTTTAAGCATGTTATTTTGAGGAGAACTTTGGAAACAAAAGCGGTGGCAAGGGCTGGGTTTAAGGAATTAAGATCAAGACAATAAATACATAAACAATTTAAGAGAATAATTGTTAAAAAAGCACACATTTTTATTGAAAATTGTAAGTAAAAAAAACAACAAATAAAAGGTTACTTAAAACAGTGCCAAATGTTTATGATTAAAAAAAAGAACCCATGCAACTATAAAAAAAACAAAGAATGCTCCTCCAACTTCTAAATACATGACTGAAGGTCCAAATTGGTCATTGAGGTATTAGTTATCTTGGATAGCTGTGCATTTTGTTTGGACGTTATCATTTTGTGCTCTGTGTTCGTCAATGACCTAACTGATAACGGAAGAGGATGTGCTGTTCAAACAGTTGCTGAGAAGTTATATCTTTTACATAATCTTTCGTGCTCTCGTAATCAAAGTTAAAATCTGAGCTTTTTTTAACCAAACCAGCATGCAATGCCATACATAAAAACTGGGTCAGTTGTTGCGATGCAAAAATAAAAATAAAAAATCTGATTATCTGTACAAACACCAAACATTAGAAATCTAAATACCTTCTTTTCCCTACTAGCTCACATTCAGTTTAATTCTTCAGCAGAGAGTTTTGCTGACTGCTCTGTTCCCTTTCCAGACTTAAAAGGTTATATGCAGATTTCCTCATACATAACTGGTTGATTCAGTTCAACCAGTTATGTATGTATTTAATTTTGTTCTAATAGAATCCCTTTCAGCCCTTATCAGGTATTTTGAAAGCCCACTGTGCGGTTCATCACAATTTTACCTGAGTAATTAAAATTTGCTAGGTCCACACCTTCCCGGATATAAGGTCCTGGTCTGCGGGTAGGACGACCAGATTACCCAAGAATTGTTGGATCTGGAGTCAAGCAGATTATTCAGAAGAGCAATGGCGAAAAAGAGCAGCAAAAGTTGTGAATAAAGTTTAATATATTACACTAAAAATGCATTTTTTGCTATGTTTTTAGCTGAGAATCTAGCTGTGTAAAACACAAATATCTGCTCGGATTATCAAGATATTGCTTGATTGCAAAAGTGTTCCAACGTGAAGCCACAAACATAACAGTCAGCTATGTTTGTGGCTTCACAGCTCTGCTTCATGCTGTCAGGGTGTGTTAAGGGTGAGAACAGCTGGTGATGCCTTTGGTTTTTTTACTACTGCCACATGCTGGACTGGAGGTGAAATGCAGTTATTTTCACAACTTCCCCATCAGGCTTGTCAGACCCACCTGATAGTTTCCATCACAGACACAGCGTAGAACCCGCCCAACTCAAAACATATCAGCCCAAATCTGAACCATTCTTCAACTCACGTTTAAAAGCGTTGAAGTATTACACACATAATAAAGAACACATCATTACCACTGAACTGCACTAAAGTGCCAAAAAAATCGTTGCACATACAGGCCCCCCACAAAATGTACAATCAGGTGGCCAAATAGAGTACACACAAGATATCACTTTGCCAGTTATGTTGTCTTACAACCGGAAAGATCAATAGTGACTCACTCTCTCTCTCACTCTCACTCACTCACTCACCGCTGGATATAATTACATTCCCTAATTGGATAAAATTACAGACTTTTTTTACTCAATTGAATGTGTCAGTACAATGTGAGGATGCCTCAACTTTTATAAAAAGTGTAATCATCCGACTCTATACACTTTTACTCGCAATGCATATTGGCTGACAAGATACCATTGGGTTTGATAGTTTTAGTTAGCAGGGAATGCAGCAAAAGAAAAGAAATCCAATCCATTTCTATGTGTATCTTTGCATGTTTAATTATGCATTTCATCAATTAAATTCTTCTATGCACTCCACCACCTTTGTCTTCCAAATCAGACTCTTTTCATATACCACATTAAGCTTTATTAGCCCATAAAATCACTAGTTAAAGGCATTTAAAACAGAGATGAGAAGACAGTCACTGGAGCTGCAAAGCAGATTGCAAAGATCTGTGAAGCAGAGTATACTGTTGTATAGTATCGAACAGTAAACCAAGTTAAATCCTTATTTTCCCAGTTGATTCCTTGATGTAGCTTTAATAAGCCATCTGTGAAGGTGTCATGTCATTTGGTTCAAAGCCGAGTTTAAAACTTGCTGATAAATCTCACTGTTTGGCAGACACCTCAGCCCATGTGTTTAAAGTCCAATTAGGCCTCAAAATGTGACGTCTGATTTTTGTTGCCAGCTACCTTTCTTGGATGGGTCGAAGCTCTTCTCTCAACAGATGGAGGGTCATATGAATCACAGTATGAAAATCTTTCAACAAATAGGGTGTCAGGTGATATTCCCTAAGCAACCATTTCTCTCCCTTGTCTCCCTGATAACGTGAGGGTTATCATACATGATGCTGTCTGGAGCAAATGGAACAGAGATGAGACATTGATTACACACACGCTTTCTTGGAGGATAGCAGATCTGTTCCGTTCTTCTTGACAGCTGGAGCATGGCCATCAACACCCCTTCAAGTGGATGTATGTGTGCACAAGTCTTTATTTTTCAGACATCTTTGTGCATGGGTCCCTGTGCAACAAAAGAACTTAGAAAAGCAGGGAGGGGATGAAGGCAGGCAGAGCTGGAGAAAAGGGTTGAAGTAATTCAGATATTGATGTTTTAGTCTCTAACTCCACCCTGAGGGCCTGTCTAGGTGGAAAATGTCAAATGGGCCCCGGGCTGGTGGCACCACTTAGCAGCTACAGTGCCTCGCTGGTGACAAAGAACAAACTCACACAAGGCGACACAAAACTTCTCTCAATCATAAATTAAAATGGCCATAAATATTAGTCTAACATGATGGCCAAATACTCCAGACCAGCTGCATTTTGCGTCTACAGATTACAGTAAAATGGCCTCGATTGAGTTATTTCGGCTGTAGCTGTTCAAAAGATTACTGTAAAATTTGCTGCGGGCTTTCACTGTGCCCAGAGCAGCAATTTTTTCAACATTAGGGACCCTCAATGTTGAACAGCCAGTAAACATTTTCACTCAACCTGAAAAATGTTTTATTAGTATAAAGATTTTTACAGAAATTTATGATTGAGTGGCTATGGTGAAACCCTGACTTTAGATATGACATTTGTTTGATTTTATTTCAACTGGTGGCAAACTATGGTTGATTTGCCATTTTGTGCTGTTTTCCATTTCTTGTCGTTTGTAAAAATACAATATCATAAAACTTAGTTCATTGGTTTACACAGAAATATTTAGATACAAAAATAGTTTTATTATCTGAAAAAAAATTCAAACCAGTTGAGAATCACTATTGTAGAACAGAGGCCCTCTGTTTCTGGACCCAAATGAACACATATTCCCAGCTCTGTTGTAAAATTTTGACTGAATATTTCTTCAACCTTGTTGCAAGATGCACAACTTTTCTAACCTGTATGGTGTTAGAATGGTAAATAGCCTGTACTTGTATAGTGCGTTATCAAATCATGAGGAACCCCAAAATGCTTTACACTTTATTCAGTCGTTCACACATTCATTCACACATTCACACAATGACGGTGGTGAGCAACACTGTCTATCAAAGGCGGCTCAGCGAAATTAAATATAAGCCATTCAAACTTGAATCCAAAGTTCATCCACTCAAACCACCTAAATCAAAAAGACCACTGGCACAGCCACTGATTAGCCAACAACATGCTGGATTTTGTGTTGGCTAGCCTATAAGTCCTGACTAACTCAGCAGGTGTTAGAGGAGAATATTACCACAATGGTGTAATATTGTGTGCGTGCAGCACCTTTGGTCTGAAGAAGGGTGACACAGACTGAGTGACAGCCATTGGTTGGCGGCTAGCTTTAGCTCCCTCAAATGTCCTCGTTTATCATTGGCAGTGAAGCTAATACTTTTGTTTGCGGGATATGAGATGGCAAAGTTAACTTTTTGGTTAGCTGTGCTAGTTGTAGTCGTTAGATTTGTAGGTTGCCTTATCTATTTTGTCTGTTTAAATTCTCAGCCATTAGGCTTCCTTTCTGTTTGTCACAGCTGTTGTCCGCCTTTGAACAGCGTACCTGTCCTGTCTTCAACAAGAGCCGGTAACCAGTTTTTATTCAGAATTGTGGAGTGTTACTACTTATGTGGTGTATACCAGTTCTCTCTGTGTTTATTGTTACAGAACGTTTCATAAGCAGCCGTTATCTTTCTCACAGCAATAACTATGGCTCTGTCGTCTCGCAATCCCTTCCCCATAAATAATAATGTTGCCTTGTCCTGAGCATTGCAAGCTCACTTTGCTATCTAGAATCTGATGCATTGTATAAAGGATTCAACAAACTTACTTCCTCATTATTGATATGCTGAGGGACAATGTCAGAGTACAGTCAGCAGCACTACGAAATATACCAGAGGGTTGCTGAGAGTTGCCTCATATTGACGGTTGCTCAAGGAAACGCTCCGGTGCTGTCAGTCCCACACTAATGATGCTTAAAGGTCACAGGATTTTAGTAAATTCAGACACTCTTTATTACTGCCACTTGTGCTCCTGGCAATAATTGCAGCCAGCAAGTGTCTAAATATGGATCAAAAACTTGGCAGCTAGATTAAGATAGAGCTGTCAGAGAACAGACAGAGACGTTGATGATGTCTGAACAGACAGGGTGAAAAATTGTTATTTCATTTTAGCTTCAAGCAGGCATGGTTCCTGCAATCTAACAGCCATAATGCTTCGAGTACATTTCATCATCTCTTTTGTGAAACACTGCTTCAGATTGAAATTCCAGTGGAGGGCTTTCAAACACCATCGTGTGTTGTTAAAGAGAAACTTAGTACTTCAATTAAAAAAAACTACTTTAAGTTTGCAACCGGCATATTACTTTACCTTCTGTGTTCCAATTACCCAGATTGGTTATTTTTCAGATTATAAATCATGTTACATTTTTTTTTAAATAATAGTTCGCCTATTTGGTAATCATCGACACAAACCTATCGTTAAAACTTTTCTGAGTAAGACGGCTTACCAGATAACTTTATTTGACCTCCTTTTCTTTATATTTGTCTCTGCCATGTTTTTTCTTTCAACAATTATTGAATCTTTCAGTCACCCTTGAGTTTATAATCTAATTTTATATGCATCTTATGTGGAAAAGCATGTGCACCCAGTTTGAAGTGTGGATTTTGATTGTATAATTTTAATATTTTAGTGTAGATAAATGCATAGAAAATAAAACTGAGTTTGGAAAAATGTTTCAAACTTTTATTCAAACTAAAAGATATTATTCTAAAATCTAAAATCTATCTGAAAAAGTTTTTTTTTTTCATATACAAATGACGTCCTTCTTTTATTTGCATCAAAAGAACCTAGATTTTTATTCAACTTGACTATTTTGGTTTCCAGGCTACTGGCAGTGAAAAAATGCCCACTTCACTTTTTTGTCCCTTCTAATTCAATATCCTTTTACATCAGGGTTTTACACTGGACCTGCATTTCTTACATTGGATCCCATTTAGATACCAAAAAAAAACTGAAAACCTTATTTAATGTTTGGTTATAAAATAAAGGTATTAACAAAACAAATGGGGAATTTCGAAAAACTGTTTAGTTAAGGAATTACCCAGGATCCAGTGCAGATTTTTCTGAGTGGTATAGATTTTGAAATTGTGCTAATCTATTTTTTTACTTCAATTTGGAAAAAGCAATCAGCATGTAAGGAGTAGAAGGTACAGCTAATTGCAATAAATGGCAGGTTTTTGTTTTACCCCTACTGTATTTTATTGTATTTTTCTTTGACCTTCCAATATTTGAGAGGAGTAAAAAACACATTTTTTGAAGCCCTAAGTATGTTTGATTCTAATTTACTTCTATTACCTGAACGTATTTTATCACAATACTTAATTCAGAAGGGGAAAGCGATGGGTGTTTGTCCTCTTTTAAACTTCACAGCAGGGGCTAGCATGCACTAACACACACACTCTGTTGCACCTGCTGCTCCAACCCAGAGCATGTCAGCAGTGATAAATACACAGAGGGAGAGTGACTGGGCCCTCTGGTAAGAAGACAATTACATAGCTATTTCTAAACATGTGTGGGCCTGTTTTTCTCTTTAGATACTTAACATATTTATTGGATCGCCACTGTGACACATTTCCTATTGGAGCAGATGATGTCTTCTGTATCCCAAGCACATTTTGCTTCACATTCAGGTAATTTTCTCTCCTTAAATTTCCGCACCTGGACTAAAGTGGTAGTGTCTGATACTGAATTCAGCACCGGTTCTGACCAGACTGGCAGTGAATCCCACTCTTTGTGTTTTGCTGTGCCTTCCTCCACCCAGTGTTCACCTTGAACCTTGTGCCCATTAAGTGTTGCTCATTTCTGACTGCTATGACCTCTGACTCTTCTACTCAGACACGCACACTGTCTTCTAAAGCAGAAAAATATGCAGTTTGCTGCTAGACTGAGGCAGATAAACTTTTAATTTAAATTTTACTTCTTCAGTAAAGACTTAAACTGTTTGGCCTTGTCTTCTTTGACTAATTTCTTTCTCTTCTTTCTGACTTTATTTACCTTTTTACCCAAAAACCTTTAGCTGCCACAGAAACAGTCTACATAGCTATTCCTTTAGTAAAAAAAAGTTGAATAGAGCGTAGCATTCTGGAATAAACAATATATATCTGTTGTTAATTTCCTTATCTCTTCCTCATTGGGCTAATGGGTAAGATAATGACAATTTTCCATTTAACATTTTAAAACAAAGATTCAAGTACTAAAACTTGAGTGAATCTCAATGAAACAACAATTATGAAGTTTGAATAAAAATGTGTATCAAACTTCGAAACCCTTAACCTAGTACCAGGCACTAGGTCACGGTAGTAGGTCAAGTAAGTAAGTAAGCAAACTGTATTTATGTAACACCTTTCACAGATAAAAATCACAGTGCTTTACAGAGTGTAATAAAAATAGAAATATCACAAGAACACCTTATAAGGATAACATCAAAATTACGTACATTTAAGTAAACGCTTGTCTGAATAAAAGTGTCTCCAGCTGCTTTTTACAAGGAGAGACAGGGGCGGGGTGCATAGATCCGATGGGTCCAATTTAGGATTTTTCAAAATAGGGCTTAAGGCTGCTTGTTTGAATAAGTTTGGGAATGACCCAGTAGAAAGAGAAATATTCAAGTTTGACCACACGCGATCCGACAACATCAGATACTTTTAAGAACAGTGATGTTTGTACAGCAACTAACAGTCAGGAAGATAATTTCATATTTTTCAGTAAAACTTTAACGTCCAATTTTGGTAAGACTGTTGAAATTAGAGCCTTAATTACCCGTTCTTAGCTGACAGGGGTGGAACCCAGTTTGCTCCTCTTCTGCTGTAGCCCATTTGCTTCAAGGTTCGACGTGTTGTCTGTTTTGAGATGGTATTCTTGTTACTTAGGTGTATTGACATATATATTTACATTGCATGTATATTTGAGCTGCCAACCAGTATGCCCATTTCCCCATGTATGCACTCTAATATCAATGAGTCATGCTTGTTCACACAACTGTTGGCCACTGGATATTTTCTCTTTTTTTGGACTCTCCTCTGAAAACCCAAGATATATTAGTACCAGATAATCCCAGTAGGTCCATTTCTGAAATACTCTGAATAGCCCAACTGGCAACAACAACCGTGCCATGTTCAGTGTCTTCCTTCCTAATTCTGATCCTTTGAGTTTTAGCAGTCTTCACCATCAGGAAACTTAAATGCATTGAGTTGCATGTGAATGTCTTATCTGTTATTTGTATGAAGTAGAAATTGAAAAAGTTTACCTAATAAACAGACTGGTGAGTTAAGTACCATGAACTTTCTATGGCAGATAGCTGCATGTATCCTATGCCACACTTTCCTTCGTTGTTGCCAGGGTGCAATTTGGAGATGTGTGCTCTTCTTCCCAGTTTTTTTGAGCCAGGCTTTATTGGTGGGCACAGCTCATACTACTTCCTATGAACAAAGCAGGCTTTTCAACTATCTGTGTGGGTAGACTAAGTGGATATGGGCCAGTTACACTCTTGGGTTGGTTTATGTAAAGAGTTTGAGTGCCACATTTTTCTATTTTAGTAAGGGAAAATTTACAGTATTTGAATTAGTTGCTAAAGTTTCTCTGGTATACCTGGAATGTTTCTAATAAAAATTGTTCCTCATTTTTAAAGCATATGGATGAGATGGCCTTTTCATCTTATTCTACAGCACCCTCCACATTTATCCACATCCAAGGTAAAAATTTGTATGAAAGCTTTGAAAGAACTGCTGCATTTCTCTAACACTGAGCTCCCCAAACATCCTCCTCCAGTGTGCATGGTGGCAAGATAAACTTCCTTATCTAACCTTGTTTGTCACAGTTATGGTTGTTTTTGAACCTTTTAATTGTTGCTCTGGCTGTAAACAAAGGGAGGTTTAGGTGAGCAGCTATTTTCTTACTGGCATTTCCGGACCTATAAAGATAAACACACATTTTCCTTACTTGAATGGGATGTACAAGCAAAGGAAATGGGCCACATTTTTAACTGGAATGGAAATAAGTGTGGAGAGAGGAGCATAAAGACGTCATAGGACCAAGTCAGGTTTCAGGTGAATCCTGATGCTACTGACGTCACTGGTTGACGTATAAATAACCAGGTTATTTACGTCAACCAGTATTTATATATTTTCATTCATTTAAATGTATTTTTTTCTTTAGATGGAATACCTGAATGTGTCACGTGCATCTCTATGGATTGTGTGGGAATCAGCCCACTGACCCATTCTCAGATAAACAATAAAAGATAGTCTAAGATACTTAATAAGACACTTAATGCCACTGGATAAACTGCAGGTATTAAGGTTGCATATTATAATAACTTCTACTTTCTTTGTACTTTTTTTCCCTCTCCTCACTCCTTCTTGGGCAGCGGGGTGATTTAAGGCTTCACTGTCCTGGTTTCCACACTGAATTATGTGCTCTTGTGTGTATGTGTGTGTTGCAGCCAAGTTTGTTAATTTGAACCTACAGGGCCTTCCCATGGCAACACATGCACGTTTCTACGCTTCCTCTCTTAGTCACTAACACACAAACACTCACAGTCATGCTGACAATCGTATACATTCATTTCAAAGGCAAACGCTCAGAGATACAAATACTGACATGGTGCTTTTACTGGAGTGAGCATGTACTAGGCTACTGCTCTTCAGAATCCAAAGGGAAGGAAATGTGTTTTTCAAAAGGTAAGAAGAAGAATTCAAATGCAACTTATTTGCTAGAAATTGTAAACATAGGTTGACAACTACCTAAATGACAAGAATCTGAATGAAAAATGTCCCCCTTGTTTAAAAATACCTCCAAGCACAACTTCTGTTTGGTTACAAAGAGAAGAAATTTTACGTATAAAATGAGCCATTTGATAGCAGAAAAAGCAGCACACATAAGTTGGTATCAGTAGGTCAAATCCAAATGCACAGAAGAGATGCGTACATGCACACCAGTGCAGAAAATAAACCATAGCTGTGGCACACAGCTCTGTGGGCTCATGGCATGCATGCATGGATGCAGTTTATCAAAATTAGATCTATGTGGAACCAATTCCTTTTGTTCTCTGTTGATTCTTCACCTCTCTCCAGGCCCCTTCCCATTGTTCACCCAGTTATCAGGCTTAGGCCCGCAGTGCCTGACTGTGACGTCGATGCATCTGCAATCGTTTATCAAAATTAGTTAACTGAAAATAGGATTTTCCTTCTGTGTGTGTTTGTGTGTGGCCTGGTCTGTTTAAGGCTCTCGGCTGAGGTCACACAAACACAGAGGACCTCACTGTGCCACAAAAGGTAGCTTCTACTGTATTAACCAAGCACAGGAAGAAAAGCAGTAAGGCGAGGGGGAAAAAGGCTCCGGAAAGAAGTGTTCACAAAGAAAGAAAAGAAGGAAGCAGGCCACACACTGTGGTCCACATTAATGTGTGAGTGAGAGAAAGTGAGAGACACTGACCTCACTATTCTTTTGCGGAAAGTTTAGATGTTTGCGGCGGTATCATCCTGCTCTGGTATTTCTTTTCTTCTTTTTGGTCTGCTGTACATAGTTTTCCTAAAGGAAAGTTTCCTAAAGGAAACAGAAATATACTACACCTTGTGATCAGTTGTCATAATGTGCCATGATTTATATATATATATATACAAAAAATGGCCCAAACAGATTTATTATTATTTATCTACATAACTCAAAATTAACAACTTAACATGAGACACAAACTGATACTGGTTTGTTTTGGAGTACAAAATGCAAAGAGAAATGGATAAAACTGCAATGAGTAGCTCTTCTGGTGGCTTATAAACATACTTGGCTTTAAGTTAAAAAGTTCTCCTATCACCTTTCAATGCTGCCGACATCTTAGCTAGGCTACCATGGAATTTTTGGATAGGTCAAAAAATGTTGTAGATAAGCATCACAACTTAGAGATGATAAATGAATGCTGTGCAAATATTGGAACGATGGCTCAGTAAAAGCTGTATTTTACCTGTCACTATGCTATGCAGACTCTCAGTTTGCACTGCTGAACATTCATGCACTTCTCTTACAAGGTAGGGCAGTCAAAACTAATTTATAATCATTTCCCAGTCCACGCTAACGCTGATAATTAGGAAAGCTCAGATGTTTTTTTTTTAATTTGTTTTGTTTTTGTGGTGGATCCATGTGGACTGCATTATATGGAGATTATTAAACAGTTTATGTTGAGGCTTAGTTCATGCATTCACAGAATTGTGTTCTGTTCTAAAAACAGCAATAACAGAGGAGCCATTTTTATAGACTTTTCCACATCTGGCTTGATTTTTCCTGACTCTGTTTCTGTTAAATTTCAATTGTAAGATCAATTAGGCATTATGCCTGACTGTTGAGGAAAGTCCCAATGCTGTCAAAGAAAACAGGAGTTAATTAAAGCTATTTTCGGAATATCTTGTCAAGATTTTGTTTTTGTTCATATTTATTGTAGCTGGAATGACTATTGAGGATGATCTTCAAATACTGGTAACTAGGCAGTCTAAGTTGTTAAAAAAGTTGATTTATCACAAGGGTTGTCCTTGTCTTCTATTATACTAAAAGGATAAAAAAAAAATAAAACTCTTCATTGATATTGTCTTTAAAAACTGGACCTAATAATCAGGAATCTGGGGTCCTTGTATATTAAGGTGTTCAGTATAGCCGTCTGTGGTGCCTTGAAATCATTTCTTGTGATAGGAAATGTAAACGTAAAGCTAGTGATAATTGAAACAAATTAAAAACAGTGGCTTCTTTTACTCAGAGTAATAAATCAGTTTTTATTTGGGTTATTCTTCCTAAAATATAAGATACCCTCTTTAAGTAATGTTTGATGTGCCTCATTATCACACCAGCACTGCTTGAAGTGAGCAGCAAGAGAGACACATTTTAGAGTCATATTTACACAATCTGGGCAATAAGTTACTCCTGATTGCTCCATTCGACAGTCAGATTACACCTGAATACTTCTTCACTGAAAGAGATACCGACGTGGGAAATATCAGATTCTTTACAACAAAATAAAAAATTATCAGCCCCTCAAAGAGCATACAACAAAAGGTCATCTTAAAAAGTTTATCCCCTTGTTTTCCTTGTTGGCTTCTCGTATGATAAAAGTGACAAGCAGAATTAATTTGGAGTCAATTCTGCATAAATTTGTTCAACTTAGATCCAATTATGGTACTATGTGAAGCCGCTTAAATGCACATAACAGAATTGCTGAGATGGTCTTCTGCGGCTGTACACATAACGCGCAAGTAGACATGAACTAATGCACAGAAACACAGAGTGGATGCAGAGTGGGCTTTCAGAAAAACTGCAGTTGGTTTTCAGTGTGTGTGTGTGTGTGTGTGTGTGTGTGTGTGTGTGTGTGTGTGTGTGTGTGTGTGTGTGTGTGTGTGTGTGTGTGTGTGTTTAAGTTACAGACAGGATTAATTTGGTGAATCTTTATCTGAAATGATCCTTGTATCCTCCTGCGCAGCTCTATTTCTTGTTCTCATTTCCACCTGAATGTAAGCGTGTGTGTGTGTGTGTGTGTGTGTGTGTGTGTGTGAGAGAGAGAGATCCATTGTATAGGATATTGGTCCTGGCAGTATGGAATTCAGTTAATTCCTCCAGCTACTCTTCTAGCTTGATTAAATAATCGCTGATTTAATGCAAGTGTCAGTGTAAGTGCGTTTGTGTATACGTGTGTGTGTGTGTGTCTGTATGTTAAAAGCAGGGATGACTTTGTCTGTAAGTGATTTGAATTTAATTTCATTTTGAAAGACTTTGTTTAGAAATGCATTTCAGACCTCAGTGCCATCTTTTCTCCTGACATTTTTGCCTCTCAATATTATGCCACATAACATTAAGCATTTTAATATTTTTATGTTTAATTTTACTTTGACACACTTATTGTCCAAAGACTTAAAAACAAGTTAAAGGGGTATAAACTCTTCAGATTTAAAGCAGCTCATGCACAGCTGTCCTTTACTGAATTACTTTAAGTGAGGCTGCACGGCCACTGCTCTAAGATGTTACCGCACATTCTTTGCAGATGGTGAAATGCATTAGAAAGGCTCAATGCTACTACAGGACCCAAACCCTCGGATGCTTTTCTGTTCCAGCCAGCTCCCCCTTGACGATCCAACAGAGTGAGCAGCATAAACAGTTGGTGCAGCACCTGCAAATGTATGGCTTCCTGAGAATCCCAAAGTGGACTCAGAGCCACAGCTGAAGTGTTCAGTAACTGCATGGAAGCACCATATGTTTGAAATTGAAAAAGACATCCAAATTAAGTGAGGTTTTTATAGTATTTTAAGAGGAGAGCTGCAAAAAGATACATCAAACAACCCCCCAAATTAATTGGGAATTTGAAGAATGATGCTGGCTGCAGCTCATTTCAGGGAAAGTTGGTAAAAACACGGCAGAACTACAAAAGTCTCCAAAAAGTTAAATCAGATTTTTGATTCATGAAATGATGAAATGTAGCTTTTTTTTTTAAAGTGACCATATTTTCTCCAACTAACTGCAGTTAGGTCGTGTAGCCCATTAAATTGAACACCATAAGGGACACAAAGGCTTTCTGCTAAGAGCTGCGTGTGCATTAGAGCAGAAACTGACCAAGCTGATTGGGAGTTATTAAACCACTTAATGTTTTATGTGCCCTCTTTGTCTGACTGGTACTCTTAATTTTTGCTGTTTTCATTAGTTTCCTAACGGTGATAGGACTTGCAAATGTGGTCAATTTCTGAGGGTTTGATTAGAAATGTCGGTTTAGGTTTATTCCTTGTAACACAAGATTTTATGGGTCTCAATTAAAATCCAGGAAAGTCAGAAATCCATCCATCCATTTGTCTGTCAATATATTGCCCAGCACTCCATCCATCCATCCATCCATCCATCCATCCATCCATTTCTCCATTAATCCATCAAAATGTCTGCCTGTCCATTCATCTGTTTATCTGTCTATTCATCAATTATCACTCTGTCCTTCGAATCATCTTCCTCTCCATTACCCACCCATCCATCAATCTGTTGTCTAGACCCATGAAATATAATTATACAAGTTTCTTTTGTTGTAGTCACATGAGAACTAATCATTATGATTATTTGTATTATTCATGTAATTGCCTTTCCCTGCCATCCCTATTTCTATTTCTCTCTCCCTCTCCATCCAATTGTCCACCCATCTAACATTCCTTAAAATATTTTTCTTTAAGAAAAAAATGTCTTATAGCCCTTGCTTGGTAAGGGATTGCTGTAATGTAATGAAAGATTGACAGTTTTCTTACCAGTACAACTGGACCTATCAACCTAGTGTTAAGCACGTGTCCAACTTGTCGTCATTAGTCACGGTGTACAGCTGATAGTGCTGCTGTACTTGTTGGAGCATGCTCGGACATCCAGCAAAAAAATATGTTCGCCAGATAACAGCAGGATTATGTTTAAGTAGATGTTTCAGCACTGCATAAATCGCTGTTCTTGTCTCGAGTTTTCAGCAGCTATTTTCCATTAAACCACTCTCAAAGTTCAGTTTGGGACTTTGTTTTGGCTTGAGGAACGCCTCTATTTTTTCCTCACCATTGAACATCGCTGGGTTTGCACTGTGCATCTGTCTTTTTGAGTGTGTGTGTGTGTGTGCACTTAGCCGATGTTTGTTTGCATGTCAGAGGGCGTTATGTTGGTGACAAATAAACGATTATCGGCCGCAGATAAATAGACGTCATTAAGCCTCTGAACTGTAATTACCTTCAACCCTTTTTGTGCAGGCTGAGGTGAGTGGGAGAGGCCAGGTATCAGTAATAAATCAGCAAAACATACACTGAAGCCCACACAGTTTGCTAGTTAGCACCGCTACATCCTGCCCAGAAACTTTGTTGACTTATATGAAGACAGGCGTGTACAGCACTTAGCTTTAAACTTTATGTTGACATAATGATGTGTGTTGAGGTGTTTGAGCTTCTTCATTTCTGCAAATATCAAGCCAACAAGGTGCTGACTGAAAAGGATGTTGGGAGACCTGAACCTGATATGAGTTCAAACCGGCCTTTCCTGTGTAATTGACTCTTGAACCATAACCTCACAGACACACACACATTGAGCTCTTTCTTACCCAGATTCAGGATATAGTGAATGTTTCCCTAACACACCTCTTGAATCATGGCTTCGAATCCAAATTGAGCATTGCTTCATTAGCTGGTGGAAGCAAATATTTTCAGGTGTACGTGTGCAGCAACAAGGGGCAGCTGTGGGGCCATATGTGAGTTATTTAGGAAACTCGGAGGGAAACCGAATTCTGATGACAGACACTCTGTTTGGCTTGCAACACTATACACACAGACACTTGTGCACACACACACACACACACACACACACACACACACACACACACACACACACACACACAGGAAGCATACATCAATCAATCACCTGGCTCTGTCTCTTTACATGTGGTGACCGTATGGTGAGCTCCCCATGCACTCGCAGGAACACACACAAGGTCTGGCTTGGTGCTTTGCTGAGGGTTTGGTCATGAAGGTGTCCTTTTGTCTGATGTCAGGTCGTCATAAAACACATGTTCCACAGAGACCGATTAGATGAGCTCAGGTGTTTATTACATGTATTAGGTTGTTGGGAAAAGAAGTAAATTAGATTTTCTATCCTAATTCTGGCTGAATGAGGCAAAAAAAAAATAAAAAGTAGTGGAAATACTCAAAACCCACCCTGTAATATTTAGGGCTGTGTATTCTCACAGTTGTGGAGATTTTTTTCAATTTTAACTCACAAAAGACTCAGGTGGTCACCCGAAAACCAAACAAGATTTAACTGACTACTATCCCTGTATTTTGCATGTAAATAAGTAAACGCAATATAGAAAAAGAATGAAGTTTGTTGAGGTTGCTGCTTATTAGCAGAGTTTATGTCCTTCAGCTCGCTGTGGTTTGGGTCACCAGTCGCTGCCACATTTACTGTATGTTGTGGGCAAGAAACCAAAATTTTTCTATTGAAGACTGAAATCACTAAAATCGACAATAAATATCAAAACATGTGCCAATATGTCATGTCAGTATTAACAATTAAAAATGAACAATATTGTTTCATGTTTTGTTTCTTTTTCTTTTTTTTCTTTTTTTTTTGCATTTTCTTTTGGTCAGTTTGTACACACAGGTTGTACCCACCCATCACTATTTCATAATTATAAAAACATTACCCATATAATTAACCATTCCATACCAATGTATTTCTTTTAGTAATTACAATTTTTATACCCTGTGAAGAAAATAATCTTAAAAATGCCTAAATGTTAGTATTACATCTTATTTCTACTGATTGTGGTTCTGATCCTCGTTTGAGCCAGCCGACTGCAAAATATGATAGCTTTTGTCTCCTGGTCACTCCAAAATAAAGATAAACGATCTACTGCTGATGGTGTTTACTGCATATCACCACATGACTGCAGTTAATACAGTCATGTGGTGATATCATGCAGACTAAGAAAATTTGTTGAAATCATTGTTGGTCAAGCAGATCTGAAATGTCCCCAAGAGGGGGTTAATTGATGTATGGCTGGTATGACAACTTATTTTAGAACCCTAATAAGACCTAAGTAACAAAAGTATACTTATCTTAACGGGATTATTTGCATAATAATTTAAAGTGTCATTTATTAATCTCATCATTGTGTGTTTTATTTACAAATGTAGTTATTTGTCTCTGGGATTTTCTTCCCTTTTTTGTTTCGCAGATCTTCTGAATTTTGTACTTTGAAAAGAGACGACGCTAGCTGTGGCTGAAATAGACCAAGCAGTCAAACATGTCTGCTATATTTACATTAATACTATAAAATAGCTGATAATTTTTAAGCCTGGTAATGGCTTTTATTTATATATATATATATATATATATATATATATATATATATATATATATATATATATATATATATATATATATATATATATATATATATATATATATATATATATATATATATTATAATTTTTATTTTTTTTTTTTTTTTATTTAGTTTATTTAATTTAGGCAATTTATACCTCTCAAACAGTGCCACTCCCTTCTCTGGATGGTGAGTTATGTTTTTCACATGTATTTTGACTGAATCAGTCAGGTAATTATTTATGTGTCCACATGCGGGATCCCACAAGGAACATTAAGTGGTTTATTGGGATTTGATACCTGCAGTGAAAAAAAAAAAAGTGCAATAAATAAATAACCCAGACAGAGCTGCGCCTACTGGGCTCTTATGCTTTTAGCTGGCAGCAGCAAGCAGATGCTGAGTGGAGGTGCTCGAAGTGGTTCCATCTGTAGCTCTGAGACTACCCACAGCCTGGTTGAAGTGAGGCACTCAGTGTTTTTAACTTGTAAAGCTGGATGTTCTGAGCTTTTTTTTTTTTTTTTTTAAGTGATGCATAGCTCTCAGCCGTGTCATGAACACCAAATGACAAAAAGTTAGCACTAGTGAGAGTAGGTGGGGAAAGTTTAGCAAATTTGTTTACTGTTGCTTCAAAAAAGATCTGTCTGCACCAATAGGGATTTAACATGACACACGAGCTTGAAAATATTTTTACACTATGCCCTGCATGGTTAAAATGGCTGTTTTTGTTTCCATTTTCTTTCTTTCCAAGCAATTTCCTTAAGTGTTACCTGCTTTGTCTTACATCATACCACATCCTATATGGTCATGGAAACCAGCCTGATGCATATTTTCCATATTGTTGCGTTTATAAAAGGCCGCTAATTGTTTGCCATCGGAATCTAGCCATCAACACAATCATTTCTCATGTTGTCATCATGGGAGCAACGGTTGCTGATCTCTCCCTGGCTGAGAACAGGATTTGAAAGACTGAAGAGGGAAGAAAATAAATACAAGAGACAAACAATGATGAAATTTCATTTTAATAACCGAAAGAGAGAAAGAAATGCTTTGAGAGACTGGGAAACTGAGTCACAGAGGAGAAAGATGAGGTATGCTGTCCTCAAAGGGTCATAAAGGTGGTGAGTGGGGCCAGAGGCTTAATGGGATGGAGAAACGTTGTGATTGGCTCATTACTGTGATGGAGCACATTGCCACAACAATTGGCCTTTTCACCCCCCCACCATCACCACTTCACACCCTTCCTTGCACACACTGCTTTTGTATGCACCGCTGCACCGTGAACTGCAGAGGTACGTATAGGAGGAAGCATACGCTCATACAGCAAAAAAGTCAAACATCGGCCTGCTGCAGTTCTAAGCAACACTTTCTGTGGCTGCAAGGTGAAAGTCTAAGTCATTCATTTACATGCCTTGGAAGTAGCACTTATATGTACAAAAAAAAAAAAATCACTGAACAATCTCAAGAGTCATACATATTCAGTTTTTCAACTCTAACAACCTATTCCTTGGAATTGGATTATTTATTTTTCACACTGCTTTTTATTTTTATTTTTTTTATTTTGGAAAAGATGAATGTGTCTGGCGTTGTTACAAAATGGCATGACAAATGAGAGCTCCTTGTTTTTTCAGCCCCAAAGCAAAGGTGGTCGTTCTCTCTGCCTGTCTCAGAACCTCATCTACCGGTTCAGTCATCTGTAGCGTGCCCATTAAAAGGGAATTATTTCAAATTAGGCAAAAATTGTCAGCACCGTTTTGCTCCTCCATTCTCGTTATAACTTATAATGTATGCCAGTATTTGTTGTGTCATGTTTTGAAAGTTTTGCTTCAGGTGTCTAATCTTGCACGATGTTCTGTCTCTTTGCAGCGACGCAGAGGTAGCGGGGTTTTCTGTGCAAACTGCCTGACCACCAAGACGTCGCTGTGGAGGAAAAACGCTAATGGAGGCTACGTCTGCAACGCATGCGGTTTATACCAAAAACTGCACTCGGTAAGTCAGCGGCAGGCGAGGACGCCAACAGGTGCATCGCAGTTTACATAGTGTATCTTGGGCAAACTAAAAGGAAATAGGACAAACATGGATTGGCTTGAAATAATATCACTTTTGCAATGTTTACCCAAACATTTTCTTTGTCATTATTTCTGTTAAATAATAAATTACATGTCTGCAGAGTTATTGCAAATAATCCAATATTTCTTCCTGATAAATAATGGTTTTCAGTTAAAAATTAAATCTTCAGTCTAAATTTTGAAAAGGTTATTTCCACTTTATTTGTTTTTCGTCTTCATTTCCAGAAATTTCCAGTGGAGCAGCAGTTATACAACAATTTTTCCATTGTTGATGATTGATGATTGACTGGTGTATTGACAGAAATCCTCTGGGAACTAAGGAAAAAAAGAGGAAAATGCCAGGGAATTATGTTTAAACACATTTCAGGTGTTCTTGTCTTTTTTTGGGCAGCATGATGACACATCAAGCCCTTTCATCAACAGAATTAGCATTTTTCCCTGGAAATTACTGTGGTCTTTATAGGGTACCTCGACTTACTCATCTGTACACATCTAATTCATACTTTGTATATTAACCCCATGTGTGAGTTCCTGTATGTGTTGTTGTTTATCAACAAGTTTTGAATGAGTGCTCAAAAAATGTCCTCTTTATATATTTTTTAAATAACCATAATCTTAAACAGTATCCCCATCAGGTCCTTTCTAGCGTGTTTTAGTATGAATCAATTACTTTTATTAAGTAAATTGAAAATAATTTACTGATCTGAGTTTTGAGGCACTTCATTTAATGTGCAATATAAGCATTTTAGTCACATGCCAGAGCTAAAAAAAAAAATACCAATAAGCTTACACTCTAGAATAAGTTAAATTTTAACTTTACTGTAATACTTTTATTTTTACAGAATTCAATCAGGAACTAAATTTCAAGAAATGTCTTAAAAAGCTCCCAAAACAACTTGTTAGATTTATCAGCAAGCATTAGTTTGGACAACGGCTTTCCTTTATTTAAATACAATTTCTGTGAATATTGCCAATTAATTTCCTTTGCTTATTTAAAAGTAATATTTTGCTAAATTTGTAATACAAAGAAATGTTAGGCTCTCCAGTTTTTATGGTGTAAGAAATCGCACAAGGAGCATTATTGCAAATACCTTTTCGTAATCTTACCCTGTTCACCTCTAATACAATTGCTGAAATTATCTGTCCGATAAGTAATAACTGCACCAAATTAAATTTCCAAGCCAGTTTCTGTAATGAGGGAATCAGATGGGAGTGAAGTTTTGGTAATAAGTAAAAGGAAATTTGTCTGAGTGATGAAAATTAATTTGAAGGGCTAAACTGCTATCCACTCATATGAGACTCATAAAGGAAAGGTTGTTCAGTTGCCATTTTATGGACTGTTCTGTTTTAGTGCGCATGCAGGGTGGCTTCTTCCACTAATTATCATTCCTCCTGTGTGGCCAATTAGCATACGATGCAAATGAAATTGTGCATAATGCAGTTAAATGCTTTCTATCAGTTCTTTAACTCTCACTGTGGAAAAAAGTAGTTCAGCAGGAAAAGAAAAAGGAAAGTATAGTTAATTTGGCAAGTGCTGGGAGTTAGGGAGTCTTCCGGCAGTCGCAGCGAGCCAGTCCCATGGAGTGAGAAATATGATGGAATGGATGGAGTTTACCATCAAAGCCTGGGGAAAGTCGATGGAAATCCCAAATTTAATTAGACCGCACGAAGTTCAGCTGAGATAAAGAGGCAGCTTGATTTTTAGTTGACTTGAGGATATCAAGCTTATTCAGCCACCCTCTCAAGGTATTCAATCTAATTATGCGCTTTACAAATAATATCAGAGTTATACAGGGCCTCTAACTTACACTTTTCATGTTTCTTCGCCTTTAAAACTGGTTTCCTACACAGTTTGGTCAAATCTGGTCTGCAGTATGGAAAATATTAGTTTTATTCAGACTTAATTATCTATCAAATTGATTGAATATTCTGTCTTTCCTCCCTCTCCTTTATGTTCTATATCCTTATCTGTTTTGTGTCCTTCCTTACATCCTCCTTCATATCCTACTTCCTATTCTTTCTTCTGTCCCTTCCTGTCCTTATTTGGGTCCTTCCTTCCTTCCCATCTTCCTTGTGCTCTTACATCATTTCCTCCTTGTCACTTTCCTTCCTTTGTTCCTCACTTTCTTCAGGGATCTCTCCTTGTATCCTCTTAACTTCCTCCCTTTTTCCTCTTTAACTTCCTAATATACTTCTGTTCTTCCTGTCTTGTGTCCATCCTTCCTTTGTTTTTTTATTCCTCCTTTAGGTGCACCCTTCTTGTGTCCTTCTTTCCTTCCTTCCTTGTGTCCTTCCATCCTAAAATATGCCTAAAGAACTGTGAACTCTGGAAAGCTGGGTTTGTAAATGTTGGGTTTTTACATGTAGGAGCCCTGTTAAAAGTTTGATGTAAATGCTTTGAACCAAAATAAATTAAATAAACTGCATTAATGAATGAAGGAGTGGGTTAACCAAACCACAGCCCTGTTAGGAAGATGACAGGTCACTGAAGAAAGTAGTGAGGAAAGAAGCTACCACGTCGTTTCCTCTTTCCTACCCCCAAAGATGTCCTTGGTTCAACCCGTTCGTCTCATCTGCTGCTCCAATCACGTCCCGGCTCCCTCCACTCTTGGCAGTCTTCACGACAACCATATTTTATATCCCATAATAAAAGTTTTATACGCTCTACACACATTATTAGAGAGGATAGCAGCTAGTAAAACACTTGAGAGTCTGCGAAGGGAAAGGAGAGTTATGAATAAAGAGCCAGATGGAAAGAAATGAAGAGTAGGAATGGGGTTGGATAGACAAATAAAGTTAGATGGAAAAAAAATGGAGGAAAAGATAAAGGCAGAGCGAGGATAATGAAGGGGCAGAGGGCATCTGAAGAGTGAGAGATGGAGGCGGTCGCAGAGATTAAGAGAAAATGCCGAATTCTACATTCGGGATGGAAACAGATGGAGGCACTGATAAATTGAGCAAGAATTATGCCTACTGGCAGTTAGTCAGCCTAGGTATTATACCATCTATCTCTATTTATATAAAAGTGCAAAACATCACAACTGATGGCATTGTTTGATTTGAGCATCTCACATGCACAGGATTAGACACACAAAAAGCAAAGAACTGAGTTTTTTTTTTTCCTCGTGTAAAAATCCTCTTAATTTAACTGCAGTTTTTATCATGACTAAGCCTTCTTTGCCAGTGAGCCGAATAATTCAGGCTCATTCAAAACACAAGGTGTTGGTTACAGAAATTAATCCTCCTTTCTGAAACACGTGCAGTGATTTTTCTGTATTTTATCGTGATTGTTATGTCAGAAATCGACACAGGGTTATCCATAATTCAGAATTGGAAGAAAAAAATAATGCTTGTCTTTAGAACTTGTTTAAAATATAAATCTAGAAATTGTGACTTGTGTGTGTATGTATGTATGTATGTATGTATGTATGTATGTATATATATATATATATATATATATATATATATATATATATATATCTATATATATATATCTATATATATATATATATATATATATATATATATATATATATCAGAGCCCTTAGTCAATACATAGTAAGACTGAACCAGCATTGTCTGCAGTTACAGCTGTAATACTTTGTCCGTACCATCTTCACACATTGGTTAAAAATGTTAGGCTGTCATTCTTCTTTGCAAAATAGCTCAAGCTCTGTCAGATTAGACAGAGTGTGTCACTGAACATCACTTTTCAAGTCTTGCCACTGGTTTTCAGTTTAGCTTTGACTGGATCAGTCTAACAGATTCAAACAGTTCAAGTGTAGCTCTGGCTTCATCTTTGGGGAGTTTGTCCTGCTGGAGGTAAAACTCTGAACAGCTTCCCTGTCCCCCTCTAAACAAAACAATCCCTACAGCATGACACTGGCACAACCATGTTTCACCAGAGGGGATGGTGTGTTCAGGTTGATGCACAGCGTTTAGAATAGAAATGCCATTTCTGCCTCCCATAGAATTTCACATGTCGTTAATTGTTAGTTACGACATGTAAATTTAGATTTATAGAATTACATTTTGGTCACATTAGACCAGAGCAACTTGTCCCACATGGCTTGTGCCACCTACTTTAAACACTGCCTCTAATGGTTTTGATTGAACTATGGGTTTCTTCTTTTCACTCTTCCATTAAAAAAAAAAAAAAACAGATATGTGGACCGCACAACTAATAAATGTCCTGTTAACAGATTCTATCCAACAAAGTTTGGGATGGTTTACGTCTTTTTCAGCTACCTCTGTTTCAGTTTCAGGGGACGGCCACGTTTCTGTAGGTTCACCTTTGTGCCATTCTCTTTTCATTTTCTGCTGATGGATAGAACAACGCTCTGGAAGATGTTCAAAGCTTGGGGTATTTTTTTTTTTTAGAACCCATCCCTGTTTTAAACCTCTCCACAACGTTATCCTCAAACCGTCTGCTTTGCTCCTTGGTCCTTATGATATTGGTTGTTTGTTCTCTAATCTCCTCTAATAAACCTCTGAAGCTTTAACACATTCGCTGGATTTATGCTAAGATTAAATTACAATCAGGTGATTAATAAACTTTTCATTGCTTTTTATTTTATTTACGTGGATCAGAGTGAAAGCCGCTGAATACAATTAGACTGATTTTATTTCAGATCCTCAATTGTGAAACATTTAGAAAATAACCTACAAATTTCCATCCACTGCACAGTTACGCACTACTTTGTGTTGATCACCTCAAATGCCAATAAAATACATTCAAGTTTGTGTTTGAGGGTTATGAATACTTCTGCGAGGCCCTGTATGTGCCCTAATATCTGAACAAGCTGTAAATTAGTCAAATAAGTCAAATAATCTTTGGGGTGGAAAGGCAAGCAGGAAGGAAATTAGCTTTTTATTTGGCAAGGAAGAAAAAGGCGTTTCAGACTAAATACTGAGTTTTAGAGCTGTCACTCAGACTGGAGCTTTAATATTTTACAACCTGTCAGGTTTGCAGATCTCCATTGCCGTCAAGTCCTTATGCCATCATAGAATAATTTGTCTGTAATTTTCCTTGTGCAGTGCATTGTGGGAAAGCTGCATCTATCACCAGACCGCCGAGAAATCGATCAGTCTTCCAGTAGTAGTTGTTTCTGTCAGCTTCCACTGTCTGCTGATTCAGATCCCAGCTTCACAGTCTGGAAGTGGGTCTCCAGTGCTTCCTTTTTCTCTTCCTCTTTCTTCTTGACCTCTCTCTCCTCTTGCTTCCTCAACACGCTGCTTCCCACTCGTGATTTATCTCTCCGCTTTGTTTATGTCTCTTTGGAAAGAAAAACAAACAGGAAAACTATAGAGAATTAGAGAAATGTCTGTGTTATAATTTAGTCAGTGTTTAGGCTGCCGCTTCTCCCAGTGGTGTAATCTTGTTTAGGATATTGACCCAGACTTCAAGATTGTGTATAAAAATCTGTCCCTCGGTTAACAGTGGAGACTGTTTGCATTTTTTTTTTTTAAAGTACAGACAGTTTTCCATTATTATTTTGTACAAAAAAAAAGCTATTATTGATTTCTGGTTGATACCCTTATTGTGTTTTTTTTTTTTCACTTGGGAAGGTGTGCTGAGGACCTTTGCATTTTTATGGCTGATGTTATTTTTCTCTTTAACAAATTCAGGAGCCACTAGACTCCAAGCCAAAAATGAGACCTTCTTAGCTCCTTTATCCTGACTAAACGACTCTGTCGCCGCTTTTCTCATAATGTAACACTAATACATGCAGCAGCATTTCTGCAGGTTTCAGTAAGTAACATTTTAGATGTAAATGCTGAGATACCAATTAGCCCGTGTTTGTGAAATGGAAAGAAAATGATTCATGTTTTATTTTATTTTAGTGTTTGTATTCAAACTATTTTCCCTTATGCTGCTAAATAAAATCCAGTGCAATGAATTGCCCTGAAAAATCACCTGATTAGTGAAATTACTCCACTTGCAGTTTATTCTCTGCATGACCGAGCTGTTCTGTAAACGCCTCAGAGTTTTGTTTTTTTTAGAGAACATTAGTGAGCAAAAAGCATCACGAAGCTCAAAGAACACAGCAGGCAGGTCAGTCGTGGAGAATTTCAAAACATGGTTGGATTATAAAACAAAATCCAAAACTTTCAACATCTCACAAAGCACTGTTTTGGTACAAAAAAAACTTTTTAAACAATCTGTCTGTATGATTCAACAGAATTGACGTTGTGAAGTGCCTTAAGATGACGTGTTGTGAATTGCCGCTATACAAATAAACTAAACTGAGCTGAATAGAGATTTTTCAATCCATCATCCAAAATGAGAAAACAAATGGCACTACTGCAAAGACTGGCATGAAGGAATCTCATTATTGATATGAAAATCATAAAAAGACCTGGTTCCAGTTTGCAACAAGCCATGTAGGGGACATAAGAGCCAAGTGGAAGAAAGTGCCTTGGTCAAATGAGACCAACATTTAACTTTCTGACCTACATGCTAAATGTTATGTAAAGAGTAAAACTCACACTGCACATCACCATCTTCACATGGTGGTGGCATCATCATGGTGTGGGTGTTTTTTTTTTTTTTCTTCGTCAGGGATAAAGAAGCTGGTCAGAGTTGATGTGAAGATGGAAATAGCTTAACACAGGGCAGCCCTGGCAGAACACCTGTTACAGGCTGCAAAAAGCTCTAGAGGTTCACCTGAAACATACATTTACCAGCTACAGTGGAACAAAGCATTTTCATGTTCATGCAAATCTGAATAAGCTTGAGCTATTTTGTGAATACCCAGTATTTTCAGTCTACAGATTCACAAACCTGAACAAATCCTACTCCAAAACACTTTGTCAAGGTATTCACTTACGGGGCAGAATACAAATGCACAGCCCAATATTCAGGCTTTAATTTGTAAAACACACATAAAACCAGGAGTAAATTTTAAACAAAAAGTTGAAAACTCTGAAAAGCTTTTGAACTTTGTTGTGTTGAAATGCAGAAGTCACTGTCTATCATAGATAACTAAATGTGCTCTAATGATTAGTCTGCAGTTTATTCTACTAAAAAAGAAAGAGGCTTTCGCTGCTGAGAAATTAATTGTTTTTAGTAACCCTTGAATTTGCATTACTGCAATATTCTTCTCATATATATATATATATATATATATATATATATATATATATATATATATATATATATATATATATATATATATATATATATATATATATATATATATATATATATATATATATAAACAAACAAATGTGATGTAAATATTATGTAAAACATGTATAAAGTTAGACTTGTGTCCTGGGGGGCAAACTTGATTTACATAGAATGTGGGAGTGCCCCCTTGTGTTAAGGGCAAAAAGTGCAGCTTTGAGGGGTGGTTGATATGTTGGCCATATAGGATTATGTAAAGAAAAAAAATACAAATTACAGATTTATCATTTCTAATGACGAAGTTGTATTTTTAAAAAGAACAAATTCAATGTGTTTAAATACAAACTTAAAGATGCTCTGACTTGGTTGATTACTGTTGGCTCATTTTTTTTCCAATCCTCATTTAATTACACCATTGGCATTCACAGTGGCCTCTTAATCAGTGACATTTATTTGTTAAAAAAACAGCCTTTTTCACCCAGCAGAACAGGAAATATGTGCGATCTTACCGTTTGTCTCTTTTGCCTTGCAGACTCCCAGGCCCCTGAACATCATCAAACAGAACAATGGCGAGCAAATCATCCGACGGCGAACCCGAAAACGCCTTAATCCCGATACGTTGTCATCTGAGAACCCGGCTCCAAAACAGCAGCGAATCACCAGCGAGGAACGCCTGAATGGGGAGGAGTCGGACAACAGGAGCTGCCCGTCGGTGAAAAGCCAGCAGCCTTCCCCGCGCTCACGTTCCCCGAGATCCACTCAAGCCTTCTTAGCCAATCAGACGCTGGAGATCCACAGGCGCATGCCTCCGCTCCTACTCCCCTCTCTCCCCGCCACACCCATGGTGTCGGAGAGCAACGGCGCCATCGCAGATGTGGGATTACCGTCAAAACTAGAAGTGGGGAAAGGAGGAGGATCAGAGAGAGGCAGTCCAATTGAAAAGTACATGCGTCCATCTAAGCCCTCTAGTTACTCGCCTCCAGGTTCACCGATTGAAAAATATCAATATCCGCTTTTCCAATTACCTCTTCCGTTGACCCTGTCGCCTGATTTGACACCTGAATCTGATTGGCTCAGATTCTGGACCAAGTATAAGATGGCAGCCACCTCTGGGGTCCCAGGCAGTATCAGTAATCTGAGCAGCCCCGGTGGGCTTGGAAACAACGCTCACCAACTCGCAACCATGGTGGCCCCGGTACAGTACCACCAGCAAAGCTACACGGTGCCTTACTGTGCTTCCCCTTACTCCCCTCTCCCACCTCCTCCTGTCCCCACTCACTACCCACCACCACCTCCTCCTCCTCCCCACAGCCAAACCTCCTCCTCCTCGGCGTCACCGGAGGACGACGCTCCTTTGGATCTCGCAATAAAACGAGAGCCAAGCACGGCAAACGTGCACGTGTCAAATGGCTCCGAGAGAAAACGGCAGGAGTCACCCCGGAGCGAGACGTCGACGGGGAACTGGAGAGGCGAGAAGGAGGGCGAAGAGACGGCGGAGGAAGGAGGCGTTGCGTCGAACTCCTCAAAGGTAGACGTGGCCACGCAGGACGACGTCGCCAACCGCTGCACTCACTGTGGCATCTACTTCCTGGACGAAGTCATGTACGCCCTGCACATGAGCTGCCACGGCGACAAGGAGCCATTCCAGTGTGGGTTTTGCTTCCACGTGTGCGCAGACCGCTACGACTTCACCACGCACATACAAAGGGGCTTACACAAAACGCCGCCACTGCCAGAGCAGCAGCAGAAGGATCGCGCCCCAGACGTTGAAAATCCGCCCGCAGCAGCAGCAGCAACCGAGTGTCGAAACCTGACAGCCGGGCGGAAGGATGGAGGGAGCATAAGCAACGACGATGAAGTCATGAGGATAGATCATGACGACCAAAAAAAGGAAGATACAGACAGCGAGAGTATACAAGAGCCCGAAAAAGAGCAAGAAAAAAGTAAGGAGCCATGCGGGACAATACTGTCGGATGAGCAAAGACCCGCAGAGTTCACAACCGCGGCAGAGACTGAGGAACTAGACGGGCTCGCCGATGGCAATTAGACGTCTCACACAAAACTTTAATAATGTGTTATTGGAGTATTATGCTCTATGTTCCTGGAGGTTTGCTCATTTCCTAATGGGTGTACCTGAGAAAGCACTCCCACTGTCAAAGGCTGAGAAAACGATCGGACCCAGGTGAACTAGAGCCGGGGCTGTAGGGAGAAACAGCCGGGATCCCTCGCAGAGTTACGGCTCACCTGACAGCTTTTGTGGCGGGGAGTCAACAGGGTGCTGGCATCCAGCTGAAATCGCCTTTCAGAAACAGCCGATCTGTGTGGCGTTCATATCGGAGAAGCTGGAGGGTGGATTAACATAGTCATTGAACATCGAGAGAAGAAGTATAACACTTGAACTTTGCTGCATGGATTTCATCCGCCACATTTACCATTTTTATTTCAGCACAACCAGATCTGATCTGGTTAGAACTTCTGCACCCTTGACCAGAAAATGTCTTTTTTTTTTTTTTTTCTTCCTCTCAAATGAATCAAAAACCAAAAAAAAAACAACAACAAAAAAATGACAAATAAAAAAACACTTTTGTTTTGAGTATTTTCAAACTTTTGCTTGAAACCAACTAGGGTTCGTTTGCAGTCACGTTGGTACGAAATTGACCGGTTTCTTTCACTTTATCCCATGCTGTTTCTCAAACTGATCCTGGATCAATGCAAAATCTACATGGTGGCTAAAGACTAGGCCTAACCCTCGCTGAAACTGCTTGAATCCAGGTCAAACTGATAAAACTGGTTTCAAACTCTTCCTCCGTTTGGATGGGGGGGGGGATAAAACTAAATGACTATTTTTTACCTTCCTCTGTGCCATGATACTAGCTATGTGCCTGGCTGCCTGCCTAAATAGAACAAACATTTATTAACCTGCTTGACATTTATATTAAGGATATAAATAATAATAATGGTAATAATAAGAAAAACCATGATGGCGTAATTAAATGAAAATGCAATTTGCTACATTTTCTTATTTGTTGTTTTGTAAAGATAAAAAAAAATGCTTT
Organism: Fundulus heteroclitus; assembly: GCF_011125445.2. Classification (NCBI taxonomy): domain Eukaryota; kingdom Metazoa; phylum Chordata; class Actinopteri; order Cyprinodontiformes; family Fundulidae; genus Fundulus; species Fundulus heteroclitus. The sequence continues at coordinate 285,009 of NW_023396599.1, forward strand.
TTAAAGGAAATGGTACTATAGAAATTAGTCTATTCTAGTTCTTTTTCTCTTGTTTTTGTGTCTTTAATGCGATTTGTTATATCGATAAAAGCCGTCTAACAAAACAAAATGGTACAACAGTGGAGCAGGTCGTGTGTGCACGTGTGCATTTGTGTTATTGCCTCTACAGTGTGTGTATGTGTGAGGATCGAAGAGTTTTTTTTTTTTCTTCTTTCTGTTGTTGTCCGTCCCTAAACAATGATGTAAACATAATGAATGCAAACGCTCAGTTTCTCAGTCCTCAGGGGTCACACGTGCACACCAACCTGCCGTCATCACAGCATGTGACACATCATTTGTACACGTCAAAGGGCCTGTTGGAAAAGTGTTACGTCTGGCATGTTACGTCTTGTTTTCTTTTGTCCTTCCTATATATGTTCCTATTGTTTCTTTTATCTGGCAATAGGCCAAAGGGTTGTTTCCCCCCACCTTCCCCCCTGTTTGTAACTTTTAGTTTGTCTGCATGTGTTTAAGTTACAAATTGTGTTAGAGAGACTTTGGGAGCAAAGCCCAACATTTTATCAAAAATGATCAACTGTTTGGGTTAACAGTATAAACTAGTCTTAAGAGATTCTTGCCTACAGTGTTTTATGTCTTATTGCTCAGAATTATGTAAGTTACCTTTATGTAGCATGCTAGCATCTTCATAACTCTGAAACATCTGTTGCCTTGATTATAAAATTATTTTTTACCATAAATAATACAGAAAACCTTGATAGGAAAAGAAGTATAATTAACTTTTTATTTCAAATCCTGAAGTTTAGAAAAAGTTCTCAATTTTATGTTCTGTTTTTTTTTTTTTTTTTTTTCTGAGTCCCCCACAAGCCGTTTAAAGACATTTTGGGTATCTTGCCTGTTTTCAAAACAGAGACTTCTTCAGCCTCGCTGCCTTAGATGCTTGAAAACAAAAGAAAAGAGACTCTTTTGCTGGATATCAAGATAAGGAACAAGATAAGAATGAGGAGATAAATATTTTTTTAGATTTATCCAAAACATGTAAAAGAAAAAAAAATCCACTCAGTGCCTGCAAACCCATGCTTATTTTAAAAGACAATGATATTTTGGTTTTCTCAGTAAATGCCACGGGCCGGTGTTTGATTTCCGGTTATAATATAGGGTTAAGTGACCTTTTGTGTCATGACTTTCCCACTGTTTCCACAGTTTTCTCCAGTTATATGAATATAAAGTAGCACGATGCTTCCCCCACCAGTTTTTCTGAGCTGTCATTCAGCTGGTTACAGGTGCATCTCAATAAACTAGAATTTTAAAGGGGTAATTTATTTCAGCAAATTAACTCAAAATGTAGAACTCAACCACAGAGTGGCATATTTCAGACGTCATTGATGGAAGTCACGCTAAATTTCGTGTTCTACAAAAATTATAATGTTTTGAGACCAAAAAGAAAAGTGATTTTTAATGCCAAACGTTATGTTGTGACGTAATGTCCTTCACAAACGAGTGTAAAACTGCTGACGCGACAGAACCAGGTACACGTTGACATCCTCACCAGGGAGCGCAAGCTGCAAAATGACATCGCTAAACAACTGAGCGGTTCACAGAGCATTTAAGTATTTTACCTGAAAGTTGGGGGGAAGGAAAACCTGCGAGCGATAAAGGTGCACAAGCAAAATGTATGATTGAGTCAGAAACTCTGGCAAACTTTTCCCCTCATTTAAAAAAGCTTAAAAGCTTATTTAAAAAGTACATTTCTGTGGTTGTAAAATACATAGAACGTCACGGCTCATCTACCCTACGAGACGCAGCAGTCAGCCTCTTCTACGATAGTGTTGTTTTGAAACAAATATTTGCAATAAACTAATTGGCTTAGCATCTTTGTCCATCAGCTGTGTTATAGATTTAACTAGTCAAATATTTAATTTACTGGCAAAGTAGTGGTGCCTTTTTCCTTCCACATAAGTTACAATTGGTACTGGAGATCCAAATAAACAACTGTGTAGAAAAAAAAAAAGAAAAGCCAAAAAAGCCTTCTGGTCATCTGGTATTTTATCCTGAAACTGAGAATAAATTTCATTATAAAACTCACATGACATTAAGACATCAGTTTTTATGAGGTAGCAGAAAACTGAATTTGTAATATTTTTACTGAAGGTTATCCAATCAATAGAATTTCATACTGGCCTGTGCCTACCCTTTAAGAATATAAGTAATGTGTAAGAAGACGTAATTTATACAAACACATTATCGATATTAGTTATCATGCAATACGTTTTTTTTTATTCCTTAATTACAACGATTTTACTAAGTGTCAAACCTATCATTCTCTACAGAAGAAACCATGTGTCTGATTGACGTATTAACAAACTCATTGGTCTATTTATCATGTATGTACACTACCGTCTAGAAATTATGAGCCATATGTATATTAGAGAACAGATTGCCAGTGTTTTGAGCTTCAATCATGACATTACATATTGTGTGATATTATTTGTTTAACAACAAATAATAATTTGACAATGTATAGTACCTCCAATGAAACTGGCTTGAAATTGTGATCAACATAGAATTTTACGTTGAAACTGAAAGTATATTTGCCATAGAATATTTTCAGTGAACTATATAATTTTGACAAGTAAAATGTCATAACATTTTGGGACAAGGAAGAATAAAAATAATGTGGCTAACAATTAAAAAAAATCGACCATTGCATTCAGTAGATTTTACTATTCATTACACGATAGGTAGATTAGATTAAACCATTGCTAATAAACCAGCTTTGTATTTTTCAAATAAAAAATTCCAAAATAGAGCTGCAAGCTGTTGGTGCAATATTATTACGGAGAGAGTTGAAGTCTGGGTTAGGGAGTCGGCCATTTTTTATCCTATCGCCCATATCACAAGTGAAGGTGCGTTATCTCATTTTACTACATCATTTAAAATTACTTTTAATCTAAATTATACCCAAAATGCAATGTTTGGGTATGTTCAGCAAACTTATATTCTTCAGACTTCTTCAAACTTAATTGCCATTATTATAGGCGATATGTTGTCTTACTTTTTTATGATCTTTAAATTAAGTCTTTGGATCTGTTAAGGGGCTTCTAGTACGCAAAGAATGTTTACATCTGTATTTGTAGCAAAACAAAACAAACAATGCACTGTTTTTTAAGACGAAACAAAGGAATGGATGGAGGGATGCTGGCTGAGATGGAAGGATATGGGCATTTGAAGAATTTGTGGGAGAAAATGAGACTTACAGGAGCTGATGAAAATGTTTTCTTTGGTTTGTACTTTAACTGTATGTCAGCATCAAATCTATCGATTCCATGTATTGATTTGAATGTAGGTGTCACTGCACCTCAGTCCCCTGCTTATCGTCCTTTCTATAACCTTCCTTTTCTCAGCATCCTGTGCTTTCACTGATGCACGGAGCATTGTGAACAAGTTTTTCAAGGTTTTGAATCAGAGACTTAGAGGCTGTGTTCAAAAGGTTCACTCATTTACTGACTGACTCCTGCTTAGTTTATGGTTGTTTGTACCAGACTTTTCTGGGTACAAAATGGAGCAGTTTCTTCCTGACCAGATGTCAGTTTGTATTCCCTGACATACATTTTATATCTGCATTGACAGACAGGCTCTTTATCAATAGATTACACAAACATTTTGTAAATTTTCTGCTTATCTCTTAAAATGGAATGATTTATTAACTTATTGTGTGAATATTTATCTCCATAAGTCAACAAAGTGACCAACTCCCCCATTTATTGCTTGCTGACAGCATTTTGAAATTGTTCAACTTCATATTTCGGTTCATGTCATCCTCTTTTCATGGTGATGAGACAGAGCATTTAAAGTTTAGAAATCTGGGAAATTTCCTGTGGAAGTTCAACAAGTCTGAACACCACAGTAAACAGCTGTAGGTGTTAGCATTGAGCCGACTGTTATAGTTAGAAGCTAGCATTAGTATTGAACTAACATCACAACTGCTAGCATGCTGAGATTAATCTTGAACCATTTGTGCTAACATGCTAATATTAGTGCCGAAACACCTACTAGCATATCAGGCTAGCATTAGCGTTGACACAACCATTGGTGTTAGCATACTAACAATAACGTTGGCATAACTGTTAGCACGGTAACAATAAAGCTGCAGCAAAGATCCTGTATTTGGGAATCGGATCTTGCATGAAGGACCTAATAGTCGCCATATATGAAGCGTTAGATCTACTGTTTGTCACGCGGCTCCCTATAAACGTCTATTTTTACTAAATGTACTCTTCTTTTACTGTCGAGCGAAAAATCTACTTTGCTTGATAGTGTGCTCTGTAAGTAAAAGAGTGGACAATTTGAACACAGAAATGGCAAGTTATCAGTTTACATGCTCACCTATCTAGCTAATTTAAGCTTTGTGTGGATGACCTGAATAGGGCTCTTATTGTTTCAAAGGTAATTGCTGGATTTTGTTGTACATTTCAAGAATGGTTCATATCAAGGGGACTGACATTAACCAGATACAGCATACATTCTTACCTGTAAGATTGTCTAATATATTTCATGGGCTTCTTAAAAACTATTCTGTGAAAAAAGGGGTGAATTAATTTTACTGTTTTTTGCAAATTCTGGTTTGAAATGTCATTTGGGTGAAAAAGAGGGGTTTCTATGTGGGCTGAGGGCAAATAAGAATTTCTATGCCAAGATGTTTCAGTGTCTTACTTTTTGAAGGAAAAGCTTTTCTCTGTTACCGAGTTGAAAGCAAAAAAGAACAGCCTTGATAGCAAAAACCTTGTTCTTTTGAGTTCTTAAATGCCCTGCAGAGCTTGTCCCACCTGACAATACGCTTTTGTTCTTTTACCAGCTTTTTGACAATGTCGCACCCATTTAAGGAAACTGTACTAAAGTATAAAGAGACACTTGTTTCTTTATGAATCTTGGGATTTTCACTTTTAGATCATGGTAACGATTATGCAATTATGCTAAAAAAAAAGAATTTTAGGGTCTGGCGTATACATAGCCTTGTTTTACTTCAGTGATGATTGTATGTCTATAGGTTTGATGGCATTTCAAATCAGCGTTTACATTGGGAGGCCTTATCACATGTTTTGTCTTTGTTAGAATGTGTCCTAGGAATTGATGCTGTTACTTGCACTCCATTTATTATGTTCTTGTTGCCAAGGAAGGGACAATACACACACACACACACACACACATACACACATAGGTACATAGTGAGTGTAGATTTTGGGGTGAACAGTGTTAACCAAGGCTAGTAGAAAACTGGCTTTAATACATACACTCATACACACAGTACGTTTTTATGTTTAATCAGTATATACTAGTAGGAGTTTGTCTCTTCTTCTGTTGAATGGCTTTTGTAGGGAAGATGATTTGTTTATGTTTAGGTTATGTTCTCTCTCATGTTGTATTTTATTCTGCTACCTTTCTGTACGCTATTGTTTTTAGTTTTGTTTCATGCAAAAATGATATTTCAGCAACATATTTTGACAGCCAAGAAAAGTTTGTTACACAGCTAAACTTGAAGAATAGTGATGACGATGATGATAATAATAAATAATAAAACTTATAACAAACATTCTCAAAAAGGACATTGTGTGTGTTTTATTTCAAAGTTGCCTCTAAATGAAAAAAATTGTGTTTTACAAAAGCTTCCAGGCAAGATTGAGCATTCCTGAAATTCCTGAAGCCTGTTAGAAACCTGGGGGTATTTTTTTGACATCTTTGTACTAACAAGAATTTTATTCCAAGATGAAAAGTCTAAATAATAAGCGTGGTAACCCACCTCCCACTGTGGTTTCTGAATGCAGCCACTACATGTCTCTTATCGTTCACTGTGTGATGCCACCTGCCTGGCTTTATTGCATTTTAAGCCTTTTGATACAAGTATCCATCCTTATTTTGTATTTTTCATTTTGACAGAAATGAATCATTGCAAGAACATGTTCCCATTATTCAAGCACTTTCAACCACTGATCCACAAAGGCCAAGATTTCCATGTAATCAGTCAGGTTGCGGTCTGGGCTTAATGACATTTGGTTTCAATGTTGCTTTTGTATAGATATATTTTGATTCTAACTTTTCTAAATATAAATCCTATTTTTCCATGCATGTAAATAGCAGTTGGAAATCAAACTGGAGCATCTTCACGCAAAAACCAGCACTGTCTTCAGGTTTGCGCATATGCTGCTGCCCCACTATTTCTACTCTAAAATGTTGTTTAAAACTAGAAAATAATTGTGAAACACCCATCATTGTAAACTTTACTGCTAATTGGCTGCTATTGTGTTAGGACAGAGTAAGCTAAGTTTGTTGTGACATCGCAATCATTCTCCCTTTTCCCACTAATATTGTCAGGCTGAAGATTTAGTGTAAAATACAGTCTGTGACCCTGACAGATATCATTAGCTGAATTAATGAGAAAATAAAACCAAGCCCCCCTGCCATTTAACCCCCTCCATGAATTTGGTACACTAATGTGAGTGAATTTTCAACATTGCAGACAAAGAGTGTGCATATCATAGCATGAGATTAAGGCCTTGCTGTCGGCCTCTTTTTTTAACACGTTCTTCTCTGGTATGACAAAAGTAAGTCTGAGGTCTATAGGATTAAAACAGTGTTAAATTTAACATTTTCCCAAAACACGCAAGTAGCATTGATTTTATGTTTCACACCCTTTAGTCTGACTAATGAAAGGAGAACAGGGATAAAGTGACAGAGGTGGAAAAGCTCTACTGGTAATGTTTCTTATCTCTTTATATCCAGGGCTACAACCTACTTTTGTAGGTATGATCACACTGGAAAATCTCACAAAAATCTCACAAGCAATCATTTCCATGCTTGGCAACTGTTTTGGTCCTGCTATTTGCTTTATTTCTGTGATTGAGGGCTACAATAGAGTAAGCTTGTGGCTTTCTTGTGTTTTTACCAGTGGTGATGATACTTCAATTCCGTTTACTTATATTATTCCAATTCACAACATATGTAATCTCAAGACACTTTACACAGTTAATTAAAGCGATCATACAGACTGATTGGTTAAAACGTTTTCTATATAAGGAAACTAAGCAGATTACATTGAGTCAATGACTTGCAGCATTTGCTACACCCTGATGAGCATGAAGTGACGGTGGAGAGTTACTTGCATTGTGTTGTTGACTTTGCAGCAATCCCTCCTACTGAGCATGCATGAATCGACAGTAGAGAGGAAAACTCCTCTTTAACAGGAAAAAACTCCAGTACAGTCTCAGTGTAAAAAGCGTTGAAGCATTGATTCAAATGTACTTTCAATTTAAAAAAGTAGCTCCTTTAGTGGCTTCATTTAGGAGAGAAACAGCCAAGCAGATTATCTCTGAGCCATCTCAACAGAACCCCAGGTCAGGTGTAGCCATTATGAAGAGACAAAATGGAAAGACCTTGAGGGTAAAAGTTGAAATAAAAGCAAATAATGCTAAAATGGAGAGTACTAGCAGAATGTGGCAGAGTGAGGCCAGGTGGTTATTTTGTCCTCCAGCAGCCTAAGCCTATAGTAGCATAACAGAGATAGCTCAGGACAACCTAAGCCACTCTAACTATAAACTTTGTCAAAAAAGAAACTGGGTGTTGGTTCCAAAAGGAGAGGAGCCTGATAACTACAAGATGGTCTTAGAATTTCTAGGAAACACTAACAGACCTGCAGAATGAGCGCAAACTTTTCTGTTGCGAACATTTGAAGCAATTGGATCTCGAATGTCTGATAGCACTGGATTATTAAGGGCCTTATATGTGAGAAAAATGTTAAATTCTAGATTCAATCGGGAGCCAGAATATTGAAGCTAAAATAGGAAAAATATGATCTCTCATTTTGTTTTTCATCAGAACTCTTGCTGCAGCCTTTTGAATCAGCTGAAGGTTTTGAGCTGCATTTTGTGGACTTCCTGATAGTAAAGAATTACAATAGTCCAGCCTTGAAGTTACAAGTGCATGGACTAGTTTTTGACAGTGGTCTTTAAGTGCTAACCTTGCACTCATATGTACTATCCCCAAATAAATTAAAATTCTGTTCAATACTAGATTTGCAAAGCAATTTGCAGCAAATACGTGAGGTAGCAAATTTGCTACTTCAGTAGAGAAATTTGCACCTATTTTTGTAAATGGTCACAGCTGGTCTCTAGCTGTAAAAAAAACAAAAAAAAAAAAACAATTTCTTATATTTTCCGTACACTTCTTGGTTCTTCTATAAATCTTTTTTTTATTTAGCATTTTTTTTGCATATAGTTTAGCCAGGTTGCGTATTTTGGGCTTAGTCTTAAATTGCCATGTCTTCCATACCTTTTAAGTGAAACAAAGCAATCTGTATTGATTCTGTGTTTTTTTTTGTGCAAGTGACCTCCAATCAAAATACAGTTTAAAAATATTCTGCTATTGCAATTTTATTCGTATATGCAGTTTCATTTTATTTTCTGGTGACAAAATACCTTCACACATTTTTATGTTATATAGGTGAAGATATTTTTTTGTCATGGTCCCAAAGATTTTGAGTTTGGTTTTATTAGATTTTTTTGTCCTGAGTGATAAGTGTGTTTTTGATATTTGTTTGCTCTGTTTTCATAGCAGTCATTTGGTTTACTTATTATCTTGTGTATTAATTTCCCCTGTGTCTGGTTGTATTGTTTACATCTCTGTGGTATTTGGAATATGATATTCAGCTCCCTAGTCTTGCTTTCCACACAGGTGCCATGTATTTGCATAATTGAACTCACCTGGATCCCATGCCAGTTTCCACTTCCCCTCATTATTTAGCCATTCGGTTTTCATTCACATTCTGTTGTCCATTCCATAGTGCTCGTGTTGGTTTCTGTGTACATTTATCTTTCTCCTGCCTTCCCTTCTGTCTGTGTTCCTGGATTTAACTTTCTATAAATCATTGTTGCACAATGTGCTCCCATTCATCCTGGGTTTTCCTCTATCACCAAATAATGGTAAAGATTGAAGCTAATAATGGCATTTATTAACAAAAAAAGGGCATATTTGTGGCTAAATCATTTTATTACACTCCTTAAAAGAAGATTAATTTTGTCTTTGGAAAAAAGATGGAGCCACAGAGAGGCCCTGACCTGATTAAGCATTCCTCAAAACTTTAAGTCCAACATCTAACTGAAGAAATAACATTGCAGGCAATCATTCCTGTGCCCTTATTCACAAAGACTCTGAGTCCTCTCAGACAGCTCCTATCTTAGGCTCTATACGAATGCATCTTTTGGATAAGGACTGTTTAGCCCAAGCAGATGTGCGTACCTGTCTGCATTTTATTGTGATTGCCTGCTTGGATAAAGCAGTCGTATTTAGCAAAACGGCCAACATTAAATGGAAAAAAGGGGGAAAAAACTGAGAGGAGGAGCATCTCTGTCGGTACAGCTCTGGGAGGAGAATAGAGGAGTGTCGAAAGGTAAACTGGTCCTGATCATGGTGCAAATAGGCAGACTTTGAAGCACAGATCAAATGCGCCTTTTTGCTCTACACGTCGTGGCGCTTTGACGCTCCAACTCAGAAAGTGAAACGCGCTCCATGCAGCAATCAAAAAACTAGGTTACACCAGGCAGAATACTGTAAAATGTACTTAACGTAATATAATAAAAGGAGCTGTTACAACAAACTGTGATAGGGAAGTGCTCATACAAATTAAAAGCCAATTGCATACTAAACTATGGCAGAAAGTCTTTTTGAAGAGATGTTAAAATTGCTCATGATCTTGTGGAGACCTAATTTGGAATCATTTATCTACAGTAAACTACTGTACATCTACAATAAACATTTGCATACATCTAAAAAACAAAATTGCCTTTGACTGTTCTAGTTAAACTGTTTTACTGTTTTTAATGTTCTTTTTTGTTTCTACATTCTATCCCTACTTGCTTTTATTCTGTTTTATTTTCCTATATTTTAATCATGTTAAGCACTTTGCATTGTCTCTGTACTGTATTGTGCTATATAAATAAATTAGCCTTGCATTGCCTTGCCATTCTCCTAGGCACATTCTATTACCCCATTTACACTACCCTTTTTTAACCGTGCTTAGAACAGTCCGAGCTCTGTAACTGAGATCACTATCGAGTGTAAATGGATCGCAAACTGAACTGAAGCGAGCCAGACACAACCGGACCGCGCTAAATCTAGAGCAGTTTGATGGGTGGGCTCGGCCCGGTTTTTCAGTGGCACGGTTCTCAGATAACAAAGAGAGCATGAGTAGACTGCGTCACCTCCTTACAGTCAGCTGACTAATTTTGCGGTTTCAGACATTGATAAAAATACTAGCTTCCCTACAGTGCCACACGATTTCCAGTGATGATTCTGCTTAGCAGTGTGATGAACCTCAGTGTCTGTTGTTGTTTCCTGTGTCTGTAAATCCTTATTAGACGTTTGTTTGTCTTCTCAAAAGCCAACTCTGTCAAGTAAACTCATCAAATGTCCGTAAACAACGAAATATCACAATTTTAACCAAGCATAAATTCCTGAATGTTACGGGCGCCGCCATTTTGATTTGCTTGAGTCCCTCCTTGAATCCTAGAGAGCAGCAGTACCGCAGATCGTCACTAGGAGGCGAGGAACCGTGCTAGCGTGATGTGTAAACGGTCGTCAGAACCAAGCTCGGCACGGTTAACTGATCCAAGCTCAGTCTGAGCTCGGCATGGATCGGTTTAACAAGGGTAGTGTAAATGGGGCTGAAGTCAGATGTAAATCAACTACCCACCCGTCACTGAGTTGGGTCGTTAGAGGCTATGTGAGTGGAGTACCTGGTCACCTGTATCCTGATGAGGCTGCTTGTGTAATATCTTTGGAATGTTTTGACCAAGAGGACTTCTTTCACCACTCTTTCAAACCATCTGCTCCCCCTGTCCAAAATATGGACATCATTGTCGTCAAAAGTGTGTCCTTTGTTCTTGAGGTGCAAATTAACTGCTGAGTTTTGCAAACTGGGAGGAATGATCTGTGGAAGCGCTCCTTACAGCATTTTGGGATGCAGTAGTGTTTTCTTGAAAGAGTTCTTCATCTCTGTAACAGCTTCATGCAAGAGGTGGGAGACATTTTCCATCAGTGATGTGATTTTTCTTACAGTCCATTTTGTGTCCCATCACCTGCACTGGGTACAAGGGGCATCCCATAACAGAGCTGGTCCTTCACACGAGCTTATCCAGCTGCTTCCTCTCAGCTACAAATAGGCTGCTGTTCCAACAGATCACACCATAGAAGATGGATGATACCACCACAGAGTCAAAGACGGTATTCAGGAGTGCCTGTTGCACTCCAAAAGACCTCAGCCTCCTTGGCAGATAGTCTGCTCTGACCCTTCCTGTAAAGAGCATCAGTGGTGTGACTACAGTCCAGTTTATTGTTCAGGGGAACACTCAGGTACTTATTAGAGTCCACTATTCTAAACATCAGTTCCCCGGATGTGCAGCTGTGTTAGAGAGGTGGGTCTGCGGAAGTCCACCACCAGTTCCTTTGTTTTCTCTGCATTTAACAAGAGGTGGTTCTGCTGGCACCGATCTACAAAGCTCACCATCCGTTGTCTGTCTTGTGGTGCTCCCAGGATTCTCCAGGTCTGCGTGTCTGTCTGTGAAACTGACACTGTTTAACTGCTCAAACACAGACACTAAAATACACATCTTTGTCGATGTTTCTTACTTGGCCTCACCATCTGATCCTGAAGCTGTGATCATTCCTCATTGTGCAGTTTATTAATCGCCCATTAGTTGGTGCATCTTTCAATTTACAGTTGGTCCAATATCTTTGCCTAATTGTCCATGATTGCTGGCTCCACAATTCATATTTTCTCACTGTACTCATTAGTTGTCAATCGATTGATTGTTGCATTTGACCTGTTTGACTCCCTCTCGCATACTTAGATCCTCTTTCTACCACTCACCTCGTTGTTCCTTCCGCCCGTCTTAGCACCATGGGGAGAAGAGCTTTATCTCGGTCTGCGCCCACACTCTGGAATTCACTCCCCCCTGACATCTGCTATACCAAGTTCAAATCAAAACTCAAAACCCACATGTTCAAGACTGCCTTTTCATTATGATTTTCTGTTACTTTCCTGTGTGTAGTTTGTGTTGTATCTTTTAAATATGACAATGTTGCTTTTACCACTTAGTTTTTACCTGTACAGTGTCCTTGAGTGTTTTGAAAGGCACTTGAAATTAAATGTATTATTATTACTATTATTATTATTATTATTATTATTATTATTATTATTATTATTTTCATTATTTTATTCATTCAGCACTCTAGTGATTAGGTTCTGTGTAGGTGGAGAGGCTATTGGCTCATCCATGTTAACTGTGATGTTCAACTGTTTAGTTAATAAATTCACACATATATAAAGAACGGTTGTGCTTATTTTGTGTAAGCCGATTACTGTCTGAAGACTCATGCTCGTATCATCCCTTTTTGGTTGACAATACAGTTACATCTCTATTGATTTTTGGTTAATCATTAATAATTATCAATTAGGTTTGTTATTTATAATCACCATGCCTGGGGCACTGAACATTTTTTCTTGCTAATATAAAATACGATTGCTGGAAATTTCCCCGGTGTTTATTCTTGCTTTTAACTTGACTACATGACATGACACTTTTCAGACATCTGGAAATGGTACCCAGGTATTAACCAAACGTATGGAGGTTCATAAATCTCCTCCTGGCTTATTTCTTTTGATTTTTCCATGATGCCACTTAAGCAAGCAGTGCGTGTGAGGTGTTGCTCCATAGCTGAGTAAAAAAGCAAAAGGTTTGTCTAATTTAATCACTGAACAATTCCTTTTCTATAGTGTATGTGTTTGGTTACAATGGTACACTTAAAAGTATCTGGAATACATAGGTTTTTATTTGCAGTTTTTTTTGCACGTCTAAAGATTAATGCCAACCTGGCTTAGATGGAGATCAGATGGTGTGGCAGTGTTTACTGAATACTGCATATCTCTATGCACCATAGAAATGCAGCACACAGAAATGCAACTGTGTGATGAGGCAATTAAAATAAACCTAGACGGATTTGCCTAATTACCTTTATTTTTTAAATGTGACTATTACAGAAAGATTTACCACAAAGTCTGTCATATCATAACCACGGCACCACTAATCCATGATAACCCCGGCTTCCCTTTCCAGTCCATGCCCAACTAAGGTAATTTGAGAACCTATCTTCCTGCAGGCTCTTATTGGGTCAGGAACTTTGACAGGCTTAATCAGCACAGTGACGCTATCTTTTAAGAGACAAAAAGCTTCTAATCTTTGGGTAATATTATGTATAGCATAATCATTTTATCTTTGCGGCTATAAAATGAACATTGATCAGGTTTGATTAACTCTGCCTTTGAACTTGCCAGGAAATTATGTAGCAGCATGATACCATTTATATCTGTGTGTTGGGGTGTGTGTGTGTGTGTTGAAAGCGTACAACTGTGAGATGATTGACCACAGAAAATCAGCTTCAGACTGGAATACTAAACACCCCGGTGTCTACCGAAGAGGTCAGCACACAGGCACATGCAGCAGCACATAATTATTAACCTGCTCAAGCCAAAAAAAAAAAAAAAGACCCAGTAACTGAATAAAATTTGGTGTAAAATGATTGTAAAACCAAATGTTATTGCCGCGTATGGATGGTAAGCACCAGATAAAGGATGCACAGATTGAATGTTGACATTTTCTAAGTGTGATGCCAGCATACCTTCCCCGTGTTTGGTGTTAGCCCCTGACAGTGAGCCTGTCAGCCTCCCTCGCTCCCTGTTTAAACATCTCACCAACAGCGGTTCTGTTTATCGTAATTCATGTTTATGTATGAGTTACTAACACCGATGACAGGGCGGTTTGACTGTGTGTCTGCATGTGAGAGAGCCGCAGGCAAACAACGAGCCTGTTGCTGTGCAGGGGCACGTATAATGAAACATTGCCGTGGTGGATGTTATGTTTTTATAAGGCTTGATTGAGCTGTAACCTGTTTGCTGACATTTTCCAACAGTTCAGATTTTACATTCTGACAAACAGGTTACAGACGGATGAAATGAAAAAAAAAAAAATCTACATTGAATGTAATGTAAGTATAGTCATTGCTTGGAGAACCACAGCTCGAATAAATCATTAAATGCCACAAAATATTAGGATATCGATGCCTCTTATGAGTGTTTGTAAACTTTTAACTAGAAATGTAGTACAAAATGTTTGTGCAAACACAAATGAGCGTCAGTAGTTTCCATAAAGCAGTTGGAAAAACAAAACAGAAACAGACAATAGTCTTTAATTTTGCATCAACTGTGAGACCAACTCAGTCTCACTGAAAAATGTGTAATATCCGTGTTGGTCGACAGGAGGAAATGCAATATTGTCACCATTTGGCTCTTCAATACATGTCAGGCTTATGTTTCACTTTGCCTATTCATTTGCTTGCAACCAGCGAAAAAAAAAAGAACATGGCTGCTGTTGCCTGTGGGAAAGTAAAGATTTAAGCAAAACATTTGCATTTATCTACATTTTGATTACATTACCAGCGAGATAACCTTTCCTCTATTAGTTTCGCCGAAGATTTTCTCAGAAAGATGTGAGGAAATGTCGTTTCCTACCTTCGTCACCGAGTGTCACAGAGATTCTGGTACATATGAAAACAACAAATTAACCAAAACATCTGCGGTTCTATGTATTTTGATGACATCTCGACCAAAACGTACGCATAATATGTATGATCTTCATTCAGGGAAGGTAGACAAGCTTTCATTTATTAGTTTCGTCGGAGCTTTCATTGCGTCTCAGAAAGATGTGAAGCAGTCATGTCATTACGTGCGTGGATTTCTATGTTCATAACAATCAATATTTAAGAAAAACATTACAGTTCTATGCATTTTGATGACATCTCTAGCAAAACGAATGTATAATATATTTTATAGTAGGAAACTAAGTACTGATCTTTTATGTAAATGCCAAGCCCCCAACCCAACATTAGTTGTTAAGTATTTTCATATCATTAAGTCACACAAAGACCTTTGGCTATAAATAATGCAAGTGAGTTATAGAATTTACTATGTTGGTGTTGTTGAAGTCTTAAAAGAATCAATAACCGGTAAACGGCCTCCTTTAACTTTGTTGTAGATGATGGATGAATGAGATGCAGTATATGTAAATAATTTATAAAGTGAAGGATATTGAGTACTAAAGAGAAATGTGGGGTTCAACTCTGGAGTCTGAGAATGTTCTGTTTATTTACATGAATTAATGGAAAGTTAGGGGGATTAAAAGATGGGGAGAACCAGTGAAATTACATGAATTTCTAACTCTTGTGATCAAAGCATAATTAGAGCTCAGTATCATTTCAGTATGCTAGCTGTATATCTTCAGTTCCCTTGTAGAGAGATTTGCCTCATAATCTCCTTTTGGTTCATTTCCTCTTCACTCCTGTAATTGCTCCTGTATCTGCAAACACTCATTTCTCCTCTAGAAAACTTTTTTCTAACCTTTCAGGCCATTAAGGATGCAAAAAACCCAGCATTTTTTTTTTTAAAAAAAGTTGTTCATAATTATTTAAAATCTCTGAATACCAATTCTGAACTTCTTAAACACTTTAATTTTTTTTAAAACCCACATTTATAAGAAATATGTCATACCAATAGCAATAAGGCTGCTCGACTTTTTAACATTTTTAGACTTAAGGTGTGCCTGTTTTTTCTGAACTTGTTTTGCTTTGTGTCAAAAGGCAACATACTTTTTTGAGGCAAATTGAATGCTCTTGTAACTCATGTTATAAGGGTTTCTTCAGAGTATTTTTAGATAGATTTCCTATTTTCCTACCACTTACCTTTCTGTGAATACAGTATTTAACTTTTTATTCAATATTTAACGTTTTAGAGACACTGAACTTGGGTTTTCATTATATGTAAGCCAGAATGACCAAAATTACAAGACATAAAGTCTTGACATATTTTACACTGCAAAAAAGGGAACAAAGAGTAATTAAATTTTTCTTGAAATTTCTGTATTTGTCCTTGATTTGAGCAGGAAAATAATCTTATCTGCCAATGGAATGAATATTTTTAACCCCTAAAAACACTGCCCTTTAAATAAGATGATGAAGATGAGTCGTTCCTATTTTAAGTGCAAAAACCTTATTCCATTGGTACTGTGTGTAATGAATTTATATCATATAAAAGTTGAGGCTTATAAAATTAGTGACCAAAGAAGTATAACATTTTGATAATATTAACATTTTTGAGCTGTACTTTTAAGAAGTACAGTGATATACTGTATTATCCTCAAAGCTATTAAAAACACATTTTCATGTCATTGATTCTTACTAATGATGTCACAAAACCTGTTTAGAGATGTGCATCGATGGCATTGGTTAAATGATTAGAGTGCAATTTGAACGGCAGAGGAAGAAGGGCTGGAAGATGAGACAATTTAGGATAAGATGTGCTAAATTCAGGATGGTCTATTTCAGGAATATAAAGAAAGTGGGCTAAGTTCATTTCAATCAGAATTTACAAAACAATGCTGATTACATATCTATTCTGTTTTTTCTCTCAGCGCAGATTTATTGTACATGGAGGTTTCTGTATTTCTAAGACAGTACAAGAAAAAACTTGAGGGTTAAAGTCCATGGTTGTTTATGCTGAATGTTTATTTCTGTAACACCTGGCTGTCTTTTTTATGGATTTTCAAGATGTGAAGGCTTAAAGCCTCTTTTGTCATTCCTAAATCAAAGACCTGCCATTTCCTGTAACAGTGTTTCAAAACAAAGGCGTTTGACTACATGAACAACTTCACAAACACATTTGAGGACAATCTTGACATGGAGTCAGTCACGACAATCAGCTTCTCCAACATTTATTATATCCTTCATCCTAACAAGATGTCCACGACAAAAAAACATACAAACCGCTGTGACTTGAAGGCTTCAATTTGTGTAAACACACACATAGAGGGTTTTAGAGTACAATGGCACAATGCAACTAGAGAATACAGCAGCATTATCATGAATGTAAATCTGAAATGTACTCAACTCCTACTGTGTTGGTGCGTCTATTTTTACATGCAGAAAGTGTTTGGATTGGATTCCATGGAGAAACCTCATGAATACATTTGGAGGTTCAATCTGACAAGGAGGAAACAGAACAGCAGGACCATAATTGTCCTACAGTGTATTGTCAGAGTCCCCGAAACAGGAAAACCTCTAAAAACATGTAGGGTAGTGTACACTGAAGACCAAGGTTGAAAAAAATACTGTCATGCAGAGCATTGTCAGAGCTGCTGACCAGAGCTGAGTACCACACCAGTGGCGCTCTTATGTGGAGGGAAAGTGACTTTGTGTTTCTTCACTGCTGTGTAACATTGGAAAGATATCACAACGTCACAGTTTAATAATGTTTTGCTATGTTCATGCCTTTTATCCTACATCCTAGAATGCTGGTTGCAACACTGCAGCTTGTCAGCTGATGAGCTCATTGCCCACACCTGCTGGCTATCCTTAATATAGCCTATGTTTCTGATCTCATCTCATCATTCTTTAAAGAAGATAATTAATTCCTGTCACTCTCCTAAAATCTGTTGGTAAAATGGAAGTCAGCGTTGAACTCCAACTCTCCAGAAAACATTTTTGCAATAAACTGTAAACCTTTATCTTGGTCGACTGTCAGTCGGTCCAACTGAATTAACCTGGCTCATAACAAATGGTCTGTGGAAGGTTGGCTTTTTGGTGTGAGCAGCAGAAGCACATGCGGCCTTTGTTATATTGCAATATAAACATTCAATTTCTGTCTATATAAATTAAAATGACACGTGGATAATGTCCCTCATCAATTTTTAGTTGATTCTGGTTCAGTCTGACCAGAAAGGCAACTTTTTATTTTTATTTTTTTTTACCATGTCCTGTCTGGGAGTGTAGCATTAATAATTGCTGTCTTAATGCAAAAGAGAGCCCAACAGATTTACTTTCACAAGTGGACCACTACTGCTTTTGCTATAGTGCTCTGCTTCATATATATCCAAAAGACTTTATCAGATGTCAATGGACACAGGAACGAAAAGGTTAAAGAAAAGAAAGAGAAACAGATGAGGCAAAGTGTTAAAAGGGAGAAAAGGTGACAAAAATAGAGAAGAGGATACCAGATAACATCCTTTGAGTCTGCTTGGGCTCCAAGAGATGGGGCAGTCCAACACCCAACCTGACCGATAAACAAAAACATAACACATAACAGGTACACAGTTACATTAACACGTTCCCACTCTAGTGCCTCCACATGCAAACATGTCATGTTAGAAAATACTGAAATACTGTCATCACCTTTCAATAATGTCCACCTCCATTAAAAAAAAGAAAACACATTCAGAAGTGTGGATTGAAAGGTAATATGCTGACAGGTGGCATATCTCTAGCAAAATGGATTTTGGACTTGTAATTTGTGAAGCTGTGTTTTATGCTGTTTATGCAAACTAGGAGTTAAAGTTTAATAGCTAGTTAACTTTGCAGATTTAAAACGGCTCATAACAAGTGAAGTCTGACTTTGATTAAACAGTAAATGTTCTGAATTTTTACTCAGACTAGTGGTGGAATCACATACACCCCAACACACAGTCATACTCAGTAAAAAATATTATTATAAAGTTGAGTTAGTAACTCAATTGTCTAAGTGATATTAGTTACAGACAGACCGTTTTAAAGCCTTTATTTCTGTAAAAAAGTTGTTTAATATCTGCTTAAAGTTTTGCTTATTTTCAAAAGGTAGTTTACATCCAACAATTTATTTAGAAGGACTGTAGGTGGATTCAAACATCTGAGTACTTGACTATTAAACTATTAAATTAGACCCAATAGTTTGAATGATAGTGAATGCAACTTAAGGAGTGTTGGGTGCAATGAAGGCATAAAATAACGCATTTTGAGTTTTAAGAGCTTGGATGTCATTGGCGACAAAATTAACAGTGATATCACATTTCTTTTGTCAGCTGATTTATAACACTATAATTAAAAAAAAAATAAAGTTATAGGACAAAACAGCAGTCAATGGCAACTGCCTGCTGCTGCAATCTCTTTTCTTTTTAAGTTTTTCTGTAAAACTATGCAAATCGGTTACTAGCAGCAGATCACAAAATTTGGAAGACAGATGAAATCATTACGGATTCTACCTGCAGCTGAGGAACATATTTTTTCATTAATGGTCAAAAAGCTTATACTGCAAGAATAGCACAAAAGTTTTATTTTTAATTTTTTTGCAATTTAGAAATGCCTAAGATTACTTTTGGAGAACTGTTTCAATGAGTGGCATCTTTTGGTTAGTAATCAGTGGGTTTGCAGGTAGCAACATGACCTTCTTTGTCTACACGCTTATGTCTAACAAAATGAACAGTAAATATATGTTGTTAATGCATTTCAATGTTTTTATCAATAGTTATAAAACCAATGGGGTATGTGGAACTGCGCACAACATAATCGGACATTTTTTGCTGTTTAAGAGAGGGATTCAGCTTTTATGTCACCTTTTAGTTAGGTCTCTTGTGGCGGCCATCTTTTACTGTCATCTGAAAAGGAATCCAACCTCAACACTCAACAGCAGATCTTTTCTAGTATAGATAGTATAGTTGGCAGCATCACTAACTTTGTTACGCTGAAAATGAAAGTAGAAACGGGATGTTTTTTAAAGAAGTATGAATAAATTGAGTCCATATGGGATATCTTGTCAGCTCTAGAAACATCTTTATTGAAGATGGCTTCATCAAGGTAGTTCAGTGGAAAAAAAAGCTTTTATTTTGATTTCTGTTGAGGTTCATTCACCTTGTTTTTCCTAAACTCTGTATAAAAGTTGAACAGTCAAAAATAAGATAGCCTAAATAAGAAGGTTATTACAACAAAACAAAGCCATCCTATTTATCTTATAACCAATGTCTAAACAGATATATCAATAGAGAATCACATTGAATCCTTCAGCATATTCTTACGCCTGTAAGTTGTCATAAAGTGGGCCCTCAGAGTATCCTGTAGAGCAGGGGAACACCTTTTTCTCAATGCCACCTGAAAAAGTTTCTTTAAAGAGAAACTGTTTTGACTAGATCTAAAACCAAAGCAAAAAAACTAATATTTTTATGACCTCAACAATATTTAAGATCAAGAAAGTTTAAGTGTGAATGCTTGCCAGTATGTGTATGATGTCCTTAAATAAATAATATTATCCCTGCATATTTTAGAGATTCAGAAAACATAGATTAATCAAGTTTAATCCTTAAAGCTGAAAAAAAAAATGTTTAACTCACTCTCGCAGGATTACAGTTATAAAAAACAGTTGTGCAAGCAAAATGCTCCAGTAATGAGTTACTCGACTATAATGGATGTTTGGTCTAATAATAAAGTCACATTTTGAAATTTGCTGTCTAACGTTTACGTCTCGCTATATGTCAAGTCTGCCTCTAGTTAGTTGATTATTCCCTCGTGACGACTCCTCTCAGAAAAGAACAAGCTCCGGAGAAGACAGCTGAATCTAGGTTCAGTGGTGTAGTGGCTTTCCAATGAATGGCGCCCTGGGTGACCCGCTCCTTCTGTCACCCCCTAACCAATTAAAATGAGAAAAAGAGATTCTGGAGGGGGATGAAATGGGGTGCAGTCCTGCACAAAGCCCATAAGCCAGTCTCTATTCTTAGAGGCAATCAGAGGTCCCCTACTCAACACAAAAGGATGCCAACTCCCAAATAACTGCACATGCATAAAAGCCACAGAAAACCTGTATAGGGGACAACTGGCAGATTTAATTGCATTTTTTTTTTATCTGATGTTAATATGTCCTGACACTCCTTCAATGCTGCCCTGGGCAACTGTCCATTTGGCCCATATCAAAAACCGCCAGTGTTCCAGTAAGACAAAACCAGAGAACCCTTAAAGAAGCCCTTCCCGACCTAGTCAGGCAGGACTGATTACCCTCTTAAGATTAGGTTGTGATAAATGGCTTTGCTTTCATAATACGGCTGGCTACATCTGTTTAATTTTGTGTAAAGCTCATGCAAGATTTTTTTTATTTTTTCCCCCCCTTATTTCGGAATTGTGTACAGTATTACTTACTTACTTTAACACAGTGTGAAGACGTTACACAGTTCCGAAACCAAAGTGAGAAATGCAGAAAAGCCAGTTCTAGAGACCAGTACCTTCTGCCTGTTTGTGAGTGATCTATGCAGCCAGAACGGCTGTTGGAGCACCAAAGCTGCCCAACCCTCCAGCCAAGAGAGACAGAGGTGAGGAACCAACTGAGCAGATCTGCAAGGTGGTTATGTGAAAGTAAAAAGCTTGTCTGGTCAAAGTAATGTTCTTTTTTCCTGCTCAGATACTGTGGTTGTGAAATGTGATGCAATAAAGCTGGTCCCATTCCTCTTTTTTGCCCCTCTCAGAGTTAGGTTAGGGATTTGAACCAAAAACTAGTCTAAACTCCTGACCAATAAACTCTTAATGAACCCTAAGTTTTAACCAGTTCAGATAATATTTTGAATGTTTAATTCCTAAGCATCCCTACATTCCACACTTTTGCTAGGAGCTTGTAGAATTCAATCAGCATTTGTGTATTGTTCTTTAATTGGTCTTTCTTTCACAGAAATAAATCACTAAAATAATCAACTAATAAGCTAAAATCTCAACTTTCAGTGACATAAAAACATGGGACGATGGGAAAACATGTTGAAACAACCTCCTCCTTTAATGTCACTTACTGCTTAGGTTCACTTCTGTGATTGATAGTAGATATTGGTATGAGCCATAATAAATGTATTGCTTTTTCACAACAATAAGTAATCCCTGATTACTTTTCTTATAATCGTTAGCTAAATTGCTGTTATTTAGTTAATCCTAAAAAAAAAAAAATCATTGAAATCTCCAAGCTTGTTTTATTTGTGCTAAAACATAGCTTCAGAATCAGAATCAGAATCAAGTTTAATCGGCAAGTAGGTTTGCACTTACAAGGAATTTGACTTGGTGTTGATGGTGCAGACAAAAAATAAGAATACAGTGAAATAAGAAGTAAAAGGTACACAGAAGCTGTATAAACTTAATGTGAAAGCAAGATTTCCTTTTTTAGATTGATTTTAAGGTAAGGTTGGGGATTTTAGAATGACACGTGTATGAACATTAATATAGGTTAACATAGTTTAATCCTGTTAAGATCATGTGAATAGTAAAGTTGGTATTGGAGTTGTTCCACTGAATCATCTTGTTCTGCTGCTCTCTGATCATGCTTGAACAGAATGAGAACCAGTGGGTTTAAAAGTCATTTGGGAAATGTTTTACCTTGTAGCTATAATGCAGCTAATCAATGTGGACTTAAAAAATAAAGCAATGTAAAGTTCTGTGTGTCTGCGCTCACACACTCACCCTCAGATTACGTTATAAACAAGTAGTCCTTGCTTTGCCCTGTCCTTCACACTCATGGTTTAAGAGTTCTTTAATAGTTCCCTTAATAATGTATTTTTCACTGTAGCAGTTAAAAGTGTGTGTTATGAGCTTTTCAGTTTTTATACTGTACTTTCAACCCACCAGTTGTGTCTTATTTTCACATCAGATGCATTTTTAATTTTCTCCTGTGCACAAAAAAAAAGGACATCATTAAACACATTTGAAGCAGCTGGTTATAAAATACTTTATGCTTCATAAAGGAATGTTTCTTTTGTACTTGGTTGTGATTTCTTTTCTTCGGGTTTAATTCTGATTGTGTTCAGGCTGTATAGTTCCTTATGGATCTGCATTCTGCAAAACTTAGATAAGTTCTGAATGTGTCGGGGAGCCGTGTTTTCAAAGAGAAGTTCACCGTGTGCTGAAGACGTGTGCGCGTGGTTTAAACAATATTATTTCTGTTTCTGCAGCTATCACTAAATGCAGAATTAGGCAGGAGGGAGGCTCGCAATTAATCTGAGCCGAACATATTCCAACACTACACGTGTGGAGCAACCCAGAGAGCAGTTGTTTTCGCTTTAATAGTTCCTTAAGTTTTATGGAAATGTTTGGGCCATGATACATAGGAAAACAATTAGTCCTCAAGTTTGCAACTACTTAATAAACTCTCTTTTTATTACCCTGTTCAATGTACACAAACCTCTTTACAAGAAAAATGATGGTTCAGTTACTTTATGCCTTTCAAAAACACGATCCTAGAGACATTTTCCATCTGTTGAAACAGATGTCTTATGATATAGAAAGAAATTATGAGGCCGCCCCATACTGCAGCCCTATGACATGTTACAGAGATGAATGTGACATACATGATCTGAAATGCCCCGTTTGCAAGGAAACCCAGCACAGTGACTACTTTTTAGCTTCATACACTTGAACCAGCAATGCACAGCTCCTCATATGTCCCTTTCTCATGGTGCCACTTGGATTCAGTACAGGTCGGCTTGATTCAGTTCCACATGGGGGGTTTTCCATTACAACCGAGCACCACGTCAATGTGGGTGGGGTCGGCATAGAAAGGCGGCACCAAGAGTGGAACTTGTAAAATTATTCATCATACTGCAAAAACGGAACTAAAAATGAGTAAACTTTTCTTAAAATTAGTGTATCTGTCCTTGATTTGAGCAGGTAAATAAGATGATCTGCCAATAGAATAAGATTTTTGCACTTCATCACCATCATCTTATTTCAAGTGCAGGATGTCTAATTATCTTCATTTAGGGCTCAAAATACTCATTCCATTGGCAAATGATCATATTTACCTGCTCAAATCAAGGACAAAAACACTATGTTTAGGAACATTTTGCTTATTTTTAGATCCGTTTTTGCAGTGCAGCTGTCCAGCATAAAAAAAATCTGTGCATCTCTGCGTTGGACCTTGGTACTGATTTAGGGGCCTCCATCTTCGTTTAGTATAACAATGTTATACTCGGTAGGCTGTTGTGTTTGCTTTATATATATATATATATATATATATATATATATATATATATATATATATATATATATATATATATATATATATATATATATATATATATATATACATATCACGGGTCTGATTCTTGTTTTGCTGTTGTTCTAGTTACACAAACAGTGATTCTACCCCCTAGCGAGGCAACCTGTCGGCTGCAGCCCCAATGAGCCATAATGCCCCAGTTTCCATGGCCGATTTCTTAAAAAGAATCACAGCCTGTTTTCGTGTGTAAGGTTGCAAACTGCAAATTGTTTTGCCGATCCAAAAAAAATCCACAGTTGCTCCTGCAGCTCCCTGTCTGTGTTATACGGGCTGTTCTGCGTACTTAGCTCATACCTTCAGACAGGTGTTTCTGTAAGATTTAAATATTTTACAAGTTGAATTATTAACATGTCACATCAAAACAGTAAACATGCTAGTGTTGGCTTAACATTTCAGCAGAGTGCTCTACATTAAAACATTGTCACCGGGATCAAAACACGAGTTTATAAAACAGTGTTGTATATGTTACGTCCATTGGTGGGTAGAGTTGCCAAAAAATTAGGCTCTACTTTACTCAAGTAAAAGTAAATAGTAGCATCCAAGACAAATAAAATGGAAAAGTATTTAGTAGAAAGGCTACTGAAGTGCTGAGTAACTGGTCATACCATCTGATTTAATATTTAAAAAGGAGACATTCAGACTGATAAAAGTATAAAACTATGTACAAATTCACACATTTTAAAGACTAAAATAAAAACCAAAAAAAAAGCACGTTATTACAAAATAATGTTCAGGCAGAAAGAAACACTTTTTTTATATCTAGTTTTTCAACATCAAACTTGTGACACCGATACTATATGACTGGTAGAACAGTGCAAAGTACTTCTGTTGCCAAATATATCGTTTACTGCATATTCACTTGACCTCCAAATAGTGCAATGAGCTCAGTGGATAGAAAATAACATTAAAGCAACAGAGTTGGTGTCTCTGGTGCATTTTTAGTTAAATCAAGTTCAGTTATTCAGCAAAGTTACTCGCAGTGGGTAGAGTAGCCAGAAACCTTACTCAGCTAAGAGTTGTGATACTCATAAAATTACTTATTCTCCCAAAATGTTACTAAGTAAATGTTACTGAGTAAATGTAATAGTTTCTACCCACATTTGGTTACCTCAAATTCGGTGGAAAGCTCTGGAGAAAATCTGCTACCATACTGCAGTGTCCATCCATCCATCCATCCATCCATCCATCCATCCATCCATCCATCCATCCATTTTCTAACACATCTGTACTATAGTGAGTTAAGCTGGACACAATAAAAAATATTTTGTAGACCATGAATTATGCTGTTACTGGACTTTAAAGCAACAGAGTTATGACATAAAATTTAATGAACTATTGGACTAATACTATTAACAACTGGCTTTTTTGAAATTACTTGGATAGTGACAAAAAAACCCAAACACTTCTATTCAAAAGATGGAACTGGATTCAGATATGTCTATCATTTCAACATTTGCCCACAGTATAGGCATCCCTCCATCCACCCATCATTTTCTGCTCATCTGAGATCAGGTCATGGGTGTAGCGAGTCCAGGAGGGAAACCCAAACATGCCTCTCCCCGGTGACGTTCTCCAGCTCATTCTGGTGGATCCAGAGGTGTTCCTAGTCCACGGAGAGTTCTGGGTCGACCTCGTGGTTTTTTCCCAGTGTGATATACCTGGAAATGTCCAGAGGGAGGCGCACAGGAGGCAACCTGATCAGATGCCCAAACTGTATTAACTGACTTTTTATCATAGTGGTGTTACACACACTCAGACCATGTGCATACGTACTGTATTGTCTTTCCCCCATACTTGATTATTTGCTATAAGCAGCTCACCAAAATAAAACACCTTCAAAGGATGACCTAAATGCTTCAATTTAAATATGGCAGATAAATGATTCCAAGTTTGGAGCTGAGCTCCTTGCTGGTCACTCCACAAACTCCAGCAGCAAAAGAGAAAAAATAAAGGAAAACACAAGTATTTATCTCCTCCTCCCCCCCTTCTCCTGGCCAACCCCTAAAATTAGGCACATCCCCCAAAAAGGATATGTCCTCCTCACTTGTCATCAGGACGAAGAATGTGTCACCATGAGGGCCTTATCTGTTTTTCGAATATGAATCCTTATGTGTGTCTCAAGCCTCTAAATAAATGCACACATCTAATCCACACTGTACAACTCAAACAAAGTTTATCACATAATCATACTGTTAACATACTTTTAACAGCCAAAATAATGCAAGGATTTAATGAAAAAAATATTAACGGTGGGTAAGCAGCGGCTTTACATTGGGCCGCTCCATGATGAAGAAGCTCCTCCTCAGGAGGCTCATTTCAGCAAATTATATCCATGATCTTGTGCTTTTGGTCATATCTCATGTCCACAGGTGAGGGTTGAAAAATAGATTTACCAATAAATTGAGAGTTTAACTTTTTGGCTCAGCTCTTTCTTCACCACAACAGTCCAGAGCAGTGTCCGCATTACTGCAGACAAAGCCCCAATCTGCCTGTCCATCTCCATTCCATCCTACCATCAACAAGACACCAAGATATTAAACTCCTCTTCTTGAGGTAGATATTAAACTCCTCTTTTTAAGGTAGAACTCAATGAACCTAAAAGCTAAATATTTTACTCAAAGAATTTTTTTTCCCAATTTGTGTTACTTGATGCACTCTCATTAACACAGAAGGAAAAATTGGAGAACATTTCTTTCTAAAGCTTCAGTGGAGCGTCCCCCCCACCTCCCCTGCAAAGCCTTGAGAGCACACTAAATACTGTAATGACTGACTCATTGGGTTATTTAATTTTCTATTCATGCTTATCAGGCTTCTAAATGTTCCGACAGAAATAGTTGCTGGTTTAAAAATTCAGAGCCGAAGGCAGTTCCAATTTACAATTCACTGGCTTTTCTCTGTGATGATCCTAATAGCATGTATACATCTTAACTTGGCTTCAGGCTGTTGACATCTCACATCAACAACAACTAATCCAAGAAGAATTTTACGCAATTTAGCAAAGTGTATGAACACTATTCACTGGTGACCTAAGATTTATTAATATATCCTCATCTAAGTTAAAATTGCCCGAGGAATCCTAAAGAGTAAAATGGCTCATGAATAAGACTATAAAGGGGTAAGAAAGTTTGAGGCTACGATCTTTCCCCTTTCTCTAAAATAACATGTTAAAGGAAGACTTTGTGTCAAGGTCATTTGTTTTTATTATTGTCTTCTGTTTTCTTTGGTTCTTTAAATTTATGCGAGGTTAGATGGGTTGTCTTGCAGCTGGATGGTCTCATGTGTTCTTTCTGTGGGGTTATTTATTTGGTTTTCTCCAGATAGTGCAGACTCCATAACAGGCATATTAGGTTAAATGTTTGTTATAATTTGAACCTGAGAGGAGACCAAAAGGGAAGGCTGGCTCTTCATTGTTGACATTGACTTTGTCATCCATGCGTACGCAGTTCCATCACAAATAAAAGCCATGCTGTATTTACCACAGGCTCCGTGGCACCGCCATGTGACGGAGAACCCTCCTGTCATCCGTCAGAAATACGATAGGATAGAGTCTATTTTTGATGGACTTCCCCATGTTTATCAGTTGTCCAATTGTCATTGTTCAGTGGCTGGATTCTTCCGTTACTGTGCCTATGCCTTTTTCATTTGACTTCCATGCCTGAGCTCTGCTACCTTTCCTTTTATTATCATAAAATCCCTGTTTTCATCGTTTTGCTTCAGAGTTCATAAAGGCATTTTGGTCCTGCTCGGTTCTCACAAAACCTCACGCCCTCATCTATAGCCATGAGATGGATCCTGACTGAAAGAACGGGATCCCTGATACAAAAGGCCAAAATTAGTTCCCTAAGTAGGGTGGTCAGACTCAGCCTCGTCCTAGAGAAAAGATTAACTCCAACACCTGGTGGGAGTTAAGTGTTATTGTGGTCTAATCTGTGGTCACATCCTCTCATTATATTAATCTGTTTGACTATCCATGTAGGGAAAACCAATGTTTTCAGCACTTGAATGAAAATTATTTGCTTACAGGTACAAAATGGAAGTGGAAAGTATTGAAATGCAAATGAAAAATGTCTGTAAATTGGTTAAGAGGAAAACAAACCTGAAGATAACAGAAGTATTTTCAGTTGTATGTGTTAAAATTTTGGAGTGCTGCTCAATTTCCAAAAAAAAAAAAAAGATAAAGATAATCAGCAATTGTGCAATCAGAGTGACAACCTCTGTAGGACGTTAAGGACTGGAAGTGAAAGTAACATTGATGGAAAGGAGCTGGCTGTGGGGATCAAAAACTTGCCAAGCTTGCCTTCTGATGACACGACTTCTCTTGAGGTCCACAAACAACATTTGGAAGAACTGTATCCAAATCTGTGGTCGCCTTGAGAATTGCCTGCACCCTGAGATGGGCACGCAGCTGTCATATGAGGACATCAGTGATGACTTTGCAAGTAAAAAAAGCCAGAAAGCAGACATTTTGAGGACAATACACCCTCTAAAACAGTAAACGCACCGTTATTAATCTGTATCGTTTGTATTATGCTTATATGTTTGAGACAGTGTTGTTAAATGATCACTGTTTAGGGTTGATTTGTTTGAATTGTTGCATTTCAAAATCAATGTTGGTTGTTGTATTTTTATGTTTAAAGTAAAGATTTTCAGAAACACTCTAACTTTTTTATTTGTTGACATATAGAAGATTATTTTTCTTGTATCATACAATAGTGTATTTATCAAGATGTGTAATTTTAACTGTAGCGTGTTTTGCTTTTAAAGTATATTAGATTATGGCATCTTAGTAAACCACCTAAAGGTTTAGGAATCTCCTCATTGTAGTTTGAAAATCTAGGGGCCCACAAACAGCATCTCACCTAGGGCCCCCACAGAGCTAGAAACGGCCTTGCCAAGCCCCTCCCCTTATCCATGATGATTCTCACATTAATTACATGAGATTTCCTACACTTCTGATGTGCCAGTTTTTGACCTCTGTCTTTTCAAATCTGGTCAAAGAGGAGTTTAAGCCGTCCTATGTTGTTTTCTTTTGCCTAACTTCTAAAGCCGAACTTGTCTGAGTCACACCTTCTGATTCAGGGCCATCTTATCTATTTATTTCTTGGTTTTGTTTTTCAAGAACCATGTTATGCATTTGATAATGTCTTCAGAATTTTAGTTTATATTTCTCCTGGATAAAGATAAAAAGTGAAGTCACAATGAACCTGTTAATTGCAACCTTGCCAACGGAGCAGCTCATTCTCACCGCCTCGGCAGCCAGGTGACAGCTAGGGTAGGTTCAAGCAGTTCTCCATCATACAAAAAGGAAATATTGCATATAGAAAATTGTATGGATTAATAACCCTTTGCTCACAGCAGTTATTAGCTCCTAAATTAACAAAATTACCTGGAAGTGGCTAAATGACAGTCCTAATGGGACCTGGTCGAATTTTCTAAAATGTTAAGGAAATGAGCTTCGGTGCTTTCATAATAGCCTCATTTAACATAAAAAAACATTAGACACTCTTTGAATTAAAAAAAGCCAATTCAAAGAGGTTTCATTATTTCAAATGATGCTTATGCATGTTGGGCCCATACATGGGATGGAACACAGACTGAACTACACACAATAGGCAAAACAGAGCGGTACAAAGTCTGAATCACACAATTCACAGAATTAACCCATTTTCATGACAGCTCCCAGGAAGGAGTCACAGCTGGAATCCCCATGACATGATGGAGCTACAAAACACTGCATGCAGCAGTGAATGTAATTGCTACAATAGAAAACTTTGTCTGTCCCTGGTAAAAAAAAAAAAAAATGTTTATCTTTGACAGGGCTCCAACAATAGCATCCCATGCATTTAAAATACAATAAACACATTGAGACATAAAAAATACATTTAAAACTGTAAAAGGGCACCATTGAAAGTAACTTTTAAAAGTGTGTGGAAGTACAGTTGTTATTTTAAAGGCTTTGCGGGCCAGAGGGACTTTAAACCTTCTTTCTGACGGGAGCAGCTGTAATGAGTGAAGGATGAGAAGGATGTTCTGTAATCAGGTTGTTCTTCCTAATCACAAAGTGGTTGTGCAGTTCAGAAAGGGAGGTTTAACGTGAACTCATAATTTTACCGGCCTGGTTTGTGCTCGCCGACAGTTTGGCTTTGTGTTTGGTGGTGTTCTTTCTCTTTGCTTGTTCTCCACAGGCTGCATTGGGGAGGACATAGGGATGCAGGCTACATCAGGGAAGGCACCCATGTGTCTTGATTCTGCTGGCTGACTTAAAGACTGCATGTTTGAAGAAGCATTGGATCCAAAGTAAAGTGCTTTTTTGCAGCTTGTGTATCCAGTGACCGTAAGGCTGCCCGAAATCAGGCTACTCTCCTATAGCCGGCTGTCTGAGCATCTACAAAAAGAAAAAAAAAAATCAAAGCAAAAGGTTCTCCAAGAAAAGAAAGGTAAATATAAAGTGTTTTTCATTACGCTACCCTAAGGATGATGGTATTTTAAGCAAGAACTCACACGCTGAACATCTATGCTAGTCTAAGCCCCCACTGCGAGCAGTCTAGTGGTTAATCTGATTCTTTGTCCCATCTCACGAGCCATCTTAAAGTAATGTCAGCATAGTCCTTATCATGGTTTGAATAGTTTTCAAATTTTCATTAGTTTTTATTTTTATTTAGTTTTGACTGTTGATTTTTATTTCTATTTTAGTTTTAATACATTTTTAGTATTTGTCTGCTAGTTTCGTTTTTTATTTTTTGAAAATGCTTGATTTCTGTTTAGTTTTTATTAGTTTCAGTTGTAGTTTTAGTCTTTCATGTAATACGACTTACATACCAGGGGCCAAGACTGAAAAAATAAATAGACTTAGTTGTGTGTATCAAAATCCCATAAAGCAATCATAGATTTTGAAAAATTATTATTTTTGACAACCAAACATACCAGACAAATATGAAAGATATGGCAGAGTAACTTTCAGCCAGCGGTTATATAAACAAAGTAACTGCACCTTCAAGGTAGGTACTGTACTGTATTTTTCGGACTATAAGGCGCATTTAAAATCATTAAATCTTCTCAAAAATGTATGGTGCACCTTATGATCAGGTGCGCCTTATAGCCCAAAAAAATACGGTAATTGAATAAGTAATTTTCATACATTTCAATTTGAATGTTATGAAGCTCAACATTAAATGCAGGTGTTACAGTTCTGAAAAACAAAACAAAACACTGAAACTGACTGACAACATCATAACACAAAAGCCAAGGCACTCCGAATACAACAAGGCTTTGGGTACTTGCAAGTATTCTGGTTGATACGCCACAGCTGCTGGAAGCTGGTGCGATTTGATTCTTTTAGTTTTAAGATATTTCTTATTGAAACATTGTTTAAACAGAAAAGTACCGAACAGAACTACGACCGTGGATGGGTAAAAAGGAGAAATACATCAATCTAGTAAGATTTTTTGTTGATCCTAAGGAAAACCCCTTGCTCCAAAGATGTGTTTGTTCCACTACTTAGCCCAAATGTTAGCAGTGCACACATAAAAAAGATGCGTTCAACAAAGGCTTGTCAAGCAGGGGCACTAACAAGATCCAACTACTACTACTACTAAGCTACTGGGGAAAGGTTTGGATAAACAACTGGCCTTGATTTCCAGAAATACAGCATTGTCTCATTGACCACACCCTGTTTGACGTCAGTGATATACCTCTCAATCTCAGTTAACAGACAGTCTTCATTTACAGATGAGAAGTTGCCCTCTATACGAGATGCAAAGAAAGCGGTATTTCTGAAGAACAATGAAAGGGACACCTGTGACAGCTTTGGTGGGATCTGATGTGCCCATCATCCTGAGTAGTAGAGGCTGGGATATACTGAGCTGCCAGGTTCTGCACAAAGGACTGTGCTGCTCTCATCAGTGAAGCTGAATCTGGTGACTGAAGAGTCGGCGAAACGTTTGGGTGCAACAGACAAGCTCCTGCTGCTGAGCCATCAAACTGTGTGGAATCAGGATTAAGAATACCAGCAAACCGCTCTCCTAAAGACTTCAGCAGGACCTGAGCTAAGGGATTCCTCAAAGGGCTCATCAGCAGGTGTGCCTCAAGGTTGAGCAGACATAGCACTTTTTGTGATAGTGACTGACTGTCACTCTGAAGCTGGTCTGTATGAAAGGCAAAGGGTTCAAACAACTTGACAAGGTTCTCCATCCTGGCCCAATCACTTGTGAGGAGTGTGTCCATTCCTAACTACTCAAGAAGTTGGTTTAGATCAGCTCTGGTTTCTAGCAGAAC
The DNA here is from genome assembly GCF_011125445.2 of Fundulus heteroclitus. Taxonomy (NCBI): domain Eukaryota; kingdom Metazoa; phylum Chordata; class Actinopteri; order Cyprinodontiformes; family Fundulidae; genus Fundulus; species Fundulus heteroclitus. The sequence goes on from NW_023396599.1 coordinate 317,257, forward strand.
AGAAAACAGAAGTAATAACATTTGGACCAATAGAGGAGAGATCAAAAGTTAGCACACAGCTTCAGTCGCTTCAGCTAAAAACCACTAATCAGGCCCGAAACCTGGGAGTAGTGATGGACTCAGACCTGAACCTCCAAAAGCATCTAAAGACAATTACAAGGTCGGCTTTCTATCACCTGAGGAACATTTCCAGGATTAAAGGACTGATGTCTCAGCAGGATCTGGAAAAACTAATCTATGCGTTTATTTTTAGTAGAAAAGATTACTGCAACGGTGTTTTCACAGGTCTGCCTAAAAAGTGGATCAGACAGCTGCAGCTGATCCAGAACGCTGCTGCCTGCATCCTCACTAAGACTAAGAAAGTAGAGCACATCACCCCAGTTCTAAAGTCCTTACACTGGCTCCCTGTATCTCAGAGAATAGACTTTAAAATCCTTCTGTTAGTCTATAAATCCCTAAATGGCTTAGCACCTAAATACATTACAGACTTGTTATCAGTGTATCAACCCTCCAGACCACTCAGGTCTTCTGGCTCCAGCCTACTCTGCATACCTAGAACCAGAACCAAACACGAAGAAGCAGCATTTAGTTCCTGTGCTCCACTTATCTGGAACAAACTTCCAGGAAACTGTAAAAGTGCGGAAAGCCTGAGTTCCTTTAAATCGAGATTAAAAACACATTTGTTTAAAATTGCCTTTGAATGTTCAAGTTAAACTGTTTTACTGTTTTTAAATGTTCTTTTTTTGTTTCTACATTCTATCCCTACTTGCTTTTATTCCTATATTTTAATCATGTAAAGAACTTTGCATTTTCTCTGTACTGAATTGTGCTATATAAATAAATTTGCCTTGCCTTGCCTTGCCCCTTCCTGAAGCTCAAGGACTTAAAATAAAACAGTGAATTTTGTTATATTTACACTTAAGGTATGTATTTAATTTATTACAAAAATATTTCAGAAACTATAGGAATTACCTCTAACTTATTTCAGATTATGCTGCAGGTTTCTCAAGTAAGGCCGAGCAATAATTCATTTTTTTTAATTATTTCAAATTTGCTTCGTATGGTTTCCTTTTTTGGAAAATCTGATTTTGTTTCGATGCACTCCTTAGTATTTAGTTTAGAGTGACAAAAGCATTCCTGATTCCCACAAAATCATAAAATTACAGCTAGCAAAGTACAGCTTGTTCACAATAAAGGTTATTTTACGATCATGTTTTACATCTTAGATTTAGTAAATCTTAATTCAGCTCAACTGCCGATTAGATGAGTAAAGTAAAAGCTCATTTTAAAAAAATATGTCATTTGTAATTAGTTTTTATGCAAGAGGTTGTTACTTTTTACTGTATATTTTTTCTTGGTTTGTTAGTTTTGTGCTAGATTATCAGAAGCTATATGACTACAAAATCCAGCTATTTTCAAGACAAGTCATAGAGATCACGACCCTGTTTCTGCCACCTGAACACCGGCTCTTTGCCTGCCTCTGCTTTGTTATTCTTATGGACTGTGATTTAATTATTTTTATCCTTGCCTGATTCCTCTCTGCTTGCTGGATTTGTGAACCTGTCGAACTGAGGAGCCCATGTAAGATGAATCTGAACCGTTCTTTGACCATGCTTCCATGAATGTGGGCAGATTCTGACTGGAAAGCTTTTTCTAAGTGCACTTATATGTCTTTGACCGTCTTGGCTGTGGAAGAAGAGCAGTTTCCTCCAATTGGTTATCTATCCATTAAATGTTTTGGGTGGGATAGTAGACCCAATGTTACTGATGGTCTGTATGCTTGAATTTCCGTTTGCAAAACCGGTAAAAGATAAGGTCAAAGTATAGAGGCTTTACTTTCTGGTGTACATTATTTTTTCTGCTCCAGGGATTCTTTGCAGAGGTTGGTAGAGTAGCCAGAATTTTTTGCTCAAGTAAGAGTAGCACTACCTCAACATAATTTTACATAACTCAAAGTAAAAAATACCCAACCAAGAAATTACTCAAGTAGGAGTAAAAAAGTATTTGGTAAGAAGGGTACTCAAGTACTCAGTAAATATTCATAACAACTGATTTAATATTTAAAAAAATATATAATTTGGTAGGGGAAAATTATAAAATTATGTACAAATTCTTGTATTTTAAAAATATTACACACAATAGCTGTTAAAAAATATTACACACAAGTAACAAATTCATGCAGAAGAAAAACTAAACAGAAAACTTATGAAACCAAGCAGTAAATATATATATACAGTAAGTTAGGTCAGTGCAAAGTACTTCCAATAACAATATCTACTGTTTACTGCATGGTTACTTGACCTGCAAATGGCTTGAGAAGCTCAGCAGATAGAAAATACCATTAAAACAACAAAGCTAGAGTAAAAACAAGATGTATCACCTTAATATACACTGTAGATGTGTGTCTCTCAGGTGCATTTTTGGTTGAAACATGTTTGTTCTTTATTCAGTGACGTTACTCAGTGAATAGAGTTGCCAGACATTTTACTTAAGTAAGAGTAAGAGTAAGTAAGAAAGTAAGAAGTACAGTGCAGTAAAACTACTTCTAGAAGTACATTTTGTTCAAAAAGTTACTCAAGTAAATGTAACTGAGTAAATATAACTAGTTACTACCCACCTCCGATTTATTGGATACTTTAAACTAATAATGTCATTGGTGTTTTTCTGTTGGTGCTGTTCCAGGTCTGCCACCTTTCCACATGAAGAACTAACTTAAATTGCATTTATTTAAGTTCAAAATCCATTTTCCCAAATAGGTTTCCTAGAAACCAGCAGAAAAGCGTACAATAACCCTCACACAGTTGTATGTGGAATTAAAATGCAATCAATTAATAGAAGGGAAAGTGAAAAGCTTGAGAAAATGTCTGCAGAAAGGTTAAGAGGTACTGACTTAGAGTCATTTCCTGATTCCAGTCAGAGTGGCCACTCAGACTAAAGATACTTGTGCTTAAAAGTCAGACGTCTTACTTGTGAGCAGTTTAGAATGCTTCAGTTTCCATTCTGATTCTTAGAAAATAAGTTATTTTTAATTGTTGCACTTTGCAAAACCTTATGTCTAACGATTAGACGTAAATGCGGAAGGTTAAAACGTAACTGTTACAAAGATTCATTTTAAATCTGATTTGAGCAAAAATGTTGATTAAAAGTTGTGATTGAAGATACATGGGTTGGAAAAACAAAGTCATACAAAAAAACTAATGCTAATGCTTCTATCTTTTTTTCTCATAGTTGTAGTTCTTCGCACAATTAGAACTATAACTGTAGTGGAACTACATCTTCTCAATCTGTCTAAACTGTTGAATTACACTGACTATATATTTTTATGAATTGGATCTGTTTGTCTATTGACAGAATACAGGTGTGTGAATAAGAGGGACCTAAGTGGACCCGTGAGATTACAGGGAGCAGAGATAAAGAAGGATGAAGATTTCAAGTACTAAGGGTCAACAGTCCAGAGCGACAGCGTGGTGTGGAAAAGAGGTGAAGAATCGTTTCTAAGCAGGTTGAAACGAGTGGAGAATGGTGTCAGGTGTGCTGTGTGATAAAAGAGCATCAGTGAGAATGTAAAGCAAAGGTGTACAAGATGGTGGTGAGACCGGCGGTGTTGTATGGTTAGGAGACAGTGGCACCGAGAAAGGTACAGGAAGCAGAGCTGTTGGTAGCAGGGAGGAAGATGATGAGGTTCTCTTTGGGAGTCATGAGTACATCAGAAGGACAGCTCATGTTAGATGTTTTGGAAACAAACTCAGAGAGTACTAACTAGCTCGCCATACAGAGAAGGGCTAGTGAGTACGTTCGTAGAAGGATGGTGAAGCTGGAGCTGACAGACAGGAGGCCTAGAGGAAGACCAAAGAGGATATTAATGGATGGGGATAAAAAGGACATGAAGCTTCTTGGTGTGAGAGAAGATGCAGAAGATAGGGTTAGGTGGAGACAGATGACTCACTGTGGCGACCCCTGAAAGAGAAGGATCTGTTTGTCTAGTAAACTATGTAAAATTGACACACACACACACTCACACACACATATATATATATATATATATATATATATATATATATATATATATATATATATATATATATGGAGAGAGAGAGAGAGAGAGAGAGAGAGAGAGAGAACTAGATTAAATGTAACTGCTTTGAGCTTTTGTTTAGAATATTCCCAAGAAGCTGTTGAAATACTGAACATGTCAAAACCTTTCAGGTGTTCTCAAAGGATTCAAATAAAAAAAGATGCTCCTATCCTGGTGTTATTCCTGAAAGCCCTAACTATGTTTGGATTCTTTCCAAGAATCTTATGTTTTTCTCTCTTTTTTTTTTTTTTTTTGTCTGAAAGCATCGTTGCCTTGACCTCCATCTCCTCCTGGATCCACGTAAACATGGTAAAAAAAAACACACAACAAATTCACTATTTTAGATATATTTTTAGATAACTAATTGGATGTAGGTTCATATATATAGTCATTGTTGTACTGTTTAGGGAGCCATCACAATGACATTTGAAGTATCCCAAATTAAATACACCAATTTCTGACTCAAATTGCTATTTTGCTTATAGGTACAGTGTTTTATTGTTCAGAACAGGTTTAGTTTAGAAGACTTGTGTGGACATGAAGTGGAGACGAGGAAGAGACAGAAAGGGGAAAAGAAATAAAGCAGAGGAGCAGAAAGAGGTGAAAGAAAAAAGTGACTCACACATGTCTCTCTCCTCCACTTTCCAAGTCATGCATCCATTATTCAGTACACCTTGAGGTCAAACTCTCAGTGTCTTCCTGACATTTCTCCCATTTCTTCCACTGTATCACCCAATCCATTCTCCTCCCTGGATATTTCTTTTTCTCCATTTCAGTGACTTTTATACCATCAGTTCCCTCAGACGTGACCTCAGGGGCGAGAAACCTTGCTGTGAAACATAAAATTTTTATAGATATAGTTTCATTTTTTAATAGTTTTTTTTTAATTAAAGAAATATGCATGTAGCCTTTGAAAGGCAAGAGTTTCTGACAGTAAAAAAAAGTTCCTGTTCAATCCTGACACACACATGCATGACAGAAACATTTGCGTCACTAGTGAAGCTTACATACTGGTGGACTGTGTGCCAAATGTTATTAAGAACTGAATCAGTGTTTATTCAGAACCTTTAATATTTAAAAGTATAAATGTGACACTAGACTTATGAAACAAGTCCATTTATGCTGGCATTCATCAGAATAGGAAAGAAATAAAGGTGCTAAGCTTATCTAAAAGGCCTTTTCTGATCAACCATCACAAGCAAAAACATCTGAAATTTACTAAACTCTACTGGGACTTTCACAGAAACGATGTGCTGTGGTCACCTGAGACTAAGACTGAGCTTTTTGTCGACAAATACTCAATTAGATCAGGCGTAGAATTTGGGCAAATATGTGGAAAGGCGCCCACTATTAAGTACAGTAGTATTTGGGGGCTTTTTCTTTTCTATAAGCTCTGGGAACTTTGTGTGGGTAAAGGCATTATGAACTTTTTGAAATATCAGGAAATGTGAAATAAAAACTAGCTTACCTCTGCCAGAAAACTGAAAATAGGTCCTCATTAAGTCTTTCAACAAGATAAATATTCAAAACAGGTTACCAACAAACAAATAAATATATGGTTGGGCTTTTCAAAAGGTTTCAGTTGAGTTTCTTAAAATATCTTTACCAGGGTTGACAACAATTTTGGGTGATCATCTACATATGTATCTGTAAAACATAAATAAGTAAGACCTTACAATTATACATTTTAGTGTGTAGGCGACCAATACTGAACAAATATTTTCTCAAATGAAGAAAAAAATTGAAAACGAAACAGGCCTGGTTTTTATTATGTTTTGGTAGTATCTTCCTTTAAGCAATGTAGCTATAAAAAGGAGAGCAGAGCTGCTGAAGAAGGAAGGATCTTCAATTGTCAAGGAATAGGGACGTGCAACAATGGATAGTGTCAAGGGAAGCTGTGTGATGAAACTTGAGGAATGGATTGGTAGAGGCAGCTGTCTTGATGTACATTTCAAGCTGTGGGCAAGGCACTTCTATATGAATTGCTATGGGATGTATGTTGTGGATATGATACAGTATATTGCTAGCTCCCTAGCTCCCCTCCCACCATCACCTCTTTCTGTTTTTGTCTCTATTATTTTTTAGGAAATTGATTGAAACTTTCAACACGTTACAGTGATAAGGCAATGATGTCCCTACTTCTCTTTATCCCTCCTAACAATTTTAGCTGATGATAGCTGGCCGTGTTGTGCAACCAGCAAAACTTGAATATTCTGAATAACTTTTGCAAGTGATGAGAGATATTATATGAGTTCTCTGTTACCTAAAACGTTAGAGATTTTAGTTATGCTGGTGCTCAGCATGGATGTAGATACAATAAGGTGAGGTAGGAACAGCATTTTGTGTCGCTGCAAGACAAAATTTCGAACCCCTCTTCCACCATGCAACCTAGTTTCCAAACTATATATATACAGTCATATGAAAAAGTTCGGGCACCGCACCCCTATTAATCTTAAATATTTTTTTTTCTAAATATTTGGGTGTTTGCAACAGCTATTTCAGTTTGATACAATAACTGATGGACACAGTAATATTTCAGTATTGAATTGAGGTTTAATGGACTAACAGAAAATGTGCAATATGCATTAAAACAAAATTTGACAGGTGTAAAAATTTGGGTACACTAATCATATATTGATTTAAATATCCTTAACTACTTTTCACTGACTTACTGAAACACAAAATTGGTTTGGTAACTTCATTAAGATTTGAACTTCATAGCCAGGTGTATCCAATCATGAGAAAATGTATTTAAGGTGGCCAGTTGCAAGTTATTCTCCTGTTTGAATCTCCTCCGAAGATTCCTCATGGGCACCTCAAAACAATTCTCAAATGATCTGAAAACAAAGATTGTTCAACATAGTCGTTCAGGGGAAGGATACAAAAAGTTTTCTCAGAGATTTAAACTGTCAGTTTCCACTGTGAGGAACATAGTAAGGAAATGGAAGACCACAGGGACAGTTCTTGTTAAGCCCAGAAGTGGCAGGCCAAGAAAAATATCAGAGAGGCAGAGAAGAAGAATGGTGAGAAAGGTCAAGGACAACCAACAGACCACCTCCAAAGACCTGCAGCATCATCTTGCTGCAGATGGTGTTACTGTGCATCGTTCAACAATTCAGCGCACTTTGCACCAGGAGAAGCTGTATGGGAGAGTGATGCGACAGAAGCCTTTTCTGCAAGCACGCCACAAACAGAGTTGCTTGAGGTATGCAAAAGCACATTTGGACAAGCCAGCTTAATTTTGGAATGAGGTCCTGTGGACTGATGAAACAAAGATTGAGTGGTTTGGTCATAAAAACAAGGCGTTATGCATGGCGGCAAAAAAACCACAGCCTTCCAAGAAAAACACTTGCTACCCACTGTAAAATTTGGTGGAGGTTCCATCATGCTTTGGGGCTGCGTTGCCAATGCTGGCACTGGGAATCTTGTTAAAGTTGAGGGTCGCATGGATTCCACTCGATATCAGCAGATTCTTGAGAATAATGTTCAAGAATCAGTTACGAAGTTGAAGTTACGCCAGGGATGGATATTTCAGCAAGACAATGATCCAAAACACCCCTCCAAACCTACTCAGGCATTTATGCATAGGAACAATTACAATGTTGTGGAATGGCCATCCCAATCCCCAGACCTGAATATCATTGAACATCTGAGGGGTGATTTGAAGCAGGCTGTCCATGCTCGGCAACCATCAAACTTAACTGAACTGGAATTGTTTTGCAAAGAAGGATGGCCAAAAATCCCTTCATCCTGGATCCAGGAACTCATTAAAAGCTACAGGAAGTGATTAGAGGCTGTTGTTTTTGCAAAAGGAGGATCTACTAAATATTAATGTCTCTTTTTTTGCTGAAGTGCCTATATTTTTGCTCCTGTCAAATTTTGTTTTAATGCGTACTGCACATTTTCTTTTAGTCCTATAAACCTCATTTAAATGCTGAAATATGACTGTGTCCATACGTTATTGGTTGTATCAAACTGAAGTAGCTGTTGCAAACATCCAAATATTTACAGATAAATATAATTAAGATTAATAGGGGTGCCCAAACTTTTTCATATGACTGTATATATATATATATATATATATATATATATATATATATATAGTGCATTGTGTTGAGTGAATGGTTTGACGATTATTTTGCACATGACTAATCTGAATAATTCATGTTTATAGTTCACAGTAACACTCTCAACTAAATTCATAATTTCAATATGTACGGGTTTTATGCTGAGCGGTGGTCGAGCACAAATGTTAGAGGGGAGGGAATGCTTCAATCTGCAGCCATTTTCCTTTGCTCATCTCCCACCGACCCACCTGCAGGCTCCCTGCCTGCAACAGACTCCTGCACTGAAACAACCTGACCAGGATTATGTTTTGATCATAAAGGCTTGAATTTGGTTTTATATCTCCAGTTACAGCAGTATAGATGAGTTGGCAGAGGCAGCTATATATGGACAGGGGAACAGGTGAGCAGAGTCAGCAGTAATTACTGGCAGCAGGTGGAGCTGGGCTAACAGACTGGTGACTGAGGAGACTGAGCTGATTGGATAATGGCTGAGAGGTGATGGGCTGAAACTAGAAAAAGTCCAAAACAAACAAACAAAAACATTTATACTCACTTGTTCCTGGCGAGCCTTTTCAAATTATAGACTGAGTTTCCTGTGTTTTTACGGACCAGAGGGGCACCTGCTTCAAGGTTCAACTTGTGCATTCAAAGATGGGATTCCACATTCCACAAGGCATTTTTTTATTCCCACAATTTCCATTCATTGGATATTTTTTCTTTTCTGCACTATTCTCTAGACACAATTGTATATGAAAAACAAAGCAGATCAGCCGCTTCTGCAAGACTCAATCCAGCAAACATGACACATTCAGGATCCCTTAAGTCTCTTTCATCCCCACTCCAATTGTCTTGAGCACTTCCTGGCGCCGAAATGCACTGCGGCGCCTCCATGTGACTTGCTGATTTGTGGTTGGGTGAACATGCAACAGAAGAGGTGTTGCTGACAACGTGTCATGAATGTGCACATTTTTGAACGTGTTCATGTGCTTCGCTGGTTATATTGATTAGTGCACTTTTCTTTTCCGTCTTCCCAGAGATTACTGGAATGGATTCCAGCCATCAGTGCTGCTAAACATGAATAATAAGGTATTTTTAAAATAGATGGATGTAGCTACCATACTCCATTGTTTGGTTGATTGTTTTAGCTCCTTTCAGTGATGTCTGTGTTTGCCTTTGCCACAGTTGATCGAAAGCCAAGTGGACTCTGCTCTGGTTGATTTCTGTGCCTCTGTGAAGTGAAATGTTTGTCTTCATGGTTGTTTTTTCGCCCGTGTCACCTGTGTGATACGTTCAGGAGGCTACCCCGCCCTTCCCCGCTGGTAACATCCAAGTAGACACAGAAAATGAAAGACTGATTGAAGCTGTATGAGACAGAGTACTTGAATTAATAGACAAGAAGCAGGGGTGTGGGTGTGTAGAGGCAATTTATCACTGAAATTTAAAAAGCAAAGAAAGTCTTATTAATGAAAAAGTAGGTCGAGACGGAGAACAAAGAGATAACGAAGGGGAATTCATCAGGAAAGGATTTCAAGGCAAAAACAGGCAAACTGTAATATAATGGAGAACCCAACCCCTACTTACTAAAACCTGAGGAGATGCAACAGATGGCAGGAAATGAGGATTGTAAAGAGGGAATAGAATAAATGAATGACACGGTGTAACATAAGTAGGAGAGAGAAGAGGAATCAGCAAAAGGAAAATAAAAAATTATAAAAGCAAACGTAAGTAGTTAAATAATGAATAAATGGAGCGGGAAGAGGAAAGCTGGGGATGATAATGATCCCGAGGAGTTAAGCGGGAGAGTTTTAAAAGGAGCAGATGAAGAGGGATGACAGATGAGCGGAACGTCAGAGCAAAAGGAAACAGAGGAGAATAAATGGTGAGGACAAGATGACAACCGAGATAGAAAGGTGGAGGTCTTTCTCTCCTCTGTCTCTCTTCTATCATTTGTAATAATTTATCACTCAGCGTCCAGCCATTGTTGGAGGGTTTCCCTGTTATTGCCTTAGAATCTCCGTCATTCATCTGCTCAACTTCGTTTTATGACTGTTCTCCATTTCTTATTCTCTCCTGCTGCCTCTTTTCTGTTTCAGATATTAATTTTCTGATAATGTCACCAGCAATACATCATGTCACAGACACTTCTTCCATCTTGAATGTGCTGAAAATGTGCAAATGATGAGAAATCTGAGGGAGAAATTTGGGCGGGGGCTGACATGTATATGAGCTTTTTCCTTTTTACTCCCACCCTTTAAAAACAACCATGTGACAACGAATTAAGAATGCAGTTCACTGTCTTCATTTAATCTTGCTTTTTATGTTTTTCTATGCATGTTCATTTTGAGTTTTTGGTGACTGCGTCGGTCTGTGCTGCTTCACTGTGCCTTTAAATTGCAGCTCAGGGAGAGATAAAACAATTTTAAAGCCCCTTACCTGGACAGCCAGATATTCAAGAGTCAAATTTGCCCAATAACACCTTCTTACACTTTAGTGAATCGTTAAACAAGGTGACCACCCTCCCACTCTCTTATACTCCCTGCTGTCACTTAGACAAGTGTAATTGGGGGAGGCGTTGACTCTATCAGTGTTGGTGTCTGACTATTTTCTGTCTAATCATGTTTCTGTTAAAAACACAACATCAAGATTATGCTCAGTCGTGAAGTCATTCATTAGAAATGATTTTCCTGACAAAGAACTACTGTTTAATGAGACCAGTTTAAGTGCCTTAGTGGTCGGCGTTGTTTCTGTGAGATGCTTCACAGGAGATGGAGGTTTAGTTTAATTGTTGTCTACTGCTTCCTTATCTCATCAGGGTTTTTTTCCCTACATGTTAGCACAGATATTTTACAGCATTCTCCCATAATGGGATCAAGCTTTTCCTGAAAATAACCGCTGCTGGTAGTCTTACCACCTGGAGCCTGTTCATATCAGTTTGTTTCTGTGGAGTCCTGAACAAAAACAGGCGCATCATCTTTGATATGCAGAGGAGAAATAGTGTGTGTGTGTGTGTGTGTGTGTGTGGAGGTAGGGGGGGTGGGGGGGTAACCTTTGTCAGATGACGGTTTAGTGCCAGGGACTGGATGATGATAGTGTTGTTTGGAGAAAATATGGGATTTGGGCTTGGTGTGACTTGTATTCTGATCTTGATCAGGCTTTTCATGATGTTGTCAGTGAAGTCCAGGAGAGGGGAGTCTAAGATAAGTGGAGAGAGTGGAGAGGTGGGTAGTGTCTGGTGGGAAGAAGGGTACGAGGTCCTCTGTTGGGGCTGTGGAGGGGTCTATTTTTTGTCCCGTGTAAGTTGTATTAGATTCAACTTGTATTGATGTAGAAGTCTCTTTCTGGATTCTCTGTACTCCACAGTCCGTCCTTATGTGCAGCTGTCTTTCAGAACACCATCTTATTAGCTGTTGGGAACTTTCTGGTCTTCTCCTGTATGGAGCAGGTGCTTTTAGTGTTTGGGTCACAGAATAAATATGTTGGAAGTGAAAAGCTTTTCTCAAGATGTATTAACATAACGTCTATTTCTTTGAAAAGATGCCTGTGTTCTAAAAAAACCCTTAAAGTTGTCGATAAAGTTCACTAATAAGGCACATGAATCTCTCATATCCAATCCAAGCAGTCAGCCAAGGTCCATTGAAAAAGCATGTTGATATTGAGACCCTCAACCTTCTTCAGCAAATGAATAAACTTGTTGCTTCACAAAATCAAGGGCTCCAGTGTGTATGATTAGATTTTTCACTGTTGAATGCTCATCTATAACCATCAATAGTTTCTTTGAGTTTTCAGACACCTGGTCTTTGACTACATATCTTGGGGCTTGTGTTTCTGCAAAAGTATTAAATCTTATTCACAGAGCTTTCATCCGCTATTAGGGTTTGTGGCCTGGATGTGGGCTCTCTGTCAAACAGTTTAGAAGGAAACCATTTAGAGCGCAATTTGGTCTGATACCTCTTGCTGGTTTTGAAGATGAGCTTCCCTTTGGGTAGTCTGAGTCTTGTAGAAGTGGAGCAAATCTATTTTCTACTGGAATTACTAAGATGGTAGGCTCTTATCGTTTGCTGCGACCACAGTCCCCTGTTGTTTTTTTTCTTGGTGCTTGGGTTGAGAGGTTTCATCTGGTTTATCCTGCAGACTGTTTCATCTAGGTGCACAATGCTTGCTGTTAGTTCTCTTCCCAGATCAGAAGGAAGAGAGAGTTGCTGGGAGGACTCTTGGTTGGTTTACTCTCATTTGCATCAGGATTCTGTTCCTGCATGGTGCTTGTTAGCTGTCTGTCAGTTGTTTCACTGTTTTTGAATTATCAGTAGGGTCGTTTAAGTTCCATAAACAGTGTTTCCCTCCACATTCACGTCAAGCAAAAACAAAATCTTATTTACGTCACTGCTATTTTCTGGGAACGTTTGTCATAGCCATCTGTGGAAAAGAAAAGCATATTGTGCCGACTATCTTGTGTTGCCTTGAAAAGTGCAGCTGCTCCTGATGTTGTTTGGTCCTTCTCTCAAAAGTGTTTAGAGAAAAGCAAAAGACAAGCTGAAAAATACTGATTTTCAACCCTTCTGTAGTTTTTGGCTGTGAGAGAAGAAATTAGGAGTAAAAGAGTGAAAGCAAACAGAGAACATGTGTTGCATGGATCCAAGCAAGCAGAGAGGCAGAAGCAGGACTTTTCTTTTCACGGCTTAGCCTTGACAACATGGACTGCTTCACATCAAGTTTGACCAGTGCATACTTCAAAGAGCGCTGGATTTCTGAAGCACAAACTTTTTTGGTAAGGTCTAACAGCAATGTGGTGTCCTAAGATGTAGAAGGTGGTGAGACTTCCTTTTATGTTTTGTAACGTGTAAAGGTTTCATGTGTGTTGTGCATTAGTACATTTATGAGTTGCAGTCATTTTGGCCTGGACACTAGTACAAGTGAGACTTCAAACCTTTCCAGAAAAATAGAGATATATTCCTTTCTTGCTGCTTAATCATTTGTAATTTTTGACAGGTCATTTAAAATATATGACCGTATCATATGTTCTTTTTGTATCATATATCCTTTTTGTTTTTCACAAAAAAATTCTAATTATTATAAATATACAATAGAACAATTTAGCCCATCCACGTGGCCTCAACAAGCCAGGGAGGTCCAAGGATTGGTCTCAAAATCTGAAAAGATTGTTACATGAGGAAGTGCATCAGACACAGTCTTGAAAAAAAAATTAGGACACTCTACAACAGTCTGTATATTCTTACAGAATACTTGAACATATTATTTAACATCAACCCTAACAGCGTAAATTTTGAGTAATATGAATATACAATACAACTGTAATAAGCAAAACATTGAAACCCTCACATTTATTACCAATTAAAATGGC